>NC_082679.1:47201918-47504948 GCF_025265405.1 Mesoplodon densirostris
TTTTCTCCTATTATCTGTATTGTATAATTTTTAAAGGGAAAAAGGAATACAATACAATAGGAAATAGTACTGAAGCTTTCCAATAAGTATAAAGAAATAATAAAAGTATTTTTACCTAGTAAAGCTAGGCTCGAGAGCCTTGCAGGAACAGTTGCAAAAGTGCAGGCAGGTGGAGGGCACTGGCAGCCACGTTTCTGCCCAAGTGTTAGAGGGAATTGAGGTTGCAGTGGCGATTCTTAAAACTTTCCTTACTTAAATTTGGTCTTAAACTTTTTTTGTATCATTCGAGTAATGTTTAGTTTCATTCTTTGGTAGAGTCTAACAATTGTAGAATTATACTAGAACCTAACGAACCTTTTACTTTTTTCCCTAGAGGTAAACACTATTAATAGTTTGGTGTGTTTCCTTACGGTTTTTTCCTCCACTTTTGTAAATGGGCATTTACATATGGTACAGTTTTTAAAACAACATGTAATTGTGCAAGTATTCTGTGACTATCACATTCAATACAAGGACATGAGAGGAAATATTTCAAACAGTACAAAATGATAATAGTGAAAAGTAATAACTTCCCCCTGCCTCTCATCCCTCAGTTTTCTTCCCCAGAGGTAATAAATATTACCAATTTTTCATATATCCTTCCAGAGAAAATTCTACATATATATGAACATGTGTTTATGTATCTTTTTTAAAAAAAACACAAATGGTAGCATAATATACAGAACATTGTTCTGAACATTTGAGTTGTTTTCGATCTTTTGCTGTTAGAGAAAGATGCTATAATAATTATCCTTCTTGCATACAGCTCTTTGGGCACATGTACTAGTGTATCTGTACGATAAATTCATAGAAGTTGAACTGCTTATATATTCCTAGAAGAGGGAGTGGCATGTACAAAGGCCCAGAGGCAAGAGAAAAGAAACCTAGGACGTTCTGGATACTGAAAGCAGTGACTAGAGCAGAGTGGATGAGGCTGGATGCAGGCAGATCTGCTGATAGGGCCTTGAAGGACCCTGTAGGCCCGGTGAAAGGGTTTAGACTTCAGCCTAAGAGTTTTAGCATGGGAGGTTTCAGAAGGGAAGTCTCCTTGCTGATAATGAATTTATATTTTAGAAATCTGTGGCCACTGTGTAAAAAATGGGTGGTAATGGAGCAAGAGGGAAAGCAGGGAAACTAGTCAGGAGGCCATCACACTTGGCCAGGCAAGATATAATGTCGGCCTGACTTAAGGTAGGGGATCTCAACAGAATTGCTGTTTGTCTAGTTTTGTTGTATTTTTTGTTTTGTTAAACTAAGCTGGAATCCTGTGTCCTCTTTTGTAACCTTTTTTCATGATATATGTTATGAACATTTTCCTTGTTAGATACCCTGTGTTACCTCAAATTACTGGGAACATACTTCCTTATTGCTAAATGTTAAGCTTTCTAACCTATTCCTTGTTGTTGGCCTTAGCTGTTTGCCTCTAATACTTCATGTCTCTTCTTATTCCCCATGGTTTGAATTATTTCTAAAATAAGAGTAAATTGACTCTGAATGAAAGCCAAGTTAATTGTAAATTTGAGTGCATAGACTTTGATCTATTCAGAATCCTATCAAGTATATAGCTATAGCTCTAAGCATTTTTCACACTGAAATTAAATCCCATGTTTCTTATTTTGAAAGAGGTAGGTGATACACTAGCTTCCCCAACAAGGAAGGAGGAAATAGAGTCCTAAAATGTCCTAGATGGGTGAGGGCTTTTGAAGAAGAGAGCAGATAGATAATCTTGATGCTTTGTGTGCAGTGGGGAGGGAGGGAGGTAATTATACCCTGACTTAGAGCAGCCGTTCTAGTTTAAAACATACCCTAATAGAGGGGGTGAAGAGCCAGTCTGGTAGACTGTATCTTTTTTTTTTTTTTTTTTCGGCTGCTTTGGGTCTTAGCTGCAGCATGCGGGATCTTCACTGTGGCACGTGGGCTTCTCTCTAGTTCCAGAGCGTGGGCTCAGTAGTGTGGCACATGGGCTTAGTTGCCCCACAGCATGTGGCATCTTAGTTCCCCGACCAGGGATCAAACCTGCGTCCCCTGCATTGGAAGGCGGATTCTTTTTTTTTTTTTTTTTTTTTAATTAATTTTATTTATTTTTGGCTGCATTGGGTCTTCGTTGCTGCATGTGGGCTTTCTCTCGTTGAGGTGAGCAGGGGCTACACTTCGTTGCGGAGCATGGGCTCTAGGCGCACGGGCTTCAGTAGTTGTGGCTTGCGGGCTCAGTCATTGTGGCTCGCAGGCTCTAGAGCGCAGGCTCAGTAGTTGTGGCGCACAGGCTTCGTTGCTCTGCAGCATGTGGGACCTTCCCGGACCAGAGCTCAAACCCATGTCCCCTGCATTAGCAGGTGGATTCTTAACCACTGCGCCACTAGGGAAGCCCCCAGCCTACTACTTTTTAGATAAACTCTGGTATTACAAAACTGGCATAGCACAGTCACTGTCACAAATTGTTAAGTGTGTGCAAGATATTATACATTCACAGAGGTATGGTACAGAACTATAATAATAGAGGACACCCTCATTGTTTTTAGTATTTCTTGTGTTTCTGTTTTATTTGTATCTTACAGCTTTCTACTTCTGTTTAAAATTTTTTTGTTGTAGGTATATGTTGAGACTATAAAATAGTAGTGACTTGGTTTCCTGTTGGGAATAAATTTTATTATATGATACATTTTTTTCTTTCTGGCTCCTTGGCGGACAAGGCCTTTGATCCTTCTTTTGTCTTGTCTTTTGAGTATTTGTATATATATAAATTTCCCCCCAACTTCTTGATTAAGCTTTTGTCTGTATTTCTTTTTTTTTTTAAACATCTTTATTGGAGTATAATTGCTTTACAATGGTGTGTTAGTTTCTGCTTTATAACAAAGTGAATCAGTTATATATATACATATGTTCCCATATCTCTTCCCTCTTGCGTCTCCCTCCCTCCCACCCTCCCTGTCCCACCCCTCTAGGTGGTCATAAAGCACCGAGCTGATCTCCCTGTACTGTGCGGCTGCTTCCCACTAGCTGTCTATTTTACGTTTTATATTTTCTTTTTTTCCTCTATTTGTTTCCATATTTCTCAGGAGTAACCAAGTTGACAGATTACTTGTTTTTATAACCTAATATTAGTTCAAAGTAGCATTTTGTTTTATTGTTTAAACTCTGTGTTCCTATGCATGTATAGCCTTCTTCTGTTTTTCAGATTTCTTTGTTCTGTTGAACAACACTTTAACTATTATTCATATTTTATGCTATACTATTTACTCACTAAGGATGTCTCTCTGTTTTTTTTTCATATTAACTGTTTCTTAATCTTTGTTCAAAGGCAGTATATTGCCACTTATTATTGCTATTACTATGCCTTTGGTACAGACATTGTTTAAGCTGCTGACTTCTGATTTAACCTTTACCTTATAGGAGACCCCATTTACCAAATAAAATGGTCTTGTTTCTACAAAGTAGCCTTCAGGAATGAGTACTGGGTTATAGAGACCCTGGAGCAGTGGCCACATGGTCACTGACACACACTGCAAAACCATGAATTCACTCCGTTATGTGTGTCCATTTCTCTTTTTCTTTCCCCCTTTTTCCTTTTGTCTTATGTTGAGCTTGTCCATACCATAGAGAGAGATCTTTTGATATTGATGCTACCCACAATAGAGGTGATATTTTAGAACTTCCTTCTTGAGTCATACATTCCATAATTGCTTATATGGGAATCATATTAGTTTTGAGGTAGGCTTTTTTTTTTATTATTCCAAATAAATAAACGAAATGATTCTTTGTTGTAAAGAATGAACCAAAAATTCTAATAGTAGAAAACTATGGGTATTTGAGTGGTTTTGATTTATGTCGACTTGCATTTAGGATGCATAACTGTTGTGTTCTATCAATAGGTCAGTCACTTCAAAGCCATAGTCAGCAGACATTCTATATCAGGATTACCATGGGACCTTTTGAAATAAGGTCTGTCCCACCCCAGACCTACTGAATCAGAATCTCTGGGATCTGTGCTTTTTTTTTTTTTTTTTTTTTTTTTTTTTTTTTTTTTTTTTGCAGTACACGGGCCTCTCACTGTTGTGGCCTCTCCCGTTGCAGAGCACAGGCTCCGGACGCACAGGGTCAGCAGCCATGGTGCACGGGCCCAGCCGCTCTGTGGCATGTGGGATCTTCCTGGACCAGGGCACGAACCCACGTCCCCTGCATCGGCAGGCGGACTCTCAACCACTGCGCCACCAGGGAAGCCTTGGGATCTGTGCATTTTAAAGCTCACTAGGTGATTTTGACACCAACCAGGTTTGGGAACCACTGCTCAGGTAGAACCTGCCCCCAATCCATAGATGTACTGTATATTTTACACTGTATGTGTGTAATTTATTCCTTTTTATAACGTAATTATTTATTCAAGGTGATACTTGCTGTACATCCCCAACCTTTCTCATATTCTCAGTGATGAAACACTGTAGGAGCACTCTAAAGACAGTCTTAACTCTGAGCTACTTTCAGGATTATGGGCCTGGAGCGGGGCAAGGAGGGACCTGGTGGCCTCTGACATAGTCACCCTTGGGAGAACAAGGAGAAATGAGGCATTAGGTTGCTGTATGCCAGCAAAAGTGTCATTCAAGCTGTAGAAAGCAGAGAGGGATAGCTCGTGCCTGGGAGGCAGCCTCCAATCCATACTGTGGCACTAGGATGCTGACTGCCAGAAAGGCTTTGTCTTCTGTTTCACGTATAATGTCCAATAAGTGAAATAAACAGGGTACCCTTAATGAGGGCCTAGAACATGACCTCTGAAACCAGGTCACAATAATAAATGAGGTGGTTTAATACAGTTCCACTTGAATTTTTTTGCACAAAGTTTGTCTAATTCTGTACATATTTAAGTTTTTCCCACTTACTGTTTCCACTGCTAGAATGTTTCTCTCTACTGTAGTTCACCTGTCAAGGTCTGTTTTATCCTTTAAGATCCACCTTTAGCAATTCCTCTCGTTAAAGCCCTCCTTCACCAGCTTAAGCTATCCTTTTTGCCAGGGTGGTGGGAAGTATGTGTTAACCTCTGTTATAGCACACGCTGTATAGCTCTTGTGTGTTGTTCTCTTTGTCTCCCTGTCAGCTGAGGAGCTCTCTGAGAACCAAGCCCTATGCAGTTAGGACTTTTTTTTCCAAGTAATTAAGAGGGAAATTCATTTCTGTGTACCCAGCATCAGGTACCTTTTTTTTTTTTTTTTTTTTTTTGCGGTACGCGGGCCTCTCACTGTTGCGGCCTCTCCCGCTGCGGAGCACAGGCTCCAGACGCGCAGGCCCAGCGGCCATGGCTCACGGGCCCAGCCGCTCCGCGGCACGTGGAATCTTCCCGGACCGGGGCACGAACCCATGTCCCCTGCATCGGCAGGCGGACTCTCAACCACTGCGCCACCAGGGAAGTCCTTCAGGTACCTTTTGATAAAAGAATTATTGATTTAGCACTTCTTATTCTTTGTAGCAAAAGAACTCTTTCACCTCCTATGGTTGTTTCACCATATTGTTGAATTAATATTGTTGCAATTACAAGTATTTTATTAGTATGTATGTATTTCCTTATTTCCTAGGTTCAAAGCTCTCCATAATAGATTTTTTCAAGTAGCTGTTAGAATCATTGTTTTGCTTTGACTGCACCTTTTAATATTAACAAATGGGGAGAAGGGTGGGTTAAAAACTGGGATGCTCTTAACCTTTTTTACTTAAAAGAGATACAATTTTATTTCCCTTTTAATTACTTCTTGCCCCTCCCCCAAATGCCCCATCTGTTCTTATTAAAGTTAATGGCACACAACAGGGAAGAGAAAGGTGTACATGTGACTGAGTAGGTGAGTGCTACTTCAGATAAAGGCTGCTTCGGCTTCCAGTCACCCTGAAGTAAATGGTCGCTAATGTTTTTCTGCTTCTCAGACTGAGTCATCCTTTCCACTCAGCTCCTCCCCATTCTTTATGGTAGTTTTCAACTTTCCTGGTACTCAGTATTAATCAGCATGATACTTTGCTTTGAGTTATCTTAATCTCTCAGATAAGATGATGATGTATATATTTTCAGGAATAGTAGAGTAAAATGGTTATTTTATTTGACTTTTTAAACCTAACTTTTGTTCCAAAAGGGTAAATAATTTTTGTTATTTTTGGCTAGTGTTCTGCATCTAATAAAAGGCAGCTTTTCCTTTCATTCTCAGGAGAAACTGGTTACTTATTTGTAATTCCTTTTTTTTTCCCTTGTCCTAATGGCACTTAGTATCCTCTGCAGTCAGAATACTGGACTAGGTTTTTCAGTCTCCTGGCTAAAAACATTCTTCTAATTTAAATATCTAGAAAAGAGAAAGCTACAAGGTGTCTCCTCTCTTCTCTGCCTTCTAATGATGTCTGATGTTTTGTATTGAGCAGTCTGAAGGCAAGTTGTTAGGTGACCTCCATGTTAGGCTATTTCAGAATTGCTGTGGCTTATGGAATCTCAGTTGGGGCTGCTGTTTCTTGCCAAGAGTGTAGACGGTCTTCTGATCTGCTCCAGGAAATAAGTTGGGGTTTTAGCTACCTGTTGTCCCTGTAGGGAACAACAATAGGGTATTAAACAAAAAGTTTTGGTGATTTTATTTATAAAGCAGACTTCTGGAAATTGTCCTTCTCTACTGTCTTATTCTCAGTGTACATGTGTTATTTTTAGTACACATATACTTTATAATAACCAGTGTCCCCAAATGACTAAACTCTGAACTAGTGAGTATGAAAGGTTATCTTGGTTGTTTTCCTTTGAGAAATAACCTGACACATTTGCTATCTAGCCACATAGTCAGGTAATAAATTACTAAGTCTTAACATCTTCAAAAATTAGTGTATTCACAATTAGCTTTTATTTTCGTGGCAGGATTTTTAAAATCTTAAACCTATACTTGTGTTGTTAAGACTTATTTTTTTCTATTTGAGAAATGACACAAACAGCAATAAAGGATATAAATTCATATAGTTAAGCTTCCACGTAGCATACAAACAAGGTTTTGTTTTTTCCATGTTCTCTTCCTGCTTTTGTCATGTGCAGGAACCATTTATACATGTTTCATATGACAGTGACGCCAGCATTGAATGTCTGCTGCTTACCTAACACTGTTTTTGTGTTCATTGCTGTAGAGTATTCAGAAGTAAAAGGCATAGCTCCTGCCCTTAACAGCTAATAGTCTATTAGGGGAAAAGACAGATAAATAGAACAGTATATTACAGACAAACAAAATAACAAAAATGAAACAAATAAATTAGAGTTCAGTCTGCACTGGTCAAGGTTGAGAAGACTTTGAATAGTGGATAACTTGACCTGGAGGGGACAAGACAGTAGGCTCTTGTGTGGGAGATACCCCAAAGGTGAGGTTGGATGGGTCGAAAGGATGGTAACAAATCATACAGAACTCTGGGATTGAAGCCAAAGAGTTTGGAGGTGATTGAGTAACCCTCAATCCTCATGAGTTTTTCTGCCTCATTTCAGGAAGATTTAGTCTGGCAGCAATATGCTGGATAGACTTACTATAGTAAGATAGACCAGCCTGGGAGGCTGTTTTGTTCCTTTTTGGCTCTTTTTCTCTTTCATTCCTGGATTTGATCAGTCACCAGATTCTGTCAACTGGTTGCTACCTTCATTCTGCAGATAATTGGGTAGTTTATCAGAGAAGTCATTTTTGTGGGGAAAATATATCTAAGGTTTGTGATTAGAATTCTAAGAAACAGAAAGGTCATATGTTAAGCTAACATGTGTTCATTGCCTTCTGGGGTGACCTATAAGGATACAGAGGAGCACAGTAGCCAGGCTCTGCCTGCATTGTTTTATTTAATCTTTATGACAGCCAGTGAAATGGATACGATTATTATCTTTGTTTTGTAGAAAAGGAAACTGAGGCACAGAAGGGTAGCATGTCTCACTCCAGGCCACACTGCTAGTAAGTAGAAGAACCAGAATTGGAATGTGCAGGTCTCTGGTTGGAAAGCCTAAGCTCTTAATGACTATTCCATTCTGTTTCTCCTCTTGCCCCCCCCCCTTTTTTAAGATATGGAACAAGCATTTTCCTCATATAAGCATTATATTAAAACATGATTTTTAATATCTGCATAATATTGTTTCGTGGATGTATCATCATTTACCAAATTTAACTATTCTCCTGTGGTTGTACTTTTAGGTTGTTTATAATTATTCAGTCTGATTAATAATGTCCTTATAATCTTCGTGTTCATCTCTGATTATTTCTTTTTTTTTAATTTATTTTTTTAATATTTATTTTTGGCTGCATTGGGTCTTCGTTGCTGCGCACGGGCTTTCTCTAGTTGTGAGCGGGGACTACTCTTCGTTGCGGTGCGTGAACTTCTCATTGCAGTGGCTTCTCTTGTTGCGGAGCACGGGCTCTAAGCACGTGGGCTTCAGTAGTTGTGGCACGCGGGCTCAGTAGTTGTAGCTCGTGGGCTTTAGAGTGCAGGCTCAGCTCAGTAGTTGTGGCACATGGGCTTACTTGCTCCGCGACATGTGGGATCTTCCTGGCCAGGGCTCGAACCCATGTCTCTTGCACTGGCAGGGGGATTCTTAGCCACTGAGCCACCAGGGAAGTCCTCTGATTATTTCTGGGCATAAAGTCTGAAGTGGAATTACTGGATCACAGTAATTTGAATATTTTAAAAATTCTTGATTCATATCACCAGTTACCTTGCTGTTTTTTGGGGTTTTTTTTCATTGAAGTATAGTTTACCTCCAACATTATATTAGTTTCAGGTGTGCAACATAGTGATTCGATATTTTTTTAGATTGCACACCATACAAAGTTAATATTTTTTATTCTTTGTAACATTTATTTTATAACTGGTAGTTTGTACCTCTAGTCCCCTTCACCTTTTTCGCCCACCCCGCCAACTCACCTCCTCTCTGGCAACAACTAGATTGTTCTCTGTATCTGTGAGTTACCTCGCTCATTTCACTGCACCTTGACCAACATTGGGAGTTATCCTTTAAAACAGCCTTAACAGTTTAATAGAGGTAAAAATGCTGTCACATTATTTTAATTTGTATTCCTCTTAATGTTTAGGAGATTTGGTTGTGTTTTTTTTTTTCTTATTCATCTGCCATTTGTATTTCTTTGAATGATCTACTTGTGTCCTTTCCCCAACTTTCTCTTTTGGTATTTGTCTTATTCTTATAAAATTTACAATTACTGGGGACTTCCCTGGTGGCACAGTGGTAAAGAATCCGCCTGCCAATACAGGGGACATGGGTTCAAGCCCTGGTCCAGGAAGATCCCACATGCCGCGGAGCAGCTAAGCCCATGTGCCACGACTACTGAGCCTGCGCTCCAGAACCCTCGAACCACAACTGCTGAGCCCAGGCACCACAACTACTGAAGCCCACGTGCCTAGAGCCGGTGCTCCGCAGCAAGAGAAGCCACCGCAATGAGAAGCCCACACACCACAATGAAGAGTAGTCCCCGCTCGCCTCAACTAGAGGAAAAGCCTGTGTGCAGCAATGAAGAACCAATGCAGCTGAAAAGAAAATAAAGAAATTTAAAAAAAAATTTACAATTACTTATATAATAAGGATATTAGTAGTAATCCTTTGTCATAATATGCTGCAAATATATTTTCTTGTTGGCCATTTTATTCAACATGTTTTTGTTTTTACAAAAAAATTTATTTTTACTTTAAGGTGGTCAAAATTTCAACAGTTTCCTCTAGGCTCTTCTATTATTTAGGAATCTAAACACAAAGCCTTCCTTATTCTGAGATCAGAAGGCCACTCACCTATATCTTATTTCAAGTTTGGTGTTTGGATTTGTCTTTTTGTGTGTGTGTGTGGCTGTGTGGCTTGTGGGATCCCAGTTCCCTGACCAGAGATCGAACCTGGGCCCTTGACAGTGACAGCACGGAGTCCTAACCACTGGACTGCCTGGGAACTCCCATGTCTTTTTTGTGTTTTTGTTAACGTCTCTCCTTATCTCTGACAACAGAATATATTCCAGATGGATTAAAGCTATAACTCATTGTTTTCCAAGTATTTATAGTTTTTCTGGTACCTTTTATCAAATAATCCTCTTTCCCCAGCTAATTTTATTCTATTTTTTGTTGTTGTTTTTTAAAAATTTATTTGTTTTTTTTGTTTGTTTGTTTGTTTTTTATTTTTGGCTGTGTTGGGTCGTCGTTGCTGTGCATGGGCTTTCTCTAGTTGCGGTGAGTGGGGCTACTGTCTTCGTTGGCAGTGTGCCGGCTTCTCGTTCTCATGGCGTCTCTTATGGAGCACAGGCTCTAGGCGCGTGGGCTTCAGTAATTGTGGCATACGGGCTCAGTAGTTGTGGCTTGTGGGCTCTTGAGCACAGGCTCAGTAGTTGTGACGCACGGGCTTAGTTGCTCCGTGGCATGTGGGATCTTCCCGGGCCAGGGCTCGAACCCGTATCCCCTGCATTGGCAGGTGGATCTTAACCACTGCGCCACCAGGGAAGACCTCCCCCACTAATTTTAAACTGACAACTTTTTATATGCTAGGAGTTTTTTCTGGATTCTCTGTTTACATTGGCTGGCTGTGATAGTGACAGTGCTATACTGTATTACTTATTGTGGCTTTATACTATGTTAATATTTGGAAATAAAAAATGGCCTTCTGGGGACTTCCTTCGTGGCGCAGTGGTTAAAGAATCCACCTGCCAATGCAGGCAATGCTGGTTCAAGCCCTGGTCTGGGAAGATCCCACATGCTGTGGAGCAACTAAGCCCGTGTGCCACAACTACCGAGGCCTGAGTGCCTAGAGCCTGTGCTCCACAACAAGAGAAGCCACTGCAATGAGAAGCCCGTGCACCGCAACGAAGAGTAGCCCCAGCTCGTTGAAACTAGAGAAAGCTGGCACACAGCAACGAAGACCCAACGCAGCCAAAAAAAAAAAAAAGTGGCCTTCATTTTTCAGAAATTTTATTGCTATCCTCAATATCTTGTTTATTTTTCAGAGATTTCGAAGATTAAATGAACTAGAAATAATTAACATCTTTACAATGTTTGGCCTTTCTGATCATGGATATAGATAGTAGTGTCCCTATTTAGTGAGGTCTTTTATGCCTCCTGGAAGAGTTTTGTGATCTTCAAATAGGTCTGCAAATTTTGAATTGAGGTTATGTTAAGATTGTTACAACTTTGTATTTCTGTGTTTTTCTGTATTTTATATTAAATATATATGTGTATACAATTTCAGGTTTATTTATAGCTCATCTTGTTCCACAAAGAATTTGAAGAAATGTATAGAAAATACAAATGGTAAATGATATAAAGTCAAACCCCCAGAAAATACAAATTAGAATAAAAGGTTACTACATAGTTTGAGAGGAAAAAGATTTATTAGGGTGTGGCCAGCTAAAGTCATGGTAACATGATCCTGTTACTTAGGTCTCACAATGAAAGAAAAAATTCCTTAGTTGAAGCAAAGCTTTTCTAAGTATGTAACTCCAAATGAAATTTCTCCCATGTATACTTTAGTGTAAGCCAAGGGCATAATGCCAAAACAAAACTTGGTGAAAGCAAGTTCTGTAGGGGATAAGACCATGTGACCCAAGTATACCCAGCTTTCTGATGGTCTGGCATAATTCTGGGATAAAGCCTAGAATAGGATGCTGAATTCCACGGAGAGGTCAAGTCAGATAAGGACAGAAAAGTCTCCTTTGGATTTACCAATTAAGGGCCATTGCTGGCTTCAGAGCAGTTCAGTAGAATATTGGGGAACAGAAACCAGACTGGTGAAATGAGGCATGGAAGAGAAGTAAAGGTATAGAAACAGCTAGCGTGGGGTTGAGTGTGGGGGAATACGGAGATGGCAGATGCTAAATTGTCAAGAGGGGTTAAGGGGAGTTTTAAGATAAAAAGATTTGAGCAATATAGAGCTGACAGGCAAGAGGGGGAGGGCTGATCCAGCAGGTTCCCCTAGGATTCAGGCCAGGCTGGTGTAGGAGCATAGGCAGACTTCAGGGGCCTTGACCTCGGGGGCCTTTGCGTTAGAGTCTGGGCCTGTGTATCCTCCCACTCAACCAGTCAGCATGTGTTTTTTTCACAGTGAGAGAATAGCGGTGAGCAAGGGCAGGGTGGTGCTCAAATACCAGTTTCCTCTCTTCCAGCTCCCTCACCCCCATGTGCCAGTTTCACTCTGCCTCAGTCAGGGAACCTCCTCCTGCCCCATCTTCTACCCATAAGTTGATAGAATGATTTTTTTTTTGCTGTACGCAGGCCTCTCACTGTTGTGGCCTCTCCCGCTGCGGAGCACAGGCTCTGGACGCGCAGGCCCAGCGGCCATGGCTCACAGGCCCAGCCGCTCCACGGCATGTGGGATTTTCCCAGACCGGGGCACGAACCCGTGTCCCCTGCATCGGCAGGCGGACTCTCAACCACTGTGCCACCAGGGCAGCCCCGATAGAATGATTTTTTAGAAAGTGTTCCTAAGCTTCAGTTTTTCACCAAGATGGTAGAGAATACAGGAAGGATCTGGTCTTCAGAGTTCCATTTTGTGTGTGCTACTGCAGCCAAGAGGACTAACCCATTTGCCAAGCTCATTTGGTTGGATTGGGGATTAGAATCTAGGTTTCTTTCTTCTTTTTTTTTTAAGCCGCACCTCGCAGCTTGCGGGATTTTAGTTGCCCCACCAGGGATCGAATCCGGGCCACAGCAATGAAAGCGCTGAGTCCTAACCACTGGACCGCAAGGAAATTCCCCAGATTTCTTTATTCCTTATTGAATGCCATTGAGTTGAAGGTGATAGCCAAACACATGAGAGAGTTCCTTTAGGCAGTGAAACTGTGGGATTGCGCATGTGGATTTGGGTGGAGACAACTGAAGTAAAAAGGCTAGTGAACGGAATGGCTATGGAGAAGGGACCAGAGCCTTGATGTGCTCAGAGCGGCTGGTGTAGGAGTTCTCGGAGACAAGGGAAGCCAAGGGAGAAGAAAGGCTGATGAAGGAAGAGTATGAGTTTCATGCTGTTATATGCCAAAGAAACTGAGTTTGAGGTTGAGGGGGAGGCCTTTGGGTTGGCTGGTATGGTTCCTGGTGAATGGTGCTTGTAGACCAAGCACAGGGACCACAGAGGGCTAGACAGGGCAAGGACAGGCTCTTAAGATAAGAGCAAAGCCATATACATGCTCTCATCTATATTTAAAAATACATATCCATAAGAGGAAAAAAACTCAGAAAACAGCACCAAAGTATACTAGGTGATTATCTCTAGGTATAGGAATTGCGAACAACTTAAAAAAAATTTTATATGTGCTTCATTTTTCAGACTTCTATAAATAGACTAATGTGCTTTAATAATCTGAAAAAGTTGTGTCCAGAAGTTAATGTAAACCGTTTTTAATGGCGTTGGTCCACAAAAAGATTTGACAAAACCTAGAAAGCATGCCTAACTCAAGCAAGGAGAGAGGCAGAGAACATGAGAGACTCGAGAGAAACTGAGTGGAAAGCAGGAGGCACAGCTGAGTCCATAGAGGGAGGAAAGGGATGGATCAGAACCGCTAATGGGGTGACACAGCTAGGAGAGTACAGTCCCCAGGGAGAGAGGAGAGCGACCTGGTCCAGGCTATTAAGTTTGTTACTGATTCATAGACTCCTTTTCCTTGGAGGAAGTAGAAGGATCCACTGCTGGAAGGGATGCACTGCTGGCAGGGATTTCCAAGCAGTGTATGGGCGAGGCTGGTGCTTGCTACTTTGTGTCTGATTTTTCTTTGTGAAAATAGAACCTACTGCTTTAAGACCCTGAATAGATGCTGATGTTCATGGACCTTATGCCGTGTGTTTTTTCACAGTGAGAGAACACTCTTGTCAGCTCAACTCCCTGGCAGCACAGTTGGTTTCAATTTGTACTCCTTTGTACCAGTTCTTTTTCACCTGGTTTATAATTCCGTAACCTCTTTTAGGTTGTACTTGGTTATTAAAAGCAATTTCTAATATTTTAAGTTCTCAAATTCATGGCAGAGACAACATGGATTTTTTTGTGTTCTTCAAATTGTTGTGTGCTACAAAATGTCGCAGAGCTCAGAGGTTAAATGTCTTTCCTCCACTGTTTTTTGTTTGTTTGTTTTTTAAAATTTATTTTGGTTGCACCAGGTCTTAGTTTTGGCAGGCAGCCTACTTAGTTGAGGCTCTCAGATTCCTTAGTTGTGGCTCATGGGCTCCTGAGTTGTGGCATGCGAACTCTTAGTTGCAGCATGCATGTGAGATCTAGTTCCCTGACCAGGGACCGAACCCACATCCCCTGCATTGGAAGGCGGATTCTTAACTACTGCGCCACCAGGGAAGTCCCTCTACCGGTTTTATTATTGAGGATATCTAAATAGCCTGGGATTATGTAGTGATTCTGTGGCAGGGCTAGCATTAGCATTTACAGCTTGTGAATTTTTTGTTCTTTGTCCTTTGATACTTTTCCAAGACTGTTTCCAAGGTGGATGGGGCTTTTTCTCTGTTCCTAACTCCAACATTGAAGTTATCATCTTTGCTGGGGTACTAATTTCAGACCTTCATGGCCTGGAAAATGCTTTTTTAAAAAAATGTGAGAAGAGTAATGGTATAAAGTAGTACATCTCAAACTTTAATATATGACACCACTTAGGGATCTGTTAAATTGCAAATTCTGATTCTGTGGGTCAGGGGTGGAGCCTGAAGTTCTATGTTTCTAACAAGTTCCAAAGTTAAGCCAACGCTGATGGTCCTCAGATCATACTTTGAATAACAGAGGTATAAACTGTGCTGTCCAATACAGTAGCCCTTAACCACATGTGGCTGTTGAGAACTTACAGTGTGACTAGTTCAGATTGAGGTGTACTATAAAATATGTACCAGATTGCAGAGGCTTATGAAGAAAGAATATATAATACCTCAATTTTTATATTGATTTCATCTTGAAATGATAATATTTTGGACATACTGGGTTAAATAAAATAGATTACTAAAATTAATTTCACCTGTTTCTTGTTAAATATGGCTACTGGAAATTTTTATTTTTATTTTATTATTTTTTTTAATTTGTTTTTATTTTTGGCTGTGTTGGGTCTTTGTTGCTGCTTACTGGCTTTCTCTAGTTGTGTCGAGAGGGGGCTACTGTCCATTGTGGTGCGTGGGCTTCTCATTGCAGTGGTTTCTCTTGTTGCGGAGCACGGGCTCTAGGTGCGTGGGCTTCAGTAGTTGTGGCACGCGGGCTCAGTAGTTGTGGCTCGCAGGCTCAAGAGTGCAGGTTCAGTAGTTGTGGTGCACGGGCTTAGTTGCTCCACAGCATGTGGGATCTTCCCGGACCAGGGATCAAACGCGTGTCCCCTGCATTGGTAGGCGGATTCTTAACCACTTGTGCTACCAGGGAAGTCCCTGAAAATTTTTTAATGGTACATATGTGGCTCACTTTTGTGGCTTCCATTATGTTTCTATTGGATAGTACCAGTACAGAACATTCCTGTCCTGAGACAAATCCATCTGAACAGTATTGGTTATATAAAAGTAATTATAGTTAGGATCATGGCTCAAGTAGTCTTTCATGATCAGAAATATAAATAAGATCTTATAAAAATGCTAGCACATTGGTGCTCAGACATTTTTTATTTACAGGCAAATTATAAAAAGCACTTCACAAATGTCCCTTGACCCTCATGTTCTGTGGTAACATTTTGTTATATATGTCCTCGCTGGTAATGGTAGTAATGATAGTAATGATAGTAAGAGATCTTTGCATTGAGCGTTGTATCAATACTCTTGGTTGTTGAGAATAAGGGACTAATGAAAGCAGGTAATGGCAGAACAAATCAGGACAACCCAACAACTCACAAGGTTTTCCATTAGCCTTGGTTTTCGTTCCATGCAGATGGTGAGGTTTGCTGAATCTGTCCAAATATGTAGGTTGCTTCAAGCCTGGCTTTTGCCCTCAAAGAGCTTTAACAAACCAACTGGGGAAATGGATCATTTTGAGAAAAATTTTAAGTGCATAATAGTGTGATTGTTTTATCAGCAGACACATACAGGGAAAAGTAATGGCTAAAAACCAACAAGTCATGAATCTGAATAGGTTATCTGGGGTCAGATACTGAAGGGCCTTGAAAGCCAGAGGGCATTATATGTATCATGCATCTTTCCCTTTTGCAAAAATACGGATACACTTTGTTGAAGAAATCAAGCACTATTCTTTATGAACCAAGTAAATCTTAATTTCCCCTGCTCAGAAAGCATATGTGGGACTTCCCTGGTGGCACAGTGGTTAAGAATCCCCCTGCCAATGCAGGTGACGTGGGTTTGAGCCCTGGTCCAGGAATATCCCACATGCCGCGGAGCAACTAAGCCCGTGCACCGCAACTACTGAAGCCCGCATGCCTAGAGCCCGTGCTCTGCAGCAAGAGAAGCCACCGCAATGAGAAGCCCATGCACCGCAATGAAGAGTAGCCTCCAGGGCCTCCCTGGTGGCGCAGTGGTTAAGAGTCCGCCTGCCGATGCAGGGGATACGGGTTCGTGCCCCGGTCTGGGAGGATCCCATATGCCGCGGAGCGGCTGGGCCTGTGAGCCGTGGCCGCTGGGCCTGCGCATCCGGAGCCTGTGCTCCGCAACGGGAGAGGCCACAACAGTGAGAGGCCCGCATACCGCAAAAAGAAAAAAAAAAAAAAAAAAAAGAGTAGCCTCCACTCGCTGCAACTAGAGAAAGCCCACATGCAGCAGCAAAGACCCAGTGAGGCCAAAAATAAAATAAATAAAATTTAAAAAAGGAAAGAAAGAAAGCATATGTGATTTCCCATTGATAGCCAAATGAGTATAGTCTTAATATTTTGTCATTCAAGGCCATCCAATCTATGGCCAGAACCAATACATCTTTCTCCTATCTCTTTCTACCCTTTCCTCTATCCTGTGCTTTTTAAGTCTTTTATTCTTTAACTCTTTTATTCTTTCTCATAACCAATTCCGTCATATATTTTTTCTACGTAGGGACCCCCTCCCCTGCAGAATTTGTGTGTGCACACACACCATGCTGTCTTTAAATATCCTGCCCATCTTGATCTCACACCTGGTTATGTAGGGTTCTCCAAACCTACCACTTTTACCTTGAGCCATTGTACTTATTCTGTCTTTTTTGTTAGACAATAACTCCTAGAATGCAGGACCGGGCCTGCATAGTTTTAGTCTTTGTACTGCTTTACAGGTGGTCCTGACTTAGGGAGCCATCTCTGACTGCTAGTATGGATGGTGTTAAGGTACTTGAATTGAAGAAACATGTCTCTAATAGAAGTAGCAAAAGCTTTGTTTGAGATGAGGGCAAGAATACAAAACACTTGAAATTTTAATTTTGAATTAACCTTTTATATATTTGTCAGTTTTCTTAAGTCAGATTATTGATATGAGTTACATAATTGATCAAACTCATTTTATTCTTAGGTATCTGGGTACTCTCAGCACTCACAAGACATTAGAGCCAGAAACTGTGAATCAGAAAAAAAACTGATTTTTTTTCTGTTTTCTATTATGTATTCAGTTAGCATTTATTTTGTTCTTACCAACCTGGGCATAGTGCTCAAGAGTAAAAACTACTTGTTTTCATGGTCTCTGTCCTCAAGGAACTCATGGTTTTATAGATAAGAGAGATACATGAATGTCAAGTTGATGCTATGAGACAGGAGGTAGCGGTGTGTGTAGCTACAAGCAGGACTATTGGAGTCTGGATCCAAGTTCTGATTTTGGCTCCAAAAAGAACTCTGGTGGCTTGTTTTCTAAGGGAGAATTTAGCTAAAAACAGTGAGGTCCTCTGCCAGATGTAAGAAATGTGTAAGATTTAAACCAGTTTTGTGAATAACTCTTTAATAACAAATATCCAGTCAGAGTTGAATCTCATTGTCTTGTGGCTTTTTTTTTTTAATAAATTTATTTCTTTATTTTTGGCTGCGTTGGGTCTTCGTTGCTACGAGCGGGGGCTACTCTTTGTTGTGATGTGCGGGCTTCTTGTTGCAGAGCACAGGCTCTAGAGCGTAGGCTCAGTAGTTGTGGCGCATGGGCTTAGTTGCTCCGCGGAATGTGGGGTCTTCCCAGACCAGGGATCAAATCTTGTGTCACTTGCATTGGCAGGTGGATTCTTATCCACTGTGCCACCAGGGAAGTCCTCGTGGCATTTTTTTAAACCATTTGTTGGTTTGAATCAGAATCCAAACAAGATCCATACACTGTGATGGCTGTATCTCTTAGGCCTCTTTTGTCTATATCAGAGTTTCTCAACCTCTGCACTATTGACATTTGGGGACCAATAATTCTTTGTTGTGGAGGACTGACCTGTGCATAGCAGGATGTTTAGTAACATCTCTGGCCTCTGCCAGAGCATCTACTAGATACTGGTAGCACACCTGCCGCAGTAGTGACAACCAGAAATGTGTCCAGGCCTTGCCAGATGTCTCTTGGAGGCATAGTCACCCCAGGTTGAGAACCACTGATCTGTAGGTTCTCCCTCTACCCTTCCCATTTTTTTTTTCTCCTGGTGATTTATTTGCAGAAGAAACTGGGTAGTTATTCCTGCAGTTTCCTTCAGTCTGAATTTCATCCCTGTAGTGTAATTTAATATCGTCTGTCACCAGTTTCCTGTTAATTGGTAGTTGGATCTAGAGGCTTGATTCGTTTCAGATTTTTTTGTTTTGTTTGACAAGACTGCTTCATAGGTGGGATTCCATTCTTCCATCAGGAGGTAAATATCTGTTGTGTCTTTTTGTAATATTAACAACCACTGGTGCCTAATTCATTCATCAGGGGTCTTTTTTGTTTAAAATGTATATGTTTTCAATTAGGCAAATTTTATTTTATATAATAATCTGTGTTCTCCCTTAATAAAGGAAGGGGAAATGGAAGGTGAGGCGGTTGAAGCCATTGTGGAAGAGTCTGAAACTTTCATTAAAGGAAAGGAGAGAAAGACTTACCAGAGACGCCGGGAAGGGGGCCAAGAAGAGGACGCTTGCCACCTACCCCAGAACCAGACTGATGGGGGTGAGGTGGTCCAGGATGTCAATAGCAGTGTACAGATGGTAATGATGGAACAGCTGGATCCTACCCTTCTTCAGATGAAGACTGAAGTAATGGAGGGTGCAGTTGCTCCAGAAGCAGAGGCTGCTGTAGACGATACCCAGATTATAACCTTGCAGGTTGTAAATATGGAGGAACAGCCTATAAACATAGGAGAGCTTCAGCTTGTGCAAGTACCCGTTCCCGTGACTGTACCTGTTGCTACCACTTCAGTAGAAGAACTTCAGGGGGCTTATGAGAATGAAGTGTCTAAAGAGGGCCTTGCAGAAAGTGAACCCATGATATGTCACACCTTACCTTTGCCTGAAGGGTTTCAAGTGGTAAAAGTGGGGGCCAATGGAGAGGTGGAGACGCTAGAGCAAGGGGAACTTCCACCTCAGGAAGATCCTAGTTGGCAAAAAGACCCAGACTATCAACCACCAGCCAAAAAAACAAAGAAAACCAAAAAGAGCAAACTGCGTTACACGGAGGAGGGCAAAGATGTGGATGTGTCTGTGTACGATTTTGAGGAAGAGCAGCAGGAGGGTCTGCTGTCAGAGGTTAACGCAGAGAAAGTGGTTGGTAACATGAAGCCTCCAAAACCAACAAAAATTAAAAAGAAAGGTAAAATGAGTTTATCCATTATACTCTCATAAAACCTTTTTGGGATAAAGAACATAACACAGTGCCTATGCAGGTTATTTTACATTAAATGGATTTATTTTAAAGATTGTGATGTGGGCGCCAGTCTAAAAGAAGTTTTTCCAGATTGAGTACTTCTTTTTTTTTTTTCAGATTGAGTACTTTTTAAGTCCTGAAGAGAAAGAAGTAAATCTATTAGTGGCATGAGATAATTATAACTCAATGTGACTTAGTTGGCTTTAGTTATAAAAGGCTAATGAAATATATCTGTGGAAGTTTAAGATTAGGATTAATCTTAACACTTTGAAACCCTGCAACAAGTAAGTGTTTTATTTTGCACATAGGTGTAAAGAAGACATTCCAGTGTGAGCTTTGCAGTTACACATGTCCACGGCGTTCAAATTTGGATCGGCACATGAAAAGTCACACTGATGAGAGACCACACAAGTGCCATCTCTGTGGCAGGGCATTCAGGACAGTCACCCTTCTGAGGAATCACCTTAACACACACACAGGTGGGTGCTGGTTAAGAATGTTGGGGGCTACAGCATAGCAAAGGTTTAAACTTGGGTTTTAAATATCATCTAAGCTGATTGCAGTGGGAATAAGAATGGGAAGATTTTTTTGTTCTTTTTTATGGTTACCTCTTTGTGATCTTGATTTATTGTAAGCAGATGGACTTAGTTATAGGCAAATGTAAAGAAAGTTTAGTGGAAAATAATATAAATTTTATAAGGATGGTGATTCAGAAAAAGATTTTCTGTGGTAGTTAACCTATAATATTTCCCAAAGGTATCACTACTGTGTTGCTAAGGTTTTAACAACAATGACAAAAACTAACCCACCTTAAATTCCCAGGCAGTAATTGCCAGGCACTATGAGGAAGAACATTAGAGAGAGAAATGAAATCCTACCTTTGTAAAAACTATAGTTTCTGGTTGTTTTACCTCAAAGAAGATAATTCATAATCCCAGAATGGAAAATTTAAGGCACCATTCCAGCAATTCAAACATTTATTCATTCATGGTCCACACATAATTAATACTCTAATATTAGCTTCATGTTGGCTGTGGTCATGTTCTGGGGTCACTAAAGAGGAGAGACTATGGGCTAAAGCTCTCTTTAGACTCTCTTCTGGGCTCTTTATACTTTCGGTGTTGGCATTTGGCTGCAAGTGCTAATAGAAACTTCTTTCACCTAGTTCTTCATGCAGAATAGCTTCCTCTATCCAGATTCTCCACCTCATTTTATATGATGATTCTTGTTTTTTATTTGATGTGCTGGTTGTCTGATGAATGTGATCAAGTAGGGATTGGCCAATGAGCAGTATGCTGTGCATTAGTATATTTGCTATTGTGACTTGGTCACTTTTCACCAACTACCTAGTTTCTACCCAGACACTTGATAATAATATGTTTTATTTGGTACTTTGAAACCCTAGGGAAAGGGCATATGACTAGATGAAAGCAGCTGGCCCCATTATAGGACTTGCCAGAACGGGAGTGCCTTGATGTGGGCACTGCATGTTATGGTTTAGTCCTCAGCTTTAAAAATAAGAAATTCAGTCTGTCTGGTTATTCAGGAATGATTTGGCAGGACTAATTCATACTAACCAAATCCTCAAAAGAGTCAGATTCATATCAGAAAATCAGTTTATGCCAAGGAATATACCTTTTTATTTTCTAGATGCAGTCGTATTGCATTCTAGGGGGCGCCCTTGCCTAATTGTTACAGGATGCTGTAGCAATTGAAGGGTGACTTGGTGAGCTATGGACCTTGAGCAGAGGGACATAGGCAGTCATGTGGGTCAACCCGATGAAAACTTCTGTCCCACAGCAGTGTCCACTCCTTTCCTAATTGCCGTGCTTACGTCTACCAGAGGCAGGCCTCTTTCTCTCCCCTAGATAATACGAGGTAAACATTGGAAATTCTTTGTTTTCAACTTACCTCATCCTAATAGAAATGAATGTTGCTTTCCTTCTCTTGTTAGTCGTTGTTTTACTTACCTGTTTGTACCACCAGACTATACATTTTTCATAGATAAGAACTTTATCCTTCACTCTTAATCCTCAGTGGTAGTAAAGAAGCAAATGGAGCAAATGAACATTCTTTGGAATTTTCTAGTTACTATCATATCCAATCACATTTCCCTCTCCAGAGTTTTCTCAATCTCTGGGAGAATCATTTCTGCAGATGGCTGGACCCATTCATTACATTGTGACTCTTCTTAATTCCATTCTCAAAGGTAGCCTTTGATTTTGGTGTTTGAGATTACCTTGCTGTTCACCCCTTATCCACAGCCCACAATTACAGATAGTCCCTAGTTTCTAAATAATAACCTATAAAGGTAGCACTGTGTTCTACTGTCAGCTTTATCTCCTTATTATCATTATTACCTGGGCATGATATTTTCAATGCAGTGTTCAGAATATAAAGTGGCTAGAGAAGATCTACTAAAGTGATGTTATGTTATGGGGCTACTATGGGAAGACATATTAAAAATGGTAAGATTATCTCAGTGAAAGAAAAATCAAAACAAGAAATATAGAGGGTATATTATTAGTTCATAAAAATATTTAAATATTCCATGATTTGACTTTCAGATCACAGAATATTAGATATTGATGTTTGAAAATGATCTGTTTAAATCACATAACATAAAAGGCAATACTACTTTATAAAGCCTTTGATAAATCTCTAGAATACCTTATCAAACCAAATTTATATAGAAAACATGTTATTATATTTGTATTTTTTTTAAAGAAAAAGTGGGTCTATATGGACAACCCAATGGCCCTGTATGTATAATCATATTAACAGTAAGATTTGATGTGCAAAAGGATCTTGAGTCAAATAACTATTTATTCTGTGGCCTGTACTTGATAAAAATTGAGGTTTAAAGATGCTGTATATTTTTTAGAAGGGTTGAAACAGAATGGTGTTTCTGTTAACCTTTAATCCATAGTGACCAGAATATTCACAAAATAGGGATAAAAAATATTTTGTATTCAAAGGCAGCATACTCAAATGGATAATTAAGAGAAACTAAATGTTTGGCATGTGTTTATAATATTTTGGGGTTAGTGTTGTAAAGTCAGCTGGGCTCACCCATAGCTTTTGGAGCTACTCTCAGGGAGGGTTGATGAGATGACCAGGGTCCAACCTCATGTAGCAGTTGTGTCACACATTGAACTCTGTAATTAACTGTGCCCTTGATCTTGTCTTTCTGTTATACCCTCCTTTCTCTAGGTACTCGTCCTCACAAGTGCCCAGACTGCGACATGGCCTTTGTGACTAGTGGAGAATTGGTGCGGCATCGTCGTTACAAACACACCCATGAGAAGCCATTTAAGTGTTCCATGTGCGATTACGCCAGTGTAGAAGTGAGTATTCAGCTCCTTGTTGGTTCCTCTCTGAAGAAGATCATGATTCCAGTATGAACTGTCCTCATACTGACTTAATACAAGATAGAAAATCTTGCTAGATTACTACACTCCCACTCCCCACCACCAAAAAAAAAAACAAAACTGTAATGAGTGTGAAAGGTTTTCCCATTAAAAAAGGAACACTAACGGGACTTCCTTGGTGGCATGGTGGATAAGGCTCAGCGCTCCCAGTGCAGGGGGCCCAGGTGCGATCCCTGGTCAGAGAACTAGATCCCACATGCATGCCGCAACTAAGACCTGCAACCAAAAAAAACAAAAACAAAAAGGAGCAGTAGGAACTTCCCTGGTGGCACAGTGGTTAAGAACCTGCCTGCCAATGCAGGGGACACGGGTTCGAGCCCTGGTTCAGGAAGACCCCACCACAACCCCACATGCCTTGGAGCAACTACGCCCATGCGCCACAACTACTGAGCCTGTGCTCTAGAGCCCACACGCCACAACTATTGAAGCCTGCGCACTCTAGGGCCCACGTGCTGCAGCTACTGAAGCCCACGCATGTAGAGCCTATGCTCCGCAATAAGAGAAGCCACCGCAATGAGAAGCCCGCGCACTACAACGAAGAGTAGCCCTCGCTCGCCACAATTAGAGAAAACCCATGCGCAGCAATGAAGACCCGACGCAGCCAAAATATAATCAATTAATTTTTAAAAAATCATCTAAAAAAAAAAGAGCACTGATCCACAAATTATTACAGGCAAGTTCTACCAAACTTCGAAGAAATGAGTAACTATACCAAGAGCACTTCAAAATGGAAGATTTTAGGGACTTCCTTAGTGCTCCAGTGGCTAAGATTCTGTGCTCCCAGTGCAGGGGGCCCGGTCTCCATCCCTGGTGAGGGAACTAGATCCCACATGCCTCAACTAAACGATCGCACATGCTGCAACTAAAAGATCCTGCATGCCATAATGAAGGTCCTGTGTGCTGCAACTAAGATCCTACGTGCTGCAACTAAGGCCCAGCAGCTAGCTAGCTAGCTAGCTTGCTTGCTTTTATATATATATATCACCTTTATTATTTGAGGCTACCCTCTTACCAAAACTGGATAAGGATACTTCCAAAAAGAAAACTGTTTCTGTTTGTCACAGAAAAGCCAAAATTCTAAGTGAATTAACAAACCAAATTTGGTAATAGATTTAAAAATAAGTGATTACTAAATAGAATGTATCTAAAATGCAAGAATAATTCAGCATTAGGATATTATCGGTGTGTACTACACTGAGAGATTAAAGAAAAACCATATCATTTCTATAGGTTATTGAAAAATCATAAAATTTAATACTTATTACTGTTTGGAGTTCTAGCAAGTCAAGAATAGAAAAAAATATCTTTAGGGACTTCCATGGTGGTGCAGTGGTTAAGAATCTGCCCACCAATGCAGGGAACACTGGTTCAGCCCTGGTCCGGGGAGATCCCACATGCCGTGGAGCAACTAAGCCCGCACACTGCAACAAAGAGCAGCCCCTGCTCAGTGCAACTAGAGAAAGCCCGAGCAGCAACGAAGACCCAATGCAGCCAAAAAAAAAAAATTATTATACGAAGTATATACTGGAAACCTATAGTAAACCCAGCCTAATTAACTCTGAAACACTGGAAGTATTCCCATTAAACTTTGGAACAAGATTTCCATTCCTACTGTTAACATTTCAACATTGTATTGGAAATCCTAGCTAATAGTATAAAATAATAAATGAATTATAAATGGAAAGACAAAACTGTCATGTCTTGCAGACATATTTGCTTACATAGAAAATTCAAGAGTATTGGCTGAAAAACCTAAAGCAGAGTTCATTTGGGTGGTCAGATCCAAGATAAATACACAAGAATCAGTGACTTATTTATACAATATCAATAGTAGGAAACAGATTCAAACTCTTAACAGCAATAAAATGATCTAGGGATAAACTGAACAGCAAAAAACATCTGATACCTACCCGTAAGAAGAAAACGTCTCAAAATTTCCCAAAGGACACAAATAAATACGCATTTCAGGTTGATTATAAATTTCAACTGGAAGAGTAAATATGAATGACTAAGAAAATTTTGAAAAACGAATGAGGGGCTTGGGCTTCCCTGGTGGCTCAGTGATTAAGAATCCGCCTGCCAGTGCAGGGGACACGGGTTTGAGCCCTGGTCTGGGGAGATCCCACATGCCGTGGAGCAACTAAGCCCATGCGCCACAACTACTGAGCCTGCGCTCTAGAGCCTGTGAGCCACAACTACTGAGCCCACGTGCCACAACTACTGAAGCCTGTGCACCTAGAGCCCATGCTCCACAAGAGAAGCCACCGCAATGAGAAGCCTGCACACCGCAACGAAGAGTAGCCCCCACTCACCGCAACTAGAGAAAGCCCGCACGCAGCAATGAGGACCCAACGCAGCCATAAATAAATGAATAAATTTAAAAAACAAAAAAAAAGAATGAGGGGCTTGTGCTATTGGCACAAGACAGTGTGATATTGGAGCAGGAATAAACATAGTTTGTTGAAAAAGAATAGATCCTTGTGTATATAGGAATTTAGTATATGATAAATAGGCAAGTTTTGGAAAGAGAATTATTCAGTAATGCTGTTGGGACCATTCTTTAGCCTTACAGTGTGTGGAATTTTACTATATAGTACTTGGAAGTACAGGGAGATTTTAATGTAAAAATTGGAACACTTTTTAAATTTTTCAAAGGAAACATTAGTGTTCAAAACACTTCTTAGAGTCAAGTTTGAAAGTCACTGTTCTGTTGGAAAGGTACTTAATGAAAGATGAAAAGCATAAGTCCATAGTGAGGAAGGTGAGAGGCCCTTGGCGCCTGGCCTGTCAGGGAAGTGCTGATGATAGGAAGAGAGACTTAAGGGAGTTAAAATGCATTTATTAACTTGGATTCAAAATTTGCTAGAAAACTGATCCATAAATAAGCATGGATTATTTTTAAACTATTATGGAAAATTTCAAACATACATAGAAGTAGATAGACTAGTATAATACACCTCCATGTACCTGTCACCCAGCCTAACAGTTAATAATAGCCCATCTTGACTCATCTATGCCCCTATCCATTTTACCCTCTTCCCTTGGATTATGATAGGGATTTGAGAGGTGAGAGGCAACAGTTACAAATAATGAGGAGGAAGAAATACTGTCTTTTAGACTTCTTCTGTATTACAAACTGCAGTGTCCAAAGTATAAGCTTTTGTGCCTGACCCACAGTATTCATGTTAACAATCTATGTTAACGAAAGTTTAAGAGGTTCGGTTGCTTTTGTGTTTCAGGTCAGCAAATTAAAACGTCACATTCGCTCTCACACTGGAGAGCGTCCTTTCCAGTGCAGCTTATGCAGTTATGCCAGCAGGGACACATACAAGCTGAAAAGGCACATGAGAACCCATTCAGGTAGGATTTCTCCCTTCCTCGTATTAATGAACCACTTTTTAGTGGATCCCGTGGGACCCTGTGAACCACCACATGCCCCTGTTAGTTACCCGAATGGAAGCTGGCATGAGAGTAGTATAAATTGACAAATGCTTCTCTGGCATATCTTTGGAGTTCATTGCTCTGAATATACATTGGAGAATGGAAAGTTTTTACTGTTAGAAGAAGTCTGGGTAGGTTACGTAAGTAACCCAACTCGTCAGTTTTCCAAAGTACTCTCTTTTCCTAAAAAGAAAATCTTGCAGGTCCTCCTGTCATCCCGTCTGCTTTCCCCCAAAGGTAAGTACTGCTGTAGGAACTACTCTTACTAAAATGTGAAGGACTCCGTGGCAGAGCTGGGCAAAGCAGAGGTGGTGGCCATAGCTTGGGACTTCTTTTCCATCTCTGAAGATAGGCATGAGCCAGGCAGTGGGCCTGAGCCTCATCCTTCCTAGATTAAGAACTGTAGATTCTCTGTGGATTAGCACATCTGCCACCTGGATTACCCTCCAATTAAGTGATAGTGTTCAGTTATTTCATCTAAGTTGTTCATTTTGTATTTCCTTTTAAGGGGAAAAACCTTATGAATGTTACATTTGTCATGCACGGTTTACCCAAAGTGGTACCATGAAGATGCACATTTTACAGAAGCACACAGAAAATGTGGCCAAATTTCACTGTCCCCACTGTGACACTGTCATAGCCCGAAAAAGTGATTTGGGTAAGTAAATTAACTAGTGGCAAATGAGAAATATATTTTGACAAATTTGTGAAAATGATGGAGATCACAGATTACTTCCTTCATATAAGTTTTGTGAATGTGAATGGCCTGCTGTTTAATAAAAGTCATTGCTTAGGTGCTAGTGATACTTTCTTCTGTCTTCTTTCTCTTACTGAAGCTAGGCTACAAGATTCTTTCCTGACTATAGCTCATCTATAAATTAATGGCAGCTATAACGAGAGAAAGCAGTATAATTAAAGCCCCCAAATAGGGAAGTGACATAGTATGATTCGAACTAAGGTCAGTTCACTTCAGGTTTTTTTCCACAATATTTGTACTTCCTCTAGGTAATGGGACTGTTTTATTGGTTTGGTGATAGCTATATTTCTGTGTGTAATTAAGCTAGAGTTTATATAGAGGCAGAGTTTGGTGGTAGAAATTTTAGTATGACCCATATTCTTTTTTTTTAATAAATTTATCTATTTATTCATTTATTTATGGCTGCGTTGCATCTTCATTGCTGCGCGCAGGCTTTTTCTAGTTGCAGCAAGCGGGGGTTACTCTTTGTTGCGGTGCGTGGGCTCCTAATTGCAGTGGCCTCTCTTGTTGCGGAGCACAGGCTCTAGGCATGCGGGCTTCAGTAGTTGTGGCATGCACGCTCAGTAGTTGTGGCTTGTGGGCTCTAGAGCGCAGGCTCAGTAGTTGTGGCTCACGGGCTTAGTTGCTCTGCGGCATGTGGGATCTTCCCGGACCAGGGCTCGAACCATGTCCCCTGCATTGGCATGCATGCAGATTCTTAACCACTGCACCACCAGGGAAGTCCCATACTATGACCCATATTCTTAAAGATAAGGTCATCTGGATTTATCCCTTTGTTTTTATTATTTAAAAGAGATAAAAAAAATATTGCCCCAGTCTGTTCTCTATCCAAAATTCATTGCTCCCTGAATAATAATAATAATATAAACTTAGATAAATTACTTTCCAGGTTGTCTTTTACTTTTATTTTACTTCTTTACTCATTTGATCTTCACAACTACCATATGAAGTCATCAAGGTATATTCTAGCTTTATAGATGATGAACAGGTGTCTTGACCAAAGCTACACAACACAGCTTATGAGTGGCAAAGCTGGACTTGAGTCCTCTTGAACCCTCTAGAGCTGTTTCTCACACAGGGGAGTACATAAGTACCCAGGTCATATCAGGATCATACTGAGCCACAGCATAAACTTGGCCTGTCTTTCTGCAGCATTGGTTATACTCAGAAGGTTTTGAGTAAAGTTATACAATTGAGCTGGTGTCTTAAAACATTTTTACGTTAATATGACTATATTGAACAAACTGTAGACTGACTAACGTTTTTAAGATGAAACTGTGAGCTTGAAGTAGAGGACTTTGGGCTCCACATAAGATCCAGTGGCTCATGTGTTCATCCTACTCTGCTCTTGAAAGGGCTTCGTTAAAAAAACTTAAGAGGTACTGTCCTCAGGTAAATGAAAGAGTTTTACTGTTCTCGCTGTATAGAAACTAAAACCTAAACCAGTAATATCTCATGGCAGTGTGTGAGCTGTTAGGCCACTGTTTGAATTATTCAATTTTTTTTTAAGTTATTCACTTTCATGATGCGGATAAAAACCTTGAGTGTTTTATACTTGAATGATACCTCTTAGACCCTGCATAACGAGCTCTTTATGAGGCACTTCATTGCCTGGGAGCTGTCAAATAATAGTTATCTCCCAAAACTATTCCCAAACAAGTTTGTGTTCCCCAAAGCAGGTCTGATTTCACACTAATATGCAATAATTAAGATTCATCACTTTGGGACACAGGAAAGCATGGAGAATCGTGACAGACCTACCAGAGTCAAGATTCACCTTCAAATACTTACTGCTCTAAGTCTTTTGTTTGTTTGTTTGTTTGTTTGTGTTTTTTTGCGGTACGTGGGCCTCTCACTGTTGTGGCCTCTCCCATTGCGGAGCACAGGCTCTGGACGTGCAGGCTCAGCGGCCATGGCTCACGGGCCCAGCCGCTCTGCGGCATGTGGGATCTTCCTGGAATGGGGCACGAACCCGTATCCCCTGCATCGGCAGGCAGATTCTCAACCACTGCGCCACCAGGGAAGCCCCTCTAAGTCTTTTTTTTTTTTAACTGATGTATAAGAATAATTCCTACTTTATAGAATCATTATTGTAAGTATTTAATAAGAATGTATGAAAGAAAGTCTTTAACTATTAAGTCTCTATTTGAGGACCAGAAGGGGAAAGTTGAGGCCTAAAAATTATTTGGAATGATATATGTGTGTATAAAAGGCCTTCATATAGTGAACGTGTAGAGAGTTAAAAGTGAGCCATCCCTTTCCCCTACCTTATTTCCATTCCCCAGAATTGGTCCTCTTTAAGTTTGTTGTGATATCACCTTGATTGAGCAGATTGGTAGCACCATAAATTCATGATCCCAAACGCAGCTGGGCTCCTGAGTAATCCAGCTGTTTGTCCTCATCAGTTGTGCTCCCATTCTCCTCAGTGAGTTTGTCCATTCATTCATTCATTCCACAAATGTTTGGGTGCCTGTGATGTGGGAGGTTCCATGACAGAGTAGGATAAATCATTGTTAACTTTCTTTAAACCTCTAATCTTCCTTCCCTTTTCTCTTTGCTTCCCTGGTCTCAGTATGTAACCTCTTTTCCTACTTCACAAAAAAATAAAGACAACAGGTTGAAACTTCACATTTTCTGTTATCAGATGTGTAAACCTACCTGCATTCATCCTCTTTCCCCATCTGCTACTAGAGAGTTTGTGTCACTCTTCTTGTCTGTGGCCTGTCCCTTTGCCCTGATCCCACTCTCCTGTGTTCTTGGCAGCCTTTCCGAGGTCAGGTATTGCACCTTTACCTTCATTTTCATGTTCTCACTCCTTAATCTTTTGCCTCAACTCTAAATGTGCTTACATCTCTCTTGTCTTTTTTAAACGTCTTTCCCTTCTAGGTTTAACTCTTATTTCCTTCCTAGCCAATGCTCATGAAGAGTTATATCCCTCACAGTCCTCTCTTCCTCAGCTTCTAGTTTCCTCCCCATCTGGCTTATACCCATCACTCTATAAAGTGACTCTGACTAAGATCACCAATGACCCCACATTGCAGAAGTAGGGAACGTTCAACTCCCCATCTGCCTTGATCTCTTAGCATCATTATTCATAGCGGGCTGCACCCTCCTCCTTAAAACACTGTCTTCCTTTGGCTTTCATGGCACTACATCCTGTTGGTTTTTTTCTGATTTCTCTGACTGTTCCTTCTCAACCTTCTCTTGTTTTAATCCTTTTTCCTCTCACTGGCCTTAACTGTTAGGTTTCTTAAGGCATGACCCATACTCTTTTTCTTTCTTTGCCTTAGTGATTTCATCAGTTCTCTTGGTCTAACTCAAATCCTACTCCAAATCTATCCTTTGATTTAGGCTTATGTAACCATCTATTCCTTGCCATCCCTATTCCTACTTGATATCATTGGCATTACAACTTCAACATGTCCAAAACTGAAGGTCTAAAACCCCTTTATCCCCTCGCCCCAGAGATAAACACAGCTTGGGCTTCAGCCCTGTTCCACTATTCCTTGTCTCAGTAAATGGCCCCACCATCTGCTCAGTTTTCCAAGCCAGAAACCTAGAGGTCATTCCTTATACCCACCTTTCTCTTCCTCACTCTCTGGCCAGTCACTCAATCCTGTTGATTCAACTTTTTAGGTCTCTCATCAGTTCTTCTCCTTCCCTCTGTACCCACTGCCATCTCCTTTATCCAAACCACCACCTTCTTTCACCTATCCAGTTTCAACGTCTCAACTAGTCTCCCCACATCTGTTACTCTTTTTATTCATTTTCTGTATAGCAGCCAGAGTAATTATTTTAAGAAGCCGAAAGAAATGTATTCTTAACTCTTTGAAATGCTTGTTTGTGTTTTCACAAGTTGGACTGCGCTTTGCATTTTGCTTTCAGGTGTCCACTTACGAAAGCAGCATTCCTACATTGAGCAGGGCAAGAAATGCCGATACTGCGATGCTGTGTTTCATGAGCGCTATGCCCTCATCCAGCACCAGAAGTCACACAAGAACGAGAAGCGCTTTAAGTGTGATCAGTGTGATTACGCTTGCAGACAGGTAGAGCCCTTCATAGTTAGAAAACGGTTGATGTCCCATTATTGTTAGGGGTTTTTTTGTTGGTGGTTTTTTTTTTGTTTTCTTTGTTTTTTGGGGGGTACACAGGCCTCTCACCGTTGTGGCCTCTCCCGTTGCGGAGCACAGGCTCCGGACGCGCAGGCTCAGCGGCCATGGCTCATGGGCCCAGCTGCTCCGCGGCATGTGCGATCTTCCCGGACCAGGGCACGAACCCGCGTCCCCTGCATCGGCAGGCAGACTCTCAACCACTGCGCCACCAGGGAAGCCCCTATTGTTAGGTTTTATCAGAGTGTTTTTATATACCTTGTATGGTGACTATTTTTAAGGATAATATTTTCAAACTGTGGTTTATGAGATTGTCACCGAAGGTCCTGCTTCTCGATTGTATCATGTCTGGTTCCAACTGACAGTTTTATTCAGTCACACCTTCCCCTACCCTCCACCCCCTCCAGGCAGGTTTTCTCAAAACCATGGGAAGTAAGTCCAGGACTTGAGAGAAGGGAACAATCTGGTCCTGGGGCCTGATGCTTGGGAGTGATCTACAGAAGCAGCCCAGCAGGAGTGAGCGTATCTGTGCTAGGATTTGGGGAAGCAGTTTTGTACCCCAGTATGGTTAACTTTATCCTCTCAATAAGCAGTTTTGAGCCTAGACCCTTGGGAGAGAAAGGTCTTGTCAGCTACATGCACACAGATGGTGGCTGGGGTAGCAGCCCTAGGACAGGGTCTGAGACCTTCCCCCACCCCACTTTCTTTCAGGAGAGGCACATGATCATGCATAAGCGCACCCACACCGGGGAGAAGCCTTATGCCTGCAGCCACTGCGACAAGACCTTCCGCCAGAAACAGCTCCTTGACATGCACTTCAAACGCTATCATGACCCCAACTTTGTCCCTGCGGCCTTCGTCTGTTCTAAGTGTGGGAAAACATTTACACGCCGGGTAAGAGTCAGAACTTTACTTCCTGTCTTACAGTTCTTGATACCACGTTCTTGAGCTTCCATTGCAAAGCAGGGCAGTTGTTTCCACTGAGGTTATAAATACAGAGATGAACTGTCATTTGGAAAAGGGTCAGTCATCCCCACCTCGAGGTTTTCTGTCCATGTGTGAACGCTTCCACTGATGGGGAACTCAGTATGTTTTTATTTATTTATTTGGCCACACCGGGTCTTAGTTGTGGCCTGCAGGATCTTTGTTGCAGCATGTGGGCTCTTTAGGTGCATCATGTGAACTCTTAGTTGTGGCATGTGGGATCTAGTTCCCTGACCAGGGATCGAACCCAGGCCCCCTGTTTTGGGAGTGTGGAATCTTAGCCACTGGACCACCAGGGAAGTCCTGGAAACTCAGTACTTTTTTTTTTAACAGTTCTGTCCTGAATCTTCACTTAGGGCCATGTTTGTCAGGTCTGCACAGGACAGGGAGGTTGGTCTGATTGTCAGAGGACCCAACCTCATCTTCTGAGCAACTCTCCTCTCTTGCCCACCCTTGTCTCTCTCTCTGCCCCCTCCAGATGGAGACCATTTCCTCTGAATGGGGAGAGTATGTTCAGGACACATTTAGCAGATACTAGAACATTGAGACTTAATAGGATTCCCCCTGCCGCCCCCTCGTTTTTTTTTTTATTAAACTAAAAGAGAACTTCCAATTTTAATTTTACCTTTTTTAGTAATGTGAAAGAGGGTTTTGTTCCTTTTGTTAGAATACCATGGCAAGACATGCTGATAATTGTGCTGGTCCAGATGGTGTAGAAGGGGAAAATGGAGGAGAAACGAAGAAGAGTAAACGTGGAAGGAAAAGAAAGATGCGCTCTAAAAAGGAAGACTCCTCTGACAGTGGTAAGTAACTTGTTTCTTGAGTTAGTTATACATGGCAGGTTTCGGTGCAGAGTTTCCAGTGTATTTACATATGGACATGCTGGGATACAGAGATAAGCCAGTCTCTCATACTTCCTTTAAACCTCTAATCTCCCTAATGTGTGTATATATTTACAACAGCAGTTAGTTTATTCCTGGAGCAAATTTTCTTTTTTTTTTCTTTTTTTTTTTTTTCTCATGGCATTCCATTGCTTGATAAGATATTATATGTTATGTTCAGTTAAAGCTGAAGCAAAATTAATATCTTTACTCAATTTACTCAGATTAGTGATATTCTAAGGCCAGCAGAGTTTCTTTTCTATGTTCATAGCTTTTACATTTAGGAAGCTGGTCTAGATTTGAGCAGTGAATCTAATGGACATGAAGAAGGTTGCTTAAGCATCCTGACCAACTTCTGGTTTGACTGCCTGTGTCAGCCTAGCCTTGAGATGTGTTGATCAAATCCATGAAGGTCAGCCTTTCTCTTCCTACCTTAATCTCTCCATTTATAATTTAAAACTTTGCCTATTTTCCTACCATTGATGTTCTTTGTGGTATTAGTCATGAAATCCAGACAGAAAGTATATGCATTGTGGTGCTAGATTCATGAAAGGGGTGGCAAACAAAGATGTTGGTAATGTAGGAATCACGTTTGATTATACAAACTTATTCCGTAGTGTTAGGTTTTATAATGTGGATACTTGGGCTACTGGCAGCCAGTTAAGAAGTCACATCTGTGACTTAAAGATGTAAGGTTTTTGTGGAAAAGGATGTAGAGGGGTTTTGTTTTGGAGAATGCACTTATAGATGATGCCTAATGTATTTCTAAAGAGTTCTCATTTTGTCTTCTACATTGCTTGTCAGTAGAAATAGCGGGGAAGGAAATGAAATTTCTGAAAATGTATTAAAGAACTTATGTTACTTTATTGGTTTTATTATAAAATTTGTTCATGAAAGTACTAGGTGTTTTTTTTTTTTTTTTCTTTTTTTGCGGCACACGGGCCTCTCACTGTTGTGGCCTCTCCCATTGCGGAGCACAGGCTCCGGACGCACAGGCTCAGCGGCCATGGCTCACGGGCCCAGCCGCTCCGCGGCATGTGGGATCCTCCCGGACCGGGGCACGAACCCGTGTCCCCTGCATCGGCAGGCGGACTCTCAACCACTGCGCCACCAGGGAAGCCCCAGTACTAGGTTTTTAATACTTAAATCTATAACAAAGTCCCTTTTGTTTTTTTATCTTAATAAAGACTTCACTTTTCTATTCAGAACTTTAACTGTTTCTGGGAGAATATTCATCTAAGCATAAGAGTAGTTTATTTTTTGCTGCCTTTTTTAGTAGAAAAATCTATTTTAAGCAATATCTTCATTCACTCGGTTTTAAGTGAATGCCTCTTTTAAAAATGTCACTTTGCTTAATTTTTATAAAAGCGCATCACTCTCTACTGAGAATTTTGTGGGATCCCTTTGTTTGGCTAAGAAATTGAGTGGACTGTTGGGAGGTGCCAGGAAATGTCAGAGGGCCTCAAGTACCAGCAGAGATCCACAGATAACCTTGAGCTTCAGGATACATGTAGTTGCTCTTTGTTGCAGAGCCTCCTACTCACAGACATTGTCCCATACCTTTTTTTCTCATGGTTCTTCCCTGTTCATTTCTGTGGTTCATCTCCCAACAAGACCAGCTCTACTCTCTAATTGTACTTTACCAGAAGCATCTTTCACCTGCAGAGTTTATTGACGGTTCCTAATAGGTTTCTGCAGTTCCTCCCTTTGTCTTCTGCACTGCTGGTTTGTACAGCACAGTGTTTGGTTTTGGACCTCATACCTAGTGTCTCTTTATCCCAGAATTTCTGGGCTGGTGAAGGCCACACAGTCATATTTGTTCCCTCCCAGAAGTTCTGCCTGTTGGCCATCAGCAGAAATTGACCAGCAGAGGCTACTGCTATTTTCAAGGCTTTTTGCCAAAATCTCTCCCAGCCAATAAGCCTTTGACCCTATTAACCTTCTTTGTGTGCTTTTTCCCCCAATTCTGACTGAATTTGTTTAATTTCCTAGGCATTGGGCCAACTTAGGCAATAGGGGGCTTGAATAAGTCCAGCAGGAAAGCGTGTCGTCCTTGACACTCTGCCACGTACCAGTACGTTCCCCACATTTTCACTTAGGATTTCAGTCACTTGGCAAATAAGGCATTTTTTCCTGAAGATCAGGCATTTACCCACAGACTTCTAAATTTAAACATTTGGTGCTAGAGAAAGAGAATGTGCTTGTAACCTGCATTCCTTGGAGGAAGGCAGATGGGGTACATTTTGTGCCTTGGCAGTGGGGGAGGGGTAGCAAGAACTCTTTGGTTGCCTATAGGTGTGGGCAGCAGAACAGCCCCAAACTGTGGTTAGTTGTGCCTTACAAATCACTTCGCTTCTCTCTGTTTCTATAAAATGAGGGTAATATCTCTTATTTAATGAAGCCTAAATGGAATAATGGAGAATTTTTAAACTGTGACGTACAGTGTAAAAATCAACTGTGATTATGTAGTTGAATGTAAGTTACAGAGCATGATTACAGGCAGTATCTCAATCCTTGTGATCCTTGGGAGTGCTTTAGAGATTACGCAAGGAAGCTGAGGTTCAGTGTGGTCATGGTCCCAGGTCACACACTTAAGAGATCTGAGACTCAAAACCATATTATCAGGCTCCTCGTCAGTGTTTTTTCTATAGTAGTTCCCTCTCCTTTTATGTGATAATGGCATTCGGGAGAAGGTAAGGGAGTTAAGAATGACCTGTTGGGTTTGGAACAGCTGGGAATTAACTTAAATCCCAAAACTTGGCCTTATGCTTTTCCTACTAAATAGGATGTTACAGTGCTTCAAGAACTTCATACACACAGACATGCATGCACACCGTCCACCACTCTTCAGGGCTCCATCTGAGGCTTAGTGTCCTGCTTTATCCTTGTGTAGTAGGTAGAGGGAACATTTGTTTCATTTTCAACTGAGAACACCATTTGTGGGGTTTTTTAATATAACTGGCATACTGTGGAGTTGCCTCTAAGAATTCAAAACTCAATATTCTGATATCTAAAGCTGATAGAAAAAAGTAATATCCAGTCCACATAAAATATGAATAATAGTATTTGGGTTGATTTGCTTATTCTGCATCAATACCAGTTTACTCTGTTAACACTGATAACAAAAATTCCAGTGAAAGCATTTTTTAAATGGGCTTTTAACGTTGAAAATAAATACGTAACTAGACTTCACAGAATATGTGATTATTTGTGTTATTTTTTCTTCCACCACTCTTCTCCTTGCCCCACTACCTCTTCTTCCTGATTTCATGAGAAGAAAATGCTGAGCCAGACCTGGATGACAATGAGGATGAGGAGGAGCCTGCCGTGGAGATTGAGCCCGAGCCGGAGCCTCAGCCTGTGACCCCAGCCCCACCACCTGCCAAGAAGCGGAGAGGACGCCCCCCTGGCAGAACCAACCAACCCAAACAGACCCAGCGTAAGTTGACCGTCTCAGCACAGCAGGCTGGCGTCCTCTCCTAACACATGGGGAAGCCAGACAGGTCCTTATTCTTTGGGTAGATGGGAACTGAGCCATGAGAACAAATTAAGGTCACACTGGGAACAAACTCTCAGGCAGCAATTTTTTGGTTTTTACTGAGGAACATCTCTAGAGGCCTGTTAGGTTTCAATAAGAGAAAATCCAGAGTAGAAGGGTACTTATGTTCTACAGTGTGGGTACTGTTAATGTGGGAGGGTTTTACAAAACAACCAGAGTCATAGTCAGCTGGCAAAATTGATGTGGTAATGAGTGTAAAACAGCCAAATTTTAAAAGATAGAAGGAAAAAGCAATTTCTGAGCTGACACTGTCCCTCCTAAGAAATCCAGGCCTGTGGATTCTATTGCTGGCCTCCTGATTTATGAGAGGACACAAAGGAGGTGTTCACCCTCCACGTCACACCACGTAGCAGTCCTGTACTGGACGTGGCCCTTGTGACAGCAGGCTCTGCAGGGTCTCAGGTCTGTGTTCGATTCATGAATCTCCTAAAAGCTGGCAGGTTTTTTTCTTTCTTTAACAAATACAGGGTTTCATCTGTTTTTCTAACATGCTCCCTGAGCCCCGTGTCCAGATGTCTTATTGCAGAGGGGTCGTTGACTCTAAAGATCCCGGGAACTATTTTGCCTACACACATTTGAGTGAGTGAACTGGCGGGAGGGCCCTGGGTGTTGGGAGAACTTCAGACTCAAAAATGTCAGGTTCTTTGCTATAGGTGGGTCATCTCTAAAACGGACCTACATCCCACACTCTGTGAAGTATTCCTAGTCCCACACCATCTGCATTTTTTCCTGTCTGACACACACTATTATGAAGCCCAAATTCATGACATAAAGGAAAACTAAGTTTTTTAATATGCAATTTGGGAGTCATGAAGAGGAGTGTCAACATTTTGTTCTTTGATAGTATCTAGACTAGTGGGGCTTTGTGTATGGCCGCATTTTAGGTTATTAGGTCTTTTTGATTGACTTTCTCTGTATCGAATCTAAGGTTTTCCTGTGTTGCTGACGTTCATTTAGTGTCGAGTCTGAAAAGATCCTTGCAATCCTTGGGGGCTTTAATGGAGCATTTGTTTTGTTCATGATCCTTTTTGCCAGCAACAGCCATTATTCAGGTTGAAGACCAGAATACAGGTGCAATTGAGAACATTATAGTTGAAGTCAAAAAAGAGCCAGACGCAGAGCCCGCGGAGGGGGAGGAAGAGGAGCCCCAGCCAGCTGCCACAGACGCCCCCAACGGAGACCTCACGCCCGAGATGATCCTCAGCATGATGGACCGGTGATGGCGGGGCCTCGCTCGTTGCCAGGACTGCTCTGGGCTGTGTTTAAACGGCCCGCATCTTAATTTTTCTCCCTTCTTTCTTCTTTTGGCTTTGGGAAAAGCATCATTTTACCAAACATACTGAGAACTAAAACTTCAAGGATGATGTTAGAAAAATGTGATTTAACTAGAACTTGCTGTTTGATGTTAGCAAATCATGGAATGTTCTGAGTCCCTGAGGGTTTACTGTGAAGTGCTGAGGACAGTGTTGACGCCTAACTGGTTTTCTTAGATGGAAATAGACATTGAACCCTCTCTCTTGCTATGGTAAACCACTCCAGAAACCACCACTGGGTTTCCCAGAGTTCTATGGTCTTCTTCCCAGGAGAGTTTTTAATTGTAAATGCAGACTTGGGAAGGACTTAGACTTTTAAACTGGTTTTTGCTTTTGCTTTGCCCTGACTCTCTTTGCTTGGAGTCAGTTGCACACCAGTAGTATGGCATGCTACGATTGGTTTTTGTCCTGAAGACTTTGCCTCTTTCTTGGCAAAGCTTCTGGTATGGTCAAGCTTGTAAATAACTTTTTTTACATTTTAATCTTTTCCATTAATTAAGAGGTTGAAAAGAAGTGCAGTGTAAGAAAACCCAGCATTTTAATTACTTGCAAATTAAGTTTCCACAGACTGTAGTATGTAAATGTTGACAAGGAATTGGATCACAATCACGTAGCAGAACGGCACCCAGACTGCTGCCCGCTAGTGACGGACACCCACATGGAAGATCATGATTTTCCAGCCCATGGAGCCAGCATTTGAACCTTGTACAATTAACTTTGTTATGATTTCCCATCTACATTTTCTTTGCTTTGTTTGTAGCTGAATTTTGTGTTTTATAAATCCTCTGTTAAAGCAGAAGGGTAATTATGAGTGGGTCACAGCAGCTCTTAAAAGCTGGGCCAGAAAATTTCACTAGGTCAGTAATTTAAACTTTGAATCTTCAAAAAATAATAATGTGAAGCAAAACCAACTAAAAAGTGATTCTTGCACATGAACTGTCACATGTTTAAAATGTGTTTTTTAGAGAGCCTCAGTCTTGCTGATTTCAAACACTTTTTTCTTCTGTGTATTGCTTTTAAGAGAGCCATCAGTTAGCTATCAGACTCTAGGTTGATGCATTTTGTACTTAGCTGTACTGTGTGATATTTTTCATTATTTTAGGACGCCAACATGAGACCTGTAATAAAATATGTAATGGGGTTGAAAGCTGGGGAGGAGGATCTACTGCTGTACAGCTAATAAATCATAACGGATTAACAAGTGCTCCAAACACTCCGACTTGTGTGATTCCTGCCTAACGAGGGGCCCAGAGGGGTCTGTGTACGTAGCCTCAGGCAGTGCAGGCCTCCTCGCCTTTCAGACGCAAGCTATGTTTCCAGGATGACCACTTCCTCTCTAGCAAATGAGAGATGATCTTGGCAGGTGATGGAATATTGAGTGGATCCTGCTGCAAGTTTCAACGCCCCAAAAGTGGTATGTGAGTAGAGAGGTGAGTGTATACAGCTGCCAGCCCCATGATCCAACTGAAGAGCTGGTCGCCTGTGGTAGAGCAGGTGGGCCACAGAGCTTAGAGGAGAAGGGGCTGGTGGGAATCTCTGGCCTCGAGATCTCAGCTCAAGGAGAGCTGGGATCAAAATACATTGAGCTCTGCCAAGTGCAGGGGAACAGAGAGAAGCTGGGCCCAGTCTTCCCTAGAGAAGTTCATTTGAAAGGGAGACAGATGTGCCACCACCAGGCTGTGGGGAGAGAGCACAGCTGCTTGTTAGCACCTAGGAAGCAGGATGGAAAGGGAGTATGTTAGGAAGTTTATGCATTAGTGCAATACCATCTTGCTGCTGTTGGCCATTTCTGGGTAGATTCCTTTGGCAAGCCCCTTTTAGGTGAAAGCTTTGGCCACTAATTATAGGTTTTTTGTTTTTTTAAAAAAAATTTTTATTGAAGTATTTACAGTGTTAATTACTGCTGTACAGTGATGTTGATTAAGTTATATATACATTCTTTTTTATTTAATACTACTTTCCATTATGGTTTATCATAGGATTTTTTTCTTAATTTTTTATTTATTCATTTGGTTGCACCGGGTCTATAGTTGTGGCAGGCGGGCTCCTTAGTTGTGGCATGCAAATTCTTTGTTGCAGCATGCATGTGGGATCTAGTTCCCAGACCAGGGATCAAACCTGGGCCCCCTGCATTGGGAGCACAGAGTCTTATCTACTGCACCGCCAGGGAAGAGCCCTGTCATACGATATTAAATATAGTTCTCTGTGTTATACAGTAGAACCTTGTTGTTTATCCATTCTATACTCAAAAGCTTACCTCAGCTAACCTCAACCTCCCACTCTATCCCTCCCCCCTCCCCCCTCCCACTTGGCAACCACCACCACCAGTCTGTTCCCTACGTCCGTGATTCTGTTTCTGTTTCATAGATAAGTGCATTCATGTCATATTTTAGATTCCACATATAAGTGATATCGTACAGTATTTGTCTTTCTGACTTACTTAGTATGATAATCTCTAGTTGCACCCATGTTGCTGCAGATGGCATTATTTCGTTCTTTTTTATGGCTGACTAGTATTCCACTGTATATACATACCACATTTTTTTTTTTTTTTTTGCGGTACGCGGGCCTCTCACTGTTGTGGCCTCTCTTATTGCGGAGCACAGTCTACGGACGTGCAGGCTCAGCGGCCATGGCTCACGGGCCCAGCCGCTCCACGGCATGTGGGATCTTCCCAGACCGGGGCACGAACCCGTGTCCCCTGCATTGGCAGGTGGACTCTCAACCACTGCGCCACCCGGGAAGCCCTACGTACCACATCTTCTTTATCCATTCCTCTGTCGATGGACATTTAGGTGGTTTCTGTGTCTTGGCTGTTGCAAATAGTGCTGCTATGAACATAGGGGTGCATGTATCTTTTTGAATTATGGTTTAGTTTTCTGAGGAACCTCCGTACTGTTTTCCATAGTGGCTGCACCAGCTTACATTGCCATCAGCAGTGTAGGAAGGTTCCCTTTTCTCCACACCCTCTCCAGCATGTTATTTGTAGACTTTATAATGATGGCCATTTTGACTGGTGTGAGGTGGTACCTCGTTGTAGTTTTGGTTTGCATTTCTCTAATAATTAGTGATGTTGAGCATCTTTTCATGTGCATATATGGTCATCTGTGTTTCTTCTTTGGAGAAATGTCTGTTTAGGTCTTCTGCCCATTTTTAGCTTCAGTTGTTTGTTTTTCTTTGTTGTATGAACTGTTCGTATACTTTGGAAATAAACCCCTTGTCATTCACATCATTTGCAGGTATTTTCTCCCATTCCATAGGTTGTCTTTTTAGTTTTTTTATGGTTTCCTTTGCTGTGCAAAAGCTTGTAAGTTTGATTAAGTCCCATTTGTTTATTTTTGTTCTCTGGGTTTTTTTTTTTTTTTTTTGCGGTACGTGGGCCTCTCACTGTTGTGGCCTCTCACGTTGCGGAGCACAGGCTCTGGACGCGCAGGCTCAGCGGCCATGGCTCACGGGCCCAGCCGCTCTGCGGCATGTGGGATCTTCCCGGACCGGGGCACAAACCCGTGTCCCCTGCATCGGCAGGCGGACTCTCAACCACTGCGCCACCAGGGAAGCCCCTTATTTTTGTTTTTATTTCTATTGCCTTGGGAGACTGACCTAAGAACATTGGTACAATTTGTGTCAGAGAATGTTTTGCCTATGTTCCCTTCTAGGAGTTTTATGGTGTCATGTCTTATGTTTAAGTCTTTAAGCCATTTGAGTTTATTTTTGTGTATGGTGAGAGAGCGTGTTCTGACTTCATTGATTTACATGCAGCTGTCCAACTTTCCCAACACTTGCTGAAGAGACTTCATTGCTGTGCACGGCTTTCTCTAGTTACGGTGAGCGGGGGCTACTCTTTGGTGCGGTGCGTGGGCTTCTCATTGTGGTGGCTTCTCTTGTTGTGGAGCATGGGCTCTAGGCATGTGAGCTTCAGTAGTTGTGGCGCACGGGCTCAGTAGTTGTGGCTCATGGGCTCTAGAGCGCAGGCTCAGTAGCTGTGGCGCATGGGCTTAGTTGCTCCATGGCATGTGGGATCTTCCCAGATCAGGACTCGAACCCGTGTCCCCTGCATTGGCAGGCGGATTCTTAACCACTGCGCCACCAGAGAAGCCCCCATTATGTATTCTTGCCTCCTTTGTCAAAGATTAATTGACTGAAGGTTTGGGTTTATTTCTGGGCTCTCTACACTGTTCCATTGATCCATATGTCTGTTTTTATGCCAATTTTGACTACTATAGCTTTGTACTATTGTCTGAAGTCTCAGAGCGTTATGCCTCCTGCTTTGTTCTTTTTCTTCAGGATCACTTTGGCAATTCTGGGTCTTTTATGGTTCCACATGAATTTTAGGATTACTCTAGTTTTGTGAAAAATATCATGGGTAACTTGATAGGGGTCTCATTAAAACTGTAGATTGCTTTGGGTAGTATGGCCATTTTAACATTATTAATTCTTCCAGTCCAAGAGCATGGGGTATCTTTCCATTTCTTTGAATCATCTTCAGTTTCCTTTATTTAATGTTTTATAGTTCTCAGCCTGTAAGTCTTTCACCTCCTTGGTGAGATTTTTTCCTAAGTATTTTATTTTTTGGATTGCGATTTTAAAAGGTTTTTTTTTTTTTTACATTCCCTTTGTGATATTTCCTTGGTAAAGAAGTGTAACCAGTATGTTAATCTTGTATCTTGCTATCTTGCTGAATTCATTTATCGGTTCTGGTAGTTTTTGTGTGGAGTCTTTAGGATTTTCTATATATAGTATCATATCATCTGCATATAATGACAGTTTTACCTCTTCCCTTCCAATTTGGATACTTTTTTAAAAAATTTATTTTTGGCTGTGTTGGGTCTTCGTTGCTGCGCATGGGCTTTCTCTAGTTGAGGCAAGTGGGGGTTACTCTTTGTTGCGGTGCACGGGCTTCTCACTGCGGGGGCTTCTCGTTAGGCGCATGGGCTTCAGTAGTTGTGGTACATGGGCTCAGTAGTTGTGGCGCACGGGCTTAGCTGCTCCGTGGCATGTGGGATCTTCCCGGACCAGGGCTTGAACCCGTGTCCCCTGCATGGGCAGGCAGCTTTTAACCACTGTACCACCAGGGAAGTCCCCCAATTTGGATACCTTTTATTTCTTTTTCTTGTTTGCTGTGGCTAGGACTTCCAATTCTGTGTTGAATAGAGGGGTGAGAGTGGGCATCCTTGTCTTCTTCCAGATTTTAGTGGGAAGGCTTTCAGCTTTTCACCATTGAGTATTATATTGGCTGTGGGTTTGTCATAAATAGCTTTTATTATCTCGAGATAATTATAGGGTTTTTTAACCAGAATTCCAACTTACCAGTTTTCAGTGAAAAGTAAGTAACAGTGGACAAGCTGCGTGAAGTCTTCGGCTGGTTTGTGGTATCCATGCAGTCGGGTCTCCCAGAAAAATCGGTATCGTCAGGGGCCTCGGGACTGTGAACCAGGCAATCAGCAACTTGGACTGAATGTTAGTGGCCCGAGGCTGTCAGGGCATTTGGTCTCCATCCCAGGCATGGGCTAACCCCCACTGCCACCAGGAACCAGAGCACCCCCTACCAGAGTTGTTTCAGTGGCCACATAGCTTTTTAAAAATTGTAAGTATAGTGCCTTCCCTGGTGGTCCAGTGGCTGGGACTCTGCACTTCCACTGCAGGGGGCCCGGGTTCTATCCCTGGTCAGGGAACTAGGATCCTGCAAGCCACACAGCTGCCCCACCCCCACACTCCAAAACAATTTTTTTAGATTAATTTTATTTTATTATTATTATTTTTTTTGGCTGAGTTGGGTCTTCATTGCTACACATGGGCTTTCTCTAGTTGTGGCAAGCGTGGGCTACTCTTCATTATGGTGCGCGGGCTTCTCATTGCTGTGGTTTCTCGTTGCGGAGCACAGGCTCTAGGCACACGGGCTTCAGTAGTTGTGGCACGAGGGCCCAGTAGTTATGGCTCACGGGCTCTAGAGCGCAGGCTCAATAGTTGTGGCACATGGGCTTAGTGACTCCGTGGCATGTGGGATCTTCCCAGACCAGGGCTCGAACCTGTGTCCCCTGCATTGGCAGGCAGATTCTTAACCACTGCGCCACCAGGGAAGTCCCAACAATTTTTTTTTAAGTATAATAGAAAATCTCTTCATAGAACAGCAAGCAGTTTATCTGTATCTTCAACATAGCTTTTCTGTTCTAATTGTATATATTCAAACTGTTTACAAGTAGGTTGGTTTTGGTTGGGGAGGGGGCAAGAAAAGTGACATTGTGATGCAGCTAAGGCCGGAAGGAGATTCCTCCATTGGCATAGCCCCATCATACATCCTGTGTGACTCCATTAAATGTGAAACCTTCACACTTACTCCACACGGGAGACGGGAGCCTCATGGCAGTTCTGGGAGCTGCAGCCTGGCCTGTCACCCTGTGCTAATGGAGCAGGCAGGGCTAATTCCTCATTATGAGCTTTTAGCATTTCCTGATGGAGTGTCATGCTGTCTAGAACACAGAGACAGTCTTGAAAAAGTTGAAGGCCTCTCTCCCTCTCATGAGTCACTCACTTGTGGGAGCTGAGTCCCACGTGTTCACTTGGTCCCTGATAGCAGTTACGCTTGTTTTGTCACCGCCACCCTGACGGCCAGCAGTTACGGAGATGTGTGGCTAGCCTGGCACCCCGTCCTAATCTCCAGGCTGATCCTGGTTTCCTCCTCTGCAGCTTCCTGCTTGTCCTCACAGCACTCACTAGACAGGGGCTGATGCCACCAGTGCAGCTGTTGGTCTCAAGATGCCCTCCACCTGGGAGCAGCTTGAACCCTTTGGCACTTATTCCCTCTTGTATTTCTCATTCTTGTCATTTGAAATAGAAAAATCCCAGTGAGGGGGATTTTCTGTCCTTCTGTCTGGAGTCTTAAGGTTGCCATGGTAAGACTTGGCAAATGTGAGTGTTCCCTGAGTTCCAGCCACTGTTGTGAGCACCTCTGTAAACACTTAATCCTTACACTTCAAGGTAAATTAATAGCTCCAGCTTACAAAACAGGAACTGGATGCCCAGAAAGATTAAGTGACTTACTCAGTGTCAAACAGCCAGTAAGAGGTGGAGTCAGGACTTGAATTCAGGTAGTGTGCAAGTTGGGAGGCAGCGGAGCAGGACATCCTCTCACCTTTGTTGGCAGGAACTCAGCGCCCCTATCCGGCTGAGTCCTGCCCTGTCAGCCCTGGGCTATCACACCTGGGCCTGCTGCTTTAGGGAAGGGGGCTGCCTCCAAGTTGTTACTATTCAGTTTCTACTTTGTCCTAATCTATGGTGGACCTCAGCAAAGGGAGATGAGATTTCGTAGGGGATGGTGGTAGTCAGATGACTGGAAAATGCTCCCACTGTCTCCAGGCCTCAAGGTGAGGAGGGGTAGCTGGAGATGGGAAAGAAACCAAGAGACTCTGCCCAGTGTCTCTCACCTCCTCTCAGGTTGTTTCACCTCTGCCTGGCTGAGCTGTGGGCAGGGCAGAGGGCTGTTCCTTATCTCATAGAGTTTAATTAGACTAATGGAAGAAAAAAAATTGAATCCCCTCCTGTGAACCCTCCAGAATCTAGGTCCCTGGTCTTTTTTTTTTTTTTTTTTTTTTTTTATTTATTTGGTTGCACCGGGTCTTGGTTGCAGCAGGCGGGCTCTTTGGTCGTGGCATGCACGTGGGATCTAGTTCCCTGACCAGGGGTCTTACCCGGGCCCACTGCATTGGGAGCGCAGAGTCTTAACCACTGCACCACCAGGGAAGTCCCTAGGTCCCTGGTCTTTTATAGGGTATCATGCATCCCATGACCTGATGGCCTCCTAGGCCTCCCTCCTAGTGGTTCCCCCCTCCCCAGACTCTCTCCAGCTCAGGGAGAATGCAGACATGAGAGGACCCCCCCACACCACATACATTGCCTTTGCTCATGAGTCACTCCACCCCTCCCTGCAGCCCTTGGGGCTGGCTGCCCCCTGATGGTACACCCCCATCTTCTGGCCCTGACCCAGCTTGAACTTGATGAAAGCTAAGGAACCTCTGCCGCAGAGAAGGGCGTGGGGCCCATCTGGTGTTTTTTTCCACCCTGTCAACAGTTTGTGACTCTCTGACGGGGTGAGGGACTCCACGTTAGGAGCAACAGATAGGGTCCTCCAGGTTTAGGAGGGATCCGGTGCTCCTTTCTGAACAGACGCCCCTTGAGTCCTGCGTGCTGTCCACCTTCCCCGCTGGGCTTTGGAGGGGACGGACCGAGGCGGGTTGCAGAGATCCCCGAGCGGGCAGCGCCCCCTGGTGCTCACGGCGGGGACTGTGGCGCGGGGTGGAAGTAGTGGGGTAGGAACCGAAAGAGGCACGTGACACGCGAGACCCTCTCGGCCACACCTCTCCCTTCCCTCCCCAGGTCTGCCCTAACGGAGTAGCTCCTGAGCGACGGCACGGGCGGGCAGCTGGGATCTGCCCCCCTCCTACACCGTCGTAGCCGCGCGACTTCTCCCAGCCCGCGGAGGCCGGGCAGGGAGGAGCCGGGCCGGGGGCGGCCTGGCAGGAAGCGGCGCTTACCTTCCGCTGCAGGAGGAGCAGGTGGCTGCAGCGCGCCCCGAGGCCCCAGGCTTCCTGTGCTCGCCCACCGCTACCGTTTCTCGTCGGAGCTCCTTGGGCCACCCGGCCGCCGGGCCGGCCGCATGGCCCAGACCCCCGACGGCATATCCTGCGAGCTGCGAGGTAAGCGCTGGCCCTTGTCGCCTTCTTGGCTGGGAGGAGGCAGAGCGGCCCCAGAAAGCAGAGGCCCAACCAGCGCCTCGTGGCACCGGGCAAGAAGTTCCCTCTGCTCCTCGGGAGGGCTTGGCGGCCCAAATCCATTCCACTCCTTCCTCGCTGGCCCACAGATGAGCCCAGGCCCCCTAGCCCGGTACAGACCGTGGGCGTGAGTTGACCTCCATGGGAGGACCAGTTGCCCAGCAGGCTGCCCTTCCACAGGCGAGATCACCAGGTTCCTGTGGCCCAAGGAGGCAGAGCTGCTGCTGAAAACCTGGCTGCCAGAGCGGGAGGGTGCTGAGCAAGGTCATGTCCTGGTATGGCGGGGGCAGAGGCTGGGAGGGCCACTGGGGCACCAGCAGAAAGAGGCTCTTGCCCTGCCCAGGGTGTCAGACACTCTCTCCCCTCAGGCACTGCTCCGATGGAGAGCCTACCTGCTCCACACCTGCCTTCCCCTGAGGGTGAGTCCCAGGTCCCAGCTGCCACCCCTTTGCCCTCCAGCAGCTTCCTTGATGAGGGCTGCATCTGTGGTGGTGTCCTTGCGGGCTCTGCCCTTCCAACAGCACTGGGCTCCAACAGCAGCAGGCAGGACTGGAGTGTAGGCAGGTCCAGCTCTGAGATCCAGGCTGCACAAAGGACTGGGCTCCCAAGAGGGTGGGGCTCGGGCCTTGGTCCAGGCTGACCCAGGCGCTCCGCAGGTGGACTGCACGTTCAGCTACCTGGAGGTCCAGGCCATGGCGCTGCAGGAGACACCCCCCCAGGTGAGACACCTAGTGCCCCACCAGGGCCTGCAGTCTGGTCTTCCCCTCCACCCAGCCTGCCCCACACTTGGAGCCCAGCCCCTGTTCCACCCACCCCAGGTCACCTTTGAGCTGGAGTCCCTGCCTGAACTGGTCCTGGAATTTCCTGGTGTGGCTGCCCTGGAACAGCTGGCCCAGCACATCACTGCTGCCATCAGGAAGGTCTTCCCTTGCTCGACCCTTGGGTGAGGGCCAGCAACTGAGGGGGCTGGCGGGGAAGGAGGGCAGCAAGGGGTGCTCTGGATGGAGCAGTGGGTGACCTCACTCCCAGGACCTAGAAGTCCCTTGCCCCCTTCTCCATGTCCCTCCTCAGGAAGCTATTCCGGAGGCCCACGCCCCCCTCCATGCTGGCTCGGCTGGAGAGAAGCAGCCCCTCAGAGGCCACCTCACCCAGCAGCCCCTGTGGTAAGGGCCAAGGTGGGGCCACACAGGGCTTCCAGCCTACCCCCTCCTGCATCCTGACCCCTGGATTTGGAGGTCTCACAAACTGAACAGAGCCACTCAAGGCACAGCCACTACCCAGCTTCGGGCTGATCTTCCTCCATCTCTGACCTTTTGTCTCTCTCTTTCCCCCACCCCTCCTCCATCACACCCCGGCACCAACTCAGGTGGCTTTTCGGAGACATATGAGGCTCTGTGTGACTACAATGGCTTCCCTTTCCGAGAGGAGATTCAATGGGTGAGAGTAGGGCCCTCTCTGGGGGCTCTGGAGACATCTGGTCCCCCATGTGCTTTGAGTCCCTCCCTATGCATTGTGTCCCAAGTAAGTTGGAGGTACTTTCTTCCCACCCAGGATGTGGACACAATCTACCATCGTCAGGGCTGCCGCCATTTCAGCCTAGGCGACTTCAGCCATCTGGGAAGTCGGTGAGTGGCCTGCAAGCTCTGTGAAGAGAGGAAGGTTCCATGACCCACATTCCTGGGCCTTAGCCTCTCCATGGAGGGGGGATGCTGGGCCTAGGATCTGGCTGGAGGGCCCTGAGCTCTGCCTCTGCCCTTTCTTCCACCCAGGGACCTGGCCTTGAGTGTGGCCGCCCTGTCTTACAACCTGTGGTTCCGGTGCCTCTCCTGCGTGGACATGAAGCTGGTGAGAGCATGGGTGCGGCGGCAGTGGGGGGGGCGTGGCCTGGGGGGCCAGGGTGCAGCCCACTGAGCTCCCCCCACTCTCTGGTTCTCAGAGCCTTGAGGTCTTGGAACAGATTCTGCACATGATGAGTCAGTCATCCCACCTGGAGGAGCTGGTGCTGGAGACCTGTGGCCTGAGGGGGTAGGGGGTACAGGGTAGGGATTGGGGAGGGGAGTCTAGGGGCTTGGGATGGAGAGACTAGTGGCCTGGGGAGGAGTTGGGAATCCAGGGTCAGAGCCTCACACCTGGGGTCTGGTCCCCAGAGACTTTGTCCGGCGACTGGCCCAGGCCCTGGCAGGGCACACGAGCTCTGGGTTGCGGGAGCTCAGCCTGGCGGGGAACGTGCTGGATGACCGAGGTACGGCTGAGCCTGGGGAACCCCCGGGGGCTGGCGCTGGAGGAGGTGAGACCCACATGGCTGCCCCCATCCCCCAGGCGTGGCTGCACTCAGCAGACACCTGGAGCATCATCCTGGAGCCCTGAGGAGACTCACCCTGGCACAGACTGGGTTGACGCCGCGAGGTAGGCGGGCTAAGGATGGCTGGGGGAGGTGGAGCTGGGAGGTGGGGCACCCTGATTGTGAGCCCCCTCCTCCACCACCAGGAATGAGGGCTCTGGGCCGGGCGCTGGCTTTCAATGCAGCCTTTGACTCTGCCCTAACCCACTTGGACCTTTCCGGGAATCCCGGGGCACTGGGGGCCTCGGAGGACAATGGGGTGAGTGGCCATCCTTAGGGCGGTGATTGGGGGCGCCGCAGGCAGTGGGGTGTCAGGAAGCTTTTGGTGGGGTGATCCCTGACTCCCTGCCTCCCATCTCCATCCTCCCACCAGGGCCTCTATAGTTTCCTGAGCCGTCCTAATGTTCTGACGTTCCTGAATCTCGCAGGCACTGACACCGCCCTGGACACTGTGAGGGGGTGGGCAGTGGGGGGCGGTGATTTGTCGGACTGGCAAGGCCTGAGGCCCAAGGGTCGACTGGAGGGCAGGGCGGGAAGGGGCTCAGGTCCCCGGCCAGTGTAGCCCACACGCTCCTCCCGCAGCTCTTCGCCTCGCTGTCCCGCGGCTGCTGCGCCAGCCTCACCCACCTCGACGCTTCGAGGAACGTGTTCTCCCGCACGTAAGGGGGGCGGGGCGGGGCGGGGGTGGGGCTCTGCTGGGAGCCGCCTCCCCGCGCCAGGAAGCCCACTGCTCCCGCTCCCCCGCCCCAGGAAGTCCAGGGCTGCGCCGGACGCGCTGCAGCTCTTCCTCAGCCGCGCCGGGACGCTTCGGCACCTGTGCCTGGCGGGCTGCAAGCTGCCGCCCGACGCTCTCAGGTCAGTGTCCCTGCCCACGGCCAGGCCCCCGTCTTTGCGGCCACCCCCCAGGCCTGGCCTCCAGCACCTTACCCTGCTCGTGTCGCACCCATGACCCCCCTGGCATCCTGGTCCTTCCTTCTTGCTAGTCGCGGTCTAGGGCCTCTGTTCCCAGCTCCTGCCACCCCCTGTGACATTCCCTCCCAGGGCTCTTTTGGAAGGCCTCGCGCTCAACACGCACATGGACGACCTGCACCTGGACCTCAGCGCTTGTGAGGTGAGCGCCCGGCCCGGAGACGAGAGCGGGCAGTGGGGCCCACACATTGGCTGTGGGGCCGGGGCTGCGAGGCGGAAGCGCTGGGCAGTTGGGGGCCTGATCCTCCCCACCTGTGGCCTGTTGGCCTGAGCGCGTTACCCCTTTCACCTTCAGCTGCGCTCCGCCGGCGCTCAGGTGATTCAAGACTTAGTGTGCGACGCTGGCGCAGTGAGCTCCCTGGATCTGGCGGATAATGGTGAGGCCGCCCAGAAACCCATCCTCCCACCATCCACCAAATTCCCACCCCTCCCACTCCCGCAGCCTCGCCTTGTGCCTGACCTGAGCCACCCCCAGGCTTCGGCTCAGACATGGTGACTCTAGTGCTGGCCATCGGAAGGAGTCGGTCCCTGCGACACGTGGCGCTTGGAAGGAACTTCAACGTCCGGTGCAAGTGAGCCCCCATCTCACTCCTGGGCCTCCCAACAGCACCCCACCACCGGGGTCTCCCGCCAACCGCTGCCCCTGCCCACAGGGAGACCCTGGACGACGTCCTGCACCGGATTGTTCAGCTCATGCAGGATGACGACTGTGTAAGTTCACGGAACCATGCGGGATCCTCAGGCGATGGACCCCTGTGACCCCTCTTACTCCTGCTCCCTGACCTGCCTTGCTTGCTGATCCCTGACTCCAACCACAAATGGCTTTCTCTTAACCCCAGCCCCTGCAGTCTCTGTCCGTGGCTGAGTCGCGACTGAAACTGGGCGCCAGCGTCCTGCTCCGGGCCCTGGGCGCCAATCCTAACCTGACAGCCCTGGATATCAGCGGCAACGCCATGGGGGACACCGGCGCCAAGATGCTGGCCAAGGCACTTCGGGTCAACACGAGGCTCCGGTGGGCGGGGTCAGAGGGATGGGACCAATGGGGGAGGAGGGCGTGTATGGAGGGACTTACTGGGCTAAGGGGCAGAGCTGAACGAAGCGGAGCAAGTGGAGCGCAGGGGTGCTCCAGTCGAATGGAAAGGCAAGCGGGGTTGGGTGGGGCCTTGCAGAGCTCCGCCCCCGACTGAACCCTGGCCCGGCCCAGGTCTGTGGTCTGGGACCGGAACCACACGTCTGCTCTGGGCCTGCTGGACGTGGCACAGGCCCTGGAGCAGAACCGCAGCCTGAAGGCCATGCCTCTGCCACTGAACGACGTGGCCCAGGCGCAGCGCAGCCGCCCTGAACTGACAGCACGTGCCGTGCACCAGGTGGGGGTTCCCTCTCTTCCCCGCCCTCCTCTGTGCCTTGGCCCCACCCCCCACCACTTCTCAATATCTCTTGTGCCCAGATCCAAGCCTGTCTCCTGCGGAACAACCGCGCAGACCACGCTTCTACTGACTGCACCTCCCGCCCGAAGCCACTAGGTCTGGGGTCAGACCCCTCCGAACAGGTCAGAATCCCCTCCCTCAACGTTGAGCATACACAGAAGGTAGGGGATGGGGAGAGCTGTGGCAGCTGAGAGCCTCCGTAAGTCTGAGGCTCTGACTTTCCTGGGGCCATGAATCCTGCTGTCCCAGACAAGTCCCTTTCCTTGATCTGCAGAGGAGCCAAAGGCTCTTGAAATAGTTTCCCCAAATAACATTCCTAGTTGCTTTTTTAAAGCATTTTTTCCCCTTTCTTTTAATTTTGAACTAATTTTAAACTTACAGAAAAGTTACAAGACTAGCACACAGAACTTTTTTTGTCCTGAGCTATTTAAGAGTATGTTGCCAGCAATATGCCCTGTCACCTATGCAGATACTTAATGGTGTGTATCTCCTACAAACCTTTTATTTTTATTTTTTCTATTTTCTGGCCGCTCTGCACAGCTTGCGGGATCTTAGTTCCCGGACCAGGGATTGACCCCAGGCCTGCTGCAGTAGAAGTGTGGAGTCCTAACCACTGGACTGCAGGGAATTCCCTTAAAGCATTTAAATAGGCTCCCCTGTTAAAGACAGGAGGTATTTTAAAATCTTCAATCATTTCTCTCCACCCCCAACTGTAGCCCCACCTGTGACTTCCCATTCACGGGGCTTCCCTCCCCTCTCCACTGACCTTTGTTGTGGCCAAACCCAGTGACCCTTTTTCTGGCTTCATCTCCCTCCAGTACCTTGTCTTGGTGAGATGTTCACCATCCATCCATTCCCAATTCCCACTTCTCTCCCAAGCTCCAGAGCCCAGGCATCGTGACCCAGACATCCTGCAGGGGCTTCACATTCTGTGTCTTCAAGTGATCTCATCATCTCCCACATCTCTCTCTTCTCTCTACCCTGGAGCCCAGTCTCACTGGTGCCCACACCCACCAAGTGCTGTGGACAGAGCTTCAGTCCATGTCTCTCTTGGCCACACCAAAGCCCCCACAGACCTCCTTGGTCCTGCCTCTTGACCGACTCTCTCAAACACACCACTCTTTACTCCCACCCCAGCTATCCTTCTCTCCCCCTTGGCCTTCCTCCATGGCTCCTCACTCCCATTTCTCTTCATCCCTCAATCTGTCCTCTAGCTGGGTGATGAACAGACTGAGCTTCTAAAACACTGACATGACTAACAGCTCTTTTCCTTCCTATTCTGGACACTTAGGAAGTATATATAAAGTACCTACAATGAACTAAAGGAGACATTGCTCTCCCTCCTTGAACAGATAGGGTCCCTAAGTGGCTGTCCTGATGGTATCAGTTTCAGGACCTCACTCACCCTGTTGGAGACCTTGGGAAGGAGGCAGTCAGGGGATGGGGAGGGGACCAGGCTGAGACTGATTCCTCTTGCCCTCCAGGAAGTGAATGAACTGTGTCAGTCGGTGCAGGAGCATGTGGAGTTGCTGGGCTGTGGGGCTGGGCCCCAGGGTGAAGCTGCTGTGCACCAGGCCGAGGATGCCATCCAAAACGCCAACTTCTCTCTCAGTGTGAGCACCCCCTCTCACTACAAGGACCCTTCCCCTCTTAGGTGTCAATTTGCAACTCCTTTTCCTCCTTGGCCTCCAGATTCTCCCCATTCTACATGAGGCTGGGAGCTCCCCAAGCCACCAATGGCAGCTGCGGCAGAAGCTGGAGGGCCTCCTGGGACAGGTGGGCGAGGTCTGCCGCCGGGACATTCAGGTGAGATAGTGCCCTTGCCCCAGCCCCACCTCCATATTCAGGCTTGACCCCCATCCATAGGCTTGCCTGTGATATCCCCTGAGTCAACGTTCTGTGAGGGTTGGAGCCTTAAGCCAATTGATCTGGGCCCCAGCCACACCCTCACCATGCTCTGACCTTTGCCCAGGACTTCACTCAGACCACACTGGACACCACAAGGAGCCTCTGCCCACAGATGCTGCAGGGACCCAGGTGGAGGGAGCAGCTAGAGGGGGTCCTGGGAGGCTCAAGGGGTCTCCCAGAGCTGCTCCCAGAGCACCTGCTGCAAGATGCCTTCACGAGGCTCAGGTAGGCTGGATAGGGCTGGGCTGGGCTGGGCTGGGTAGAGACAGCACACTAACCCTTGCCCTCTGTTGCCGTCAGGGACATGCGCCTGTCAGTCACAGGGACCTTGGCAGAGAGCATTGTGGCTCAGGCTGTGGCGGGTCTGAGTGCAGCCCGGGATCGGCTGGTGAGCAGGAACTGCGTGCTTATACACACACACATACATACATATACATACACACACACATACACACACACACACATGCATACACACATACACACACACACACACAGTGACCTGGCCACTGCCTTGCAGGGGTTCTGTAATGTCTTCTGGGGTCAGATAGCCCAGGGGTATTTCAGGATTCCCTTCGCACTGATACGACTATGGCTGAGGCCCTGCCTCCCATCTTTGGGGTGCCTGGTATTGCAGGTGGAGAGTCTGGCTCAACAGGCAACAGAGGCAATGCCCCCTGTCATACCGGCACTAGATGGAGGCGAGCCCAGCCCCCTTGGGCCTGGGGAATTGGAAGGTCTTTTCTTCCCTGAGGAGGAGAAGGAAAAGGAGAATGAAGAAGAGCAGAAGGTAGGTGGTCCTAGAACTCTGGGCCTAGAACCCTAGATCTTCCCATCTTGTTCTGGAGTGTGGAAGGAGGGGAGGTAGCTCCCCGCCACCCCAGGCTGAGTTTGTGTCTTCCCCACCAGGATGACAGTCCTCCACAGAAGTGGCCTGAATCCAACCGCTGTCTTCGCCTGGTCCCCTCCACTCACAGTAAGTCAGGGCCCGGGGGAAGAGAGCTACTCAGGTTGGGCTGAAGTTCCATTAGACCTGGACACCTGGACACATACATTCACCCCTGTTCCGGGAACTCCCTGACCCTTGAGTGGGCTGGGCCAGGACCCCCGTGCAGCGTGCAAAGTTGGGGTCCTCTGTGGTCAGTTAGCACAGGGTGGGACCTGAGCAGACCAGGGCCGGGACACAGTCTCCTCTCATCTCATTACCTCCCCGCCCCCCTCACCCCTTCCCTACCCCCAGGATGCGCATGCTTGGCGGCGCCGCGCGCCGCTCGGGACCGCGCTCAGCACCACGGACAGCGGCGGCGGGGGAGGGGCGGGGGGGCGGGCAGCGTAGCTGGGCCCCTCCCCGCGCCCTGGGCGGGTCCCCCGCCGCCCTAGCGCCGCCGCTGCCACCTCCCTGAGCTTGGCGCTCGGTGCTCTTCTGGTGCTCTCCCCTCAGGTGCTGCTGAGGAACCAGAGCCGGAGCCCGAGCTGGCGGCTCCGGGGGAAGATGCAGAGCCGCAGGCGGGGCCATCTGCTCGCGGCTCTCCGAGCCCCGCCGCCCCTGGGCCCCCGGCCGGCCCGTTGCCTCGCATGGACATGCCACCCGCCGGGCAGCCCCTGCGCCATCCGACCCGGGCCCGGCCGCGGCCACGGCGCCAGCACCACCACCGCCCGCCGCCGGGGGGCCCCCAGGTGAGCGCCCTACCCCCACTCCAGAGCTCGTGGAATTGGGGGTCGCGAGTGGCCCGTTCGCGCCTTACGGGTGATGGCCGGCAGGGAGGTGGGTGCCCAAGACCACCTGGTCATACTGCCGAGTTCTGGCTTCTTCCTGGCCACCCCCCCACCCCATGCTCACGCGGGGGTCACGAGTGTGTGGATTTCGCTGGGGGAGCTCTTGGGTGTAGGACTCTGCCTCAGGCTGGCCGCTGCATGGGTGGATGTGCGCGAGGGGGCGTCTGTCTTATCCTCCCTCCCCCGGGGTTAATGAAAGATGCTGGGCCCCTGGCTGTGGGGACAATCCTGCGTTTACTGCACGTCCGGTGCGGGTGTGTGTGTGGGCTGGGTACTGGCGCGGGCAGTGGGCACGGGGCCAGAGGTGGGGAGGAGCCGGCTTGAGGCCCCCCAGAGGGTCTGACGCAGCAGCAGGCGCCGCTGAGCCGGCAGCAGGCTGGGTGGGGTGGGGTGGGGTGGGGTGGAGGGTACTGCAGGGAACTGTTTGGAGCAGAGGGGGTGGCAAGTGGGAATGTGTGACCCAGCGGGTGCGTAGGCTCTAGCCCGCTGGTGACCAGGTGGTTCAGGGTGTTTAGGATACTCTGTGGGACAAGCATGGATGTGGACTGGTTACATCCAGGGCCAACTACAGGCGAGGGGGGTACGTGAAACCAGCATCTCTGCCCACCAGCTGGACAGTGGGAGAGCTTGTCAGCAGCCCTATAGGGTCACTGCAGCTCCCAAGTCCTGGAGTTGCCCAGAGCCTGCCGTTGGACAAGGAAGGTGGAGAGAAGTCACAGTTGCACTCAGCCCGGAGCCTTAACCCTGTGGTGTTCCTCAGGTGCCCCCGGCCCTGCCGCAGGAAGGGAATGGGCTCAGTGCCCGTGTGGACGAAGGCGTGGAGGAATTCTTCTCCAAAAGGCTGATCCATCAGGATCGCCTGTGAGTAGGGGGCAATTGCAAGGGATGGGAGAGGGTGGAATGCTCCATGGGCCTTCCCACTTACTGCTGGCTGTCCCCACAGCTGGGCCCCCGAGGAGTACCCGGCAGCCGAGGGGGGTACCACCCCTGTCCCCCGTACACTTCGAAAGAAGCTGGGCACTCTCTTTGCCTTCAAGAAGCCTCGTTCAACACGTGGGTCACGGCCTGATCTAGAGACCAGCCCTGGGGCAGCTCCCCGCTCTCGAAAAACCACACTTGGGGACTTGCTTCGGCCACCAGCCCGTCCTGGCCGTGGTGAGGAGGCTGGTGGGGCTGAGGGGGGCACCGGCAGCCCCGACCCTACCCGCAGGAGTCGGCCTCGATACACTCGGGAAAGCAAGGCCTACTCCATGATACTGCTACCTGCTGAGGAGGAGGAGACAACACTCGGTGCCAGACCTGACAAGGTGAGGCCTGGTGACAGGGAGTGAAGGCTCTGCAGGAACAACGAGGGCAGTGGGCTCTCTCCCCACTTGGGTATCTCTGTCCCCAGCAGCAGCCCCTGGAGCGGGGAGACACAGAGCTGGCCCCAACCTTTGAACAGCGAGTACAAGTGATGCTCCAGAGGATCGGTGTGAGCAGAGGCAGCGGGAGTGCCGAAGGCAAGAGGAAGCAAGTGAGCTGGGAAGGGACACACGTGGGAAGTGAGGAGGCAGGTGACACGTAGCTCATTTTATGTGGGCGATTTATGTGACCAGGAGGAGACTCATGACACACAGGTCTGTCGATTCTTTCCCCTCCCCACAAAAGTCATCAGAGTCAACCTTTCTTCTCTCTTGGCTTCTACCCTGACCCAGGCCTCCTTGAAGTGGATGGTCCTTTCTCTGCAGATCTAACAGAAATCTGGCTTTGCCATCTGCATTTGAAATAGCAAGTCCTCCAGGGGCTTCCCCTCAAGACATTGCCCTGACTCCTGATCCTGCCTCAAGGCCCAGTGGGGTCTCAGCCCTTGTCACTGCTTTCACCTCACTGCTCTCAATCCTGGTTCATCTCAGAGCCTCTACACAGGTTCCTCTGTCTGGAACTCCTCCCTGCCCCACTTCCAGCCTCTCATCCCCACCCATGGGCTATACCAGGTCCCTCTTCATCCACCCCTGTATTTCCCTGTGGGCCTTCCTTGACTCTCTTCCATGGCCCCCCTGCTAATACCACTCTCTGATCACAGTTCCTAGTAAGAACCACCACCCTACAGACTATCCCTTTAATAACTTCAGGAAAATAAGAAACACAAGTGAAGTGAAACTCAGCTTGAACTTAGAAACATTAAGGTATAGAAAGTGAATCACAGAATTAAGAAATTACTTTGTGTGTCTGTGCTTGCATATGCTTCTCTGTGTTAACTGTCCACCATCACAGACTGAGCTTCAAGAGGACCAGGACTGGGTTTGCCATGTTCTTGCCCAGCCCACAGTGGGCATTTAGTGGCGGTTACAACAAGAATGAATAAAAGGACAAGGCTAGCACGAGGGCGGGACAGGGTCAAGCTTAACGTCCCTATTTCCTACAGAGCAAAGATGGAGAGATCAAGAAGGCTGGCTCGGATGGTAAGTGGGACCCTGGGCTAGGGCAGTACATTTTTGGGGAGGAGGAGATAGTCCCCAAGGGGTTTGCTCTCCCTGGCAGAAGAGTGGGAATAGCCATGTTTTTCTTCCCCTCACTAAGCCTAAGCCCCCAGCCCTGCCTTTGCAGGTGACATTATGGACAGTTCCACAGAGGCCCCTCCCATCTCGATCAAGTCCCGCACCCACTCTGTGTCTGCTGGTGAGTGAGGGCCACTGTGTATGTTGGGGATCATGCAGGGACAGGCTGGAGGGGATCAGACCATTGGTCAGGTTTACCTCCGACACCTGGCCCAGGTCTTGGCTGACACCTTTCTCCCTGCAGACCCTTCATGCAGACCTGGTCCAGGAGGCCAGGGGCCCGAGTCTGCCACCTGGAAGACACTAGGGCAGCAGCTGAATGCAGAGCTCAGGGGCCGTGGCTGGGGTCAACAGGATGGTCCAGGCCCCCCCTCCCCTTGTCCCAGCCCAAGCCCCCGAAGAGCCAGCCCCTCCCCAGACAGCCTGGGCCTCCCACAGGATTCTTGCTTAGGCTCCAGGAATGAAGGTAAGCAGTTACCCTAGCCCCCACCCAATACTGGGCTAGGGCCTGGAGGAGTCCCTGGTGGGAACTCAGCTCCTCTGGGGACCCTGAAGGTGGGAGGCAAAGGCTGGAGTGGGGGCAGCTGTTGGGACCATACCCTGATACCCTGGCCTCCCCCAGATGGCCAGCTGAGGCCGAGGCCTCTCTTGGCGGGGCGACGAGCAGTGTCTGTGCATGAGGACCAGCTCCAGGCCCCTGTTGGTGAGGGGAGACACCTCCATGTGTGCTTGAGTACAGGATGAGATGGGGGGGGAGGGTGGGCTCCCTTCGAGGCTCTGGTCCTCGGAGGGGGCCACCAGTGGCATGAGGGGTTGAGAAATCAGGGAGCCAGAGGCCAGGAGCAAGGGTCTGAGAAGCCCTTCCTACTAGCCCTGACTCTACCTCCACAGGAGGAACCTCTGCCAGGGGTGGGAGGATGCCGGGGAAGGGGGAGGCTCTGAAGGCAAGTGTGAGTGGGGGTCGAGGACAGGAAGCAAGCCCTTAGCAACCCTCACCAAGTCTTTCTGTATCCCTCAGAACGGCCCCTGCGGCTGCAGCGCTCCCCTGTTCTCAAGCGCAGGCCAAAGCTTGAGGCACCTCCATCTCCAAGCATAGGTAAAGGGGGCTGGAGCCAGTTGGGTGGGCGGCAGGACTGCTCAGTCCAGTCCTGACCCTTCCTCTCTCTCCCTCTCCCTATGCAGGATCTGGCCTCGGAGCCGAGCCTCTACCCCCACAGTCTACAGAGTCCTCGGGCCCTGAGCAGAGCCCACCATCCCCAGCCACAGACCAAAGAGGCGGCGGCCCCAACCCCTGACCTTCTTCTCCCTTCCTGCCGCATGAGATTATTTTATTAAAAAACGTAAAGGAAGCTGGTGTGAAGCCGTTTATCCACCCCCAGGCACGGACCTGTGCACGCATCCTCCCACGTGCTCACATGACCTCTCACACCTGGGTTAGTTCAGCCTCCGGCTGTGGCTCCATCAGAAAGTGCAAGGCCCAGGCCACAAGCTGGGGAGGGAGCCTGGGAAGAGAACCGTGGTTATAGGCCAATGGAGACTGGGACGGGTAACCAAGAGAGTGGGGGCACCCCAAGGCACTCACCTAGCAGCTTGGACCTGGGCACACAGGGAGGAGCAGGGTGGCTCGTACTCATATTGGAAGGCAGAACCATCACGATGCCTCTTTGCGGGGTCCTGAAGGGGGAGGGTATGGTGTCTGGAGAGGGGCCAAAAAGGCCCCTAACCTCATCCAAGGCTACCCCCAGCCCAGCCCCATTCTATTCTCCAGTTGTAAGGGGTGCTATGCTCACCCAGACAGGGCTGGACTCCAGGGCTTCCTTGGTGGTTCTTGTCCTTGGAGAGTGCTGCCAGGTCTTAGGGGGTAACCCTCGCTCCTTGAACTCCAGACTAGGTCTCTGGGCCATGGTTACAGGGGCCTGGTGTAGACTGGGGACATGGCCAAGGGATGACAAACTTGGGGTGCAGCTCAGGGGTGGGGAGTTGGGTACATGGCTGGGGTGTGGGGAACTGGGGGGCAGAGGGCCATGGGCTGAACAGATGGCTGACGGGGGCTGGGAGCTGTCCTTCTGCGCTGGGTCTGGAGCAGCCAAGGGCAAGGCAGGCAGAAGGCTGATACTGGCACCACTTTCCTCTGACAGCATGTGGCTGGGTAGGGCAGGGGTTCCTGAGGAGGAAGGGGACTCACCATGGGCACAGACCTCTCAGCTCAGACTAGCTGAATGACCTGTGAACATAGGCCTGCAGGAACTGTGTTCATCCCTGCACCCAGCTGTGCACCCTTTCACAGCATCCTGTGTAGCCCAGGCATCTGATAGCACCAAGAACATGGGGCCTGAGCACCAGCTTACCTGAGGAACTGGGTGAGGAAGGAGGAGAGGAGATGAGAGTCAGCGATAGGTCCTGTAGATCCGGGTGTGGTGGGGGTAGCTCAGGGCCTGGCGGTCAGGGGAGGCTTATCAGCACGGAGGGCACTGGGCACGCAGGCACTCCCCTCTTGACCTCTCCAGTTCTCCTTACCCTGTGCCCTCTGACCTGGGCCCAGAGAGCTCAGGATTTGCTGGTCATTCTCAGAGATGTGCAGCCATAGGCTGGGGACGGAGTACACAGCTTCTCCCTGTAGGATGAGAACATTCAGTTTGGCCCTTGCCCAACTCCCCACTCCGACATTTCCCAAGAGAAGCCCCAGACTGACCGTGGCTCTGCAGCGTGAGGCTGCCCAGCGGGTGAGGGGGGGTGCTGTGCAAGGGCCTGCCAGCATCAGACAGCTCTCAGCCAGGCTCACTAGCGCCCCCCGATGCTCCTGGTCCTCCTCTACCTCATCCAGAAGTTGGGACAGTGAAAGGTCTAGGGACAGAGGACCGGGGGATGGGCTGAAGCTCAAAGAAGAGGAACGGGGGTGCAGGGGGAGAAGGGCTTATTAAGGAAGCAGGGGGGTGATGGCTGGAGAGATCACTCTACAGGGAGTTAGGGCAACTGGCCAACCCCTTTAAGTACCTGCACTGGGGGAGGTGGACTCTGAAAGGTGCTCCCTAGAGAAACAGAGAGAACAAGCCTGAGGAAAAATCCTGAAGCCTATCTGATAACACAGATTTGCCATTCCCTGACCGAACCACACCTGACCCAAGAGCCCAACCCCAAACTCACTCCAAGCAGTCATAGAGCTTTTTCTGAACATCCGGGTCCTGGTTGCTGGGAAGGAGAAGTAGTAGGCAGTAAATATAACTAGGAGCCCAAGGCCTATGCCAACGCCAGCCAGGCCTGGGTGGGGAGTACAGCTGGAGGGTGGAGGCATCACTTACCAACCAGTCACCCGTTCCCGGGGCTGCTCCGTGGGCAGCAGGCTGAAGCGGTCCACCTGGAGGTAGAACTCCGCGGGCTGGAGGGGTGAGTTCAGGGACCGGATCTCAGGAGTTGTCAGGAAGTCGGGCCCAGTAACCCACCGAAGCCAGCCTCACCACTCACCGCGCCTCCCTCGGCGACTTGGACGCGGACCCCGCAGTTTTGCAGTAGCAGCAGCCGGCCTTCTGCCCCTCGAAAGCCGAACTCCTTCTCCTCCCTGCAGCGAGCGCGATCCTCACTAACGCGCTTGCCTGAACACTGCCCCGCCCGCCTGGGACCCGCCCTCCAGGAACCCGCCCACTTCGGGCTCAAGGCTCGTGCTCTCCCACCGGATTCCAATCTTCCCAGGCTCCGCGGAGCCTCTCTCACCAGTCCGAGGCGTTCAGAGCCTCCCGCGTCACCAAGCATCGAATACTGTGGGTCCCGTCGGACACAAGTAGCGTGGCCCCTTCAGACGTGTCGGGAGCGCGGGACGGGCCCGGGGCCTCGGCCTCCTGCAGTACCTGACGGCGACGACCTGCGTCAAACCCACCACCCGGGGCCCAGCACTGGTTTCCGGGCCCTGAGAAGGGGGCGGGGACTCACCTTGAGCAGCTGCCCCGCCCGCGGGCTTGAGAGTGCCTCTGACCCTAGAACCAGCTCTCGAATCCAAGGCCGCAGGACCAGACTCCTCAAGCCTGCCATTCCCGCCGCGGTAGCCAGCCGAGCAACCCTGGACCGCGTTTCCCGCGGGCGCTGCGGCCCCGCCTCTCCTCGGAAGAGGAAACGTACGGCGGGTGGGCGGGACCTGAGGTCGAGGTCCCGCCCATGAGCGTGCCCGCGCGTGCGCACGAGCGCGTCCTATTCGGGAACTTGTCTGCAGACCCGTGTTGGTTCAACTGTAGGCTGTCCTGCTTACTCTTACCCGAGCATCTCTTCAAGCAGCGGCCGGGCGTTTGCGCCGTTCTTCAAGACTCCTGTGGCACTGGGCAGGAAGGGGCCAAGGGCTGGCTCCGATGGAGTGGGAGGGATCTGGGGCCTGAGGCTGCAGCCGAGGGTGGTCCGAGTGGGTGGCTCAAAGCCACTTCAACGCCTGTGACCCCAAGGAGTTCAGCAATTATTTGTTGTGACTCAGTCTCCTCATCTACAAAATGCGCAGTCTTGTTAGTCCGTGGAAATAAAGGTACCTAGCATTCACGCTTCCCTGGTGGCGCAGTGGTTAGGAATCCGCCTGCCAATGCAGGGACACGGGTTCGAACCCTGGTCCGGGATCCTAATGCCGCTGAGGAACTAAGCCCGTGCGCCACAACTACTGAGCCTGCGCTCTAGAGCCCGTGAGCCACAACTACTGAGCCCGCGTGCTACAACCACTGGAGCCCATGCTCCACAACAAGAGAAGCCACCGCAATGGGAAGCCTGCCCATTGCAACGAAAGAGTAGCCCCCGCTTGCGGCAACTAGAGAAAACCCGCTCCCAGCAACGAAGACCCAACACAACCAAAAAAATAATTAATTAAAAAAAAAAGATTAACATGATAAAATTTTTTAAAAGTACACAGCATTCAACAAATACTTCCCTCTCTCTCCCCTCGGATTGGCCAAGCCCCTCCCCCAGATTCCCGGGACGCGGGGACCGTAGCGTAATGACGTAGGAGGACGCAAAGATTCTCCCACCCTTATCTCCGTTTCCTAGGAAACGTGGACTCCGCGTTCAACTCCCCGTCGCTGCCCTCTTGACGTCACGGTCCGGACAGGGGGGCGGGGCGAGTGCTACCGCCAGGGGCGGGGTGGCGCGGGCCGGCCGGGCTGTGCACCTGCGCCTCGGCGGTCCGCCTGGGGCATCATCCCCGGCCCGCCTGGCCCCGCCATGGCCAGGCCGCAGAGGACTCCGGCACGCAGTCCCGACAGCATCGTCGAGGTGAAGAGCAAAGTAAGGGCCCCTCCAGCCCCGGCTCCGGCCTCGGCCCTAGGCGCTTCCGATTCCCTCATTCTCCCCTTCCTGGCTCCTTGGTCCCCACCACCTTTTTCTCTCCTCCATCCTCCACGTCCCATTCTCCGGCTCTTCTTCTCGCTTTCCCCCATCCATCCTCCTTCCTTCTACTGCCGGCCTCAAGAGTCCCTCTGTGGCCTGGGTACCTGAGGGTGGGGAGAAGACCTTGGACAGCGTCCCTTGTACTGGGTGCAAGGCTGCAGCTGTTGTGAAGCCCCCCTGTCTTTCTCACCCCTGCCACCTTCGGACCTGTGGTGAGAAAGGGCACGGACTCCATCCTAACCCCTCCCCGCCCCCCCACCCCCACCCCGGCCTCCAGTTCGATGCCGAGTTCCGACGCTTCGCGCTGCCCCGCGCTTCGGTGAGCGGCTTCCAAGAGTTCTCTCGGTTGCTGCGTGCGGTACACCAGATCCCGGGCCTGGACGTGCTGCTTGGCTATACGGATGCTCACGGCAACCTACTGCCCCTCACCAACGACGACAGCCTGCACCGGGCCCTGGCCAGTGGGCCCCCGCCGCTGCGCCTGCTAGTGCAGAAGCGGGGTGAGGAGGATGGGGTACAGTGGGCAGCCTCTGTGGGGTAGGGTGACAGGGCAAGTCTACAAGGGTTAGTCCATGCCCAGTGTGCCCAGGCTTCACCCTCTGCAGTCCCTGCCCTTGGCCTGACCTCCAAGTGGCAGGAAATAGCTACAGTGCCCCCTTCCTCAGGCAATTGGCCTGATGGAAAAGGGCTCAAATGGGAAAGCAGGGTGTCTGATCTCAGCGTCCCCCTCTCCTGCAGCAGAAGCTGATTCCAGTGGCCTGGCCTTTGCCTCCAACTCTCTGCAGCGGCGCAAGAAAGGGCTCCTACTTCGGCCAGTGGCACCCCTGCGCACGCGGCCACCCCTGCTAATCAGCCTGCCACAAGATTTCCGCCAGGTTTCTTCAGTCATAGATGTGGACCTACTGCCTGAGACCCACCGACGGGTGCGGCTGCATAAGCATGGTTCCGACCGCCCCCTGGGTTTCTACATCCGAGATGGCATGAGTGTGCGCGTAGCTCCCCAGGGCCTGGAACGGGTTCCAGGCATCTTCATCTCCCGCCTGGTACGAGGGGGCCTGGCTGAGAGTACAGGGCTGCTGGCAGTCAGTGATGAGATCCTCGAGGTCAATGGCATTGAGGTAGCTGGGAAGACCTTGGACCAAGTGACAGACATGATGGTCGCGAACAGCCACAACCTCATTGTCACTGTCAAGCCAGCCAATCAGCGCAATAATGTGGTGCGTGGGGCATCTGGGCGTCTGCCAGGGCCTCCTTCTGCTGGGCCTGGGCCTGCTGGGCCTGATAGCGACGATGACAGCAGTGATCTGATCATTGAGAACCGCGAACCTCCCTGTTCCAATGGGCTGTCTCAGGGGCCTCCGTGCTGGGACCTGCGCCCAAGCCGCCTACTTCCTGATGCCCGCAGCTCTCTGCCCTCCCTGGATGATCAGGAGCAGGCCAGCTCTGGCTGGGGGAGTAGCATTCAAGGAGATGGTAGTGGCTTCAGCCTCTGACAGGCAAAGATGCAGCCCTTGCCCTTCCAGGCTGCTGGGACATGGCAGGGACTTCCCCAGTGGGGTTTTTTAGCTTGCTCATGGAGCCCTCTCAGTCTGGGGAACATTAAAGGTTTTCTACAAATGCAGTTATGGTCCTTCTGTTTCCCAGCCCTGGCCTCCTCCTTGATCCCACAGTCTTGCCTTCTGGCCTGGACATGAGGCAGGAGAGGAGGAGTGATAAGGGCAGCAAAGAAACCTTCCTGTAGTCAAGCAGCAGGAGGGACACCAGGCTTGGCATTTCTAGGGTAAGAAAAGCTCTTATGGAAACAAACCCCACTGTGTACAAAAGGTTTAATTTTGACAAAGGGGTTAAGAGGCTGGGATGGCCCTTCCACAGCCACCAGTGACTGGGAAGAGTGCTCTGGGGATACTGCCCACCCCACTGCTCCTGTCTTCGAACTCCACTCTATGATGGGGCCCAGTCCTGCCCTTTACAACCATGTAGCGATCCTCAGTGAGACCCCTGACTCTATCCCCATAAAAGGGCTCAGGCATCCATCTTCACAAAGACCTTGGGGCGGGAAAAGATCTTGATGGCCTCCTCTACCTGCACCAGCTTCTGGTCCAGCTCAGCACGATGGCTCTGGGCTCTCAGTGAATCCGCCCCAGCAGGCAGCAGCACCAGCTCACGCAGCAGCTGGCTCTGGCCTACAGAGGCCCCAGGAACAGTAAGTGCTGGGCAGGGGTGCATGGTCCCCAGTGGGTTCCCCATCCAGCTCCCTTTGGCCACATACTCACTCTGGAGCAGATTGCTCAGTGTCTCCAGCCGCTGGTTCTCAGGCATGCAAGTGTGGCCAGGGGGCATGGCCGGGTCCGGCTGGCTGTGCTGACAGGCCTCAGCCTCCTGCCGCCACAGATCCCTGCGCTCCAACAAGCTGCGATGCAACAGACTCAGGATTGATGATCCCAGGGCAGATGTTGGCTCCCACCCACCATAAGCGTCCCTTACCCTGGGTGTTGGGCAGTAGGACCTACTAATGGGGCACGTGACCCTTCTGTGTGGCGTTGTAGTGCTCCTGGGCCTGCCGCTGCTGCTCCAGCACCTGTGCCAGCACTTGCAGCGAGCGAGAATGACGCCGGGGGGCCCTCTTGGCAGTGCAAGCATTGTGGGTAATGAAGTCCACACTTGGGCCTGGGCCCTGCAGGACATGGCAAGCGTGATGAAGTAGACAGCACTGTGTTGTGCCCCTGAACCTCCCCAGGATCCCTGCCCTACCTCCCAGCCCTCACACATCCTCTCACCTTAGCATTGGGACCTGGTGGGGTTAGCTGGGGACGGGGGATGCGGGGTGGTGGGAACCCAGGGCCGCAACGGGAATGTGCCCGCAGGAAGTGGGCAGGCTCTGTCCCAGAGGCAGGGCTGGGCTCCTGTAGGTCAAGGCATAGCAGAGGGATAAGTCAGGCTGAGGTCAGGGTCTCAAGCCATAAGACCAAGCCTCTGCCCTTCCTGCCTTTCAGGATCTTTCTCTATCACCAGTCCTCTGGGACTGGCCTCCTTCGTCTTGAAGGAGCACTTCTCCTCATCAGCATTTAAACATGTGTGTTTCTCACATCTTTAAGAAAACAAATACCCCTCCTTCTATCTCAGTCCTGGCTTCAGCCACCATTTCTTTTTTCTTTCCTTCCTAGCCAAGATTTCTGGCTCTGTCCCCACCAAGGTCACCAACAGCTGGTTTCCAAGCCCTTAAATCCAAGGTCACTTCCCTGGTCTCATCGTCCTCAGCCAGATCCTCAATAACTCCTGGGTCTCACTCCTGATATCCACATCTGATTCTCCATCTGCTTGCTGGACACATTCCCACTCCCTGCGAGTCCCATAAATGCTTCTGATTCAACACATCCACATATGACCTTATTGTCTTTTCTCTCAATCCTGCCTCTCCGTCTCAGACCCGTGGATAGAGAAGTGGTGCCACCATCTACCCAGATAGAATCCTACCACCATACATACCCCTGCCCCTGCCCTTCCCATTGTCCTTAGAAATAAAGGTAAGAAGGGGATTATGTGGCCCTTTATGATGTGGGTACAGGTGACTTCTTGGCCTAACCTCACTCTCTTCTTCCCTCACGGTGAATTGAACACAGCATCCCCACTGCCCACACTGCCTCTGGTCTTAGGACTTCTATCTGTGAGGTTCCATCTCTATAGAATGTTCTCCTCCATTCTCCCCTGGCCTAATTCCTACTTGCCCCTCAGAATCACCCAGCCATCATCACTTCTGAGAAAGCCCCCCAGCCCCACTCTGCAGCAGAACCAGCTATCTCTTAGTCCCCTGTTACCTTAGTTCCCTGCGGTTTTCCACCCTCCTCATAACTCAGATCAGAGTATAATTGCCAAAAAGATGGGCAATACTGGGCCTCCCTGGTGGCACAGTGGTTGAGAGTCCGCCTGCCGATGCAGGGGATACGGGTTCGTGCCCCGATCTGGGAGGATCCCATATGCCGCGGAGCGGCTGGGCCCGTGAGCCATGGCCGCTGGGCCTGCGCATCCGGAGCCTGTGCTCCGCAACGGGAGAGGCCGCAACAGTGAGAGGCCCGCATACCGCAAAAAGAAAAAAAAAAAAAAAAAAAAGATGGGCAATACTTCTGGCTGCCTGAGGCAGGTACCTGCAGCTGGGCCTTGACGTGGGACTCCACTTTGTCATACTTGGGTGAGCGCCAGAGAGCCTTCAGGGGCCTGGACTGGTCCTGCTCCCGGCTGTGCTCCTGCTCACGGAAGCGCCTCTGGATCTCCCTGATCCGCCTCAGGTTCTCCTTCTCATGGTCTTTAGGGTCCTTCCCTGGGGAAAAGATGTTGCCAGGCTCTGCCCTACATACAGCCCATGCAATCCAACTCACAGCAGTGAACACACAGGCCCACACCCTGCCTCCCACAGAAAGATCTCCCTGACATCTCCATCTAAGTCCACCTCGTCACCTTGTTCCCTTCCTCACACAGTAATTATCTTCTTCTATTCCTGATGATTTTCTACATGTTTTATTGCGAAGTATACCATTAATCATCTTGCATATCATATTCACCACTTCACTTGTTTATTGTCTCTCATCTTGATTCGATGATGCGCTTCTCCAACCTTGTTTTCCTAGCACCTATAGGGCCTGGCACACAGTAGACACTCAAGAAACAACCTTTCATTGATGCATGAATTCATGAAGCTGAGCTATGGGTTTTCTGGGGGATACCTCATCTAGTCCTCTCCTGCGAGGAAGAAGAGAGGACTTCTATAGTCGGGGAAACTAACACTCAGAGAGGTAAAGCCTGAGCCTTCCCCAGGGAAGGAGAAGCAGCTGCTTTTGATCTCAGCTTTGACTTCAGACTCGCCTCGTCCCTTCTGTCCAGAACTTACTCTTGGGAGAGGCCCCTGGGCCTAGGGAGATACCCCCGAGCTGCAGCAGCACGCCACCCACGCCGCGCCGGCCACGCTCCAGGATTTCTCGGGCTCCGGGACCGATGCGGGGACCGCGGGGAGGGGTGGCATCTAGGTCGGGGTCCGGAGTCAGCAGGCCCAACTTCAGCGCGCTTCCCTCAAGGCGCCCTTGGGCTGAGAGGCCAGACGGGGCGGAGCGCGGAGTTCAGTGGTGGAGCTGGGCCCGACCCTTGCTCTGGCTTCGCCAGGGTGAGGCACCCCACAACTCACCCGAGGCCGGCCGCCGATAGGAGTCAGGACAGAGCGTAGGGTCTGGGGGGATGGGCCCCGAGATGCGGGACGGACCCTCGCACATGCCGCCGTCGTCCTTCTGCAACAGTGCACCGAGGCCTGCCGGTACGCACCTCCGGCCCCGAACCCCCTCCCTCAGCCCAGTCCGGTCCTCCCTGGACCCGGGCCCTGACCCCAGCTGTGCCGCCCTGCCTGCGTTCCCGGCCCTCGCCCCGCCTCCCGACCCTGGCCTGCGCTCGCCACCTCCGCTCTCAGCCCACTTCCCTGCCCCGTTGGCAGCCCCTCACCCGGGCAGGGGACTCACCCGAGCAGTTTCACCGCCCATTGCCGCCACCCGACCTCTTTGCTGTTGCCAGGTAACAATGGTTTCCGTCCCTGAGGTCAGGGGCCAATGCCCCTGGCGCAAAGCCTTCTGGGGCTTGTAGTTCCAGCTGAGGGTGGGGCCAGACCGGCTGCCAGTTGCCCTTCGCAACCCGGCCCTTCTCCGGGGTCAGCTTACGGTCTACCAGTTTAGGGTCCGCCCTCCACCTCCCACCCCCCACGTCCCCCAAGCAACCGTCGAGGATGCGCTGATCCTCCGCAGCCATGGCCTCAGCAGGGGCTGAGAAGCGGCCAGGGGCCCAAGAGGGAACAGCCTTGGGGCAGTTACAGCTTACGGAGGTGTCTGGTGGCCATGCGCAGAATTCTGAGGTGACCATTAGGCTGTCTAGCCTTCAAACACTTGGCCACAGAGCTTTAGGAGACCAGCTTCTGTGCAATGACCCCCTAACTGCCAGGACAGGCTCCACAGGCTGGGAGGGGCATGGGCTGGTGCCCTTCATCCATATTTGGTATCTAATGGTTGATCCCTGTATCCTTTGCCTGGCTATGGTGACCAGTTACCTATGTGTCACCTCTAGTGTCCAGTTATGGGAGACCAGTGCCTGGTGCCAGCCCATGAAACCTGCCAAACCCAGGGTGAAGACAAGTGTCCAACAGGGCCAGTCTCAGAGCCAAAGATCCAGGAGGAAAGACTCAAGCTGGAGGAAGAGAGGCACAAGCCAGAGGTGCAGGCACTAGAGGAGAGAGGTCCCAGGCCTATGGCCACCATTGTGAGGACCAGTCATGGTCTGAAGAGGAAGCCAGTCAAGTGAGGGGGCTTTCAGAGGGAAGAAGCTGAAGGGCTGGGGAGGTGGAATGGGGGTGGATTCTGTAGGATTCCTAAATCGGGCATTCCTGCAGTGTACATACTTATCCTTTGCCACCACCATCACTCCTCCCCTCTTCTGTCCCTCAAGAGCTCTGATGTAGGGAACATCCAGAGAGGGGGTCTCAAAGCCTTGTAAGGGACTGAACTCATGAGCTCTTGGCCCCTGTCCAGCCCCGGGCCCCACTGACCAGGAAAGGGACAAGAATCTGGGTGGTAGGCAGACAGGGCTATTCCCTAGGACAGGGCACAGGAGCCAAGGCTGGTGGCTGGCTCCTCAGGCCTTCTTGTCCCCTAGCCTCCCAGGACCTAGTCACCAAGCCCATCCTAGGGCTGAAGCTGAGCTGCCACAGGGGATGCCGCTGCAGAGGGAGGAGCGGGAGAGTAGCCAGAGTGAGCCCTCGCCGTCTGCCAAACAGCGCAAAAAAGCCAAGAAGCGCAAGAGTGTGGGAACCCCAGTGCTCCCTGTGGTGGCCAGCACAGTGTCTGCGCGCTCAGAGACCTTAGGACTGGAGCGTGAGTGGCATTCCCCGGGCCTTCCTTTTATCCCCCGCCTGCTGGACCCCTGACATGGCACAGCTTGGCGCTCCAGCCCCTGCCCTGCCCCGGGTCCTTGTAGGAAAGGCCCAGCGCCTGCGACCCCTGTACCGGTACATCAACTATTGCAACCCTGAGCTGAACCAGGCAGGGGAGGGGGACAGGGAGGCCGAGGCTGAGGTGAAGCCTGAGTCGGAGCTGGCCCTCGTCCCCTGAGGAGACAGGTGCGGAGCAACTGCAGGCCTTGCTGCCCATGGCAGGTGAGCTGGGCTCAGGCCTCGCTTTGCCCTGCCCCAATATGTTCATGACCCCCACCTACACTCTGGTTCCCCTGGGAGAGGAAGCTGGCGAGGAGCCTGGGGGTTTGCCCAGCCTGGGGGCCAGCGGTTGCCTCAAGGCTGAGATGCTCAAGTCAACTCAGGTGGACACCAGCAAGATGCTAAATGTCTGCGCTGCCCCACTTGTACCCCCCCTCTCTCCTCAGTACAAGTGACTGTCCTGCCCCACTGGGGGCTCCCCTTCTCCCAAGCCTGAACCAGAGCAGCAGTCTATGGCCCTAGGCACTCAGGTGGAAGAGGGGATTCTGCCCCTGCCCCTACTTGGGACCTTGGGTTTGCCAAAAATAAATGTTTTTCCTTTTCTCAGACTGTGATTCTCCAAATAAGATGCCTGAAGAGGGAGAGGCTGGGAAGGGTGGAGGATTCCCCAGTACAGCGAACCGGATTGCCCAAGAACTTGACAGAAACATAGATTCCTGGGCACTACCCCAGACCTAATTGAATCAGAACCTGCAGGGGCGGGGCCTGGTTCTGTGCATTTAAAACCTCCTCAGATGAACCTGAAGGTCAGACAAGATAACAGTGGGGATGGCAAGGCGGGTGGTAAGGAGGAATTTGGGGAAGAGAAAGGAAAAGGACTGTCAGGTCACGGGAAGCGGGTGCTTGGCCTTGCTCCCTGTCTCCCAGGGAAGGGGCCTGCATTGATCTGACCTTGAGGGGACCAACACTTGGAATCCTCCTTCTGAGGTGGCAGAGTTCATTTGCCTGTCCCAAGCGGGGCAGCTCTCACAGCTGGACCAGACTTTGCCCCCAGAGTGGCCCCTGGTGACAGAGGAATTGGTGCCTTTTTCTGGCAGGCGAGGGGTGGTGGTGGAGGTGAATGTTCTCTTTGGACCCCTGTGGCTGAGCCACTGGATGACTGTGGCGTCTCATCCTCAGGGGTCTCTGGGAAGAGGGGGCCAGTGCTGGCCATTTTGGAAAGCCCCTATCCTGCTGCCTCCTGGTCCTCTTGCATGTCCCTCAGACATCGTAAACGCAGGGAATTCCAGATTAAATGGATTTCTCCTCCCTCCAACCTGCTTTTCCTCCTGTTTCTCATCTACACAATTGTTCAAGCCAAAATCCTGATATCACCCCAGACCCCATCCTATTCTTTGCTCATTGACTCCTGCCAGCTAATCAGGCATCAAGGCAGGTGAATCTACCCTCTCAGAGAATCTCTCGGACACCCTAGTCAGCACCCTTGCCTGGGACACTGTCATCTCCAGGTGAGAGCTCACTAGTCTCCCTGCCGGTGGGCCCTTGCCCCACCAACCCACCCAATGATTCTGCTACACACATTCCTGAACCCCGATGGTGTTGCTCCCCCTCTAGCACCCTGCTCCTTTTACCCCAGCTACCTTAAAACTTTTAGTGGCTTCCTGTAATTCCCTGACCAACTACACCTTTTCTTACCTTCCCCCTCTGCCTGTGGGGCTTCCCCTACCTAAAATGCCTTTATTTCTTCACCCTCAACCTGGCTAGTATACTTGAAGACTCACGGCGCCTTGCTTCCTGCTGAGCCAGGCAGCACCCAGTGCTGTATTGCCCTGCATTGTAGCATCTACACGCTGCTATCACTGTGGGTTATACAACTATTTCGGGGACTAGACTGTGGACTCCCCAAGGCATGTGTCATTGCACCGCATCCACCTAACAGAGGGCCCCCATGAAAGGCACCAAGATAAGGAGACCAAGGTGGGGAGCCAAGGAAGCTGCCGAGAGGGACAGGTTAGGATCTGAAAGGCTGAGGCCATCCAAAGTCTAGGACCATATGGGGGGCCCCTGGGATAATGGCCTGGCTATCCAGGAAGGGAGGGGGTGGGCAGGCCCAGATGGAGGAAGTAGGAAGAAAATGGGCACAATCCCAGGCTGTTCCCTCCTTTAGGGGTCACTTGGATGCTCACTGGCCCCATGACAAGGCCTCAGGGCGAGCCGTGGGGTCAGGACATTTATTCTTTTTGCCCACGCTCCTCCCTCAGGGCAGTGACTTGACTGAGCTAGGAGATACCTCTACAGGGACCATGCAGACTGAAATGTTGCCCATAGGGATGAGCACGAATTCTCCAGGGATTTTAGAGATAACGGAGTTTGATCTCCTGACTTTATGGCTGAGGAAGCAGAGGGCTGCAAAGAAGTGGCCTTGCATGAGACCACACCCTGGGGCCCAGGGAGGGCCTGCCCTTTCCGGAGCCCTGAAGATCTCTGAACCTGGGGGCTCTCTGGCTAAGACCTGACCCAAGAAGGCTGAGCATCTGCTTTCTCTGTGTGGTCTCCAGGGCTGGAGGTGTCGGCCAGGCCAGCACTGATAAGGAAGATCTGTTCCTATCTCCTCACAGGTGACGTAGGAAATACTCAGTAACCACAGAAGAATCAGTCTGTTTCCCGGGGTCTTATTCACTTGACAGGCTTGTCTAAGCAGGGTGGGTGATAGCAGCCACAGAAAGGAACAAGACACCACTACCACTCCTAGAAGCTCACTCTAAGTGTGCAATGCTGAGGCAGCGTAATTCAAGGAGACGTGATACGGAAGGGCTGAGGACCAAAGCTGTGGCGCCACAGGTAGTGGGGGTGACTGCCGCTTTGCCTGCAGGAGTGAATAGGCAGCTCTCCAGCTGCTTCCTGAAGGAGAGAGTTGGGTGGCCTTCCAGAGGATATGCCAGGGATGAAGCCTCACTAGTGTGGAAGATGTCAGCCCCGTGTAGGAGGGCCGTTTAGCATGGCTGAAGCAGAGGCCTGGCTATCACACCAGGCTGGGTGAGACTGGGAGGGATAAGGAGGGGTGTAGGCAACGAGGGATCTTGGCCTGACATTTTGGCGAGGTTGCTTGGGCATCAGCGTGAAGGGCCGAATAAGGAAGGGAAAGACTGGGGACAGGGAAGCGAGGAGGCTGCTGCCATTGTCTAGGTGAGTGCGAAGCCTAGATTTGGTTGGGGGTTGGAAAATAAGCAACAGGTATTCTGGAAGTTCTCTTCTGCTTGCTGTAACAGAGAGGAAAAGCTAACTGCATTTTCATTGGCTTGGAAAAACTTTATTTTGACCCAAGGAAGATCCTGAGATTTGGGAAACAGGTCCTGGGAGGTGATGCTGACTTCCTCCAGGAGGGGGAGCTGCAGGACAAGCCTGGAACCAGTTGACTGTCACCTCTGGGAACCAGAACCCTGCTGGCTTCCTTGGGAACAGGCATCTGGGTCACTTCATGGTACCTCCCCTCCCCGGCACCAATCCAAGAGATACATGGTGGTAAAGATGTCTGAGGGATGGCCATGGACCTAGGTTCTGCAGAGTACCAACAGAGGACCTGGGTCCTCAAGAGTAGCTCTGCCCTAAGCCCATGTACAGTCGGCCCCAGGACTTGGTCGGAATCCATCTTTGTAAACCAGAGGTTTTGTTGCAGAGTCTTATAAAACCTAAGTGCCACTGTGGGTCAATAACATGGCCCTTTCTTAAGTAAGAGCATCTGAATCGGATGCAGGATGCATGTGCTTTCTTGGTCAATACCCAAATTTAGGGGGGATCTCAACATCCTATTAACACACAGAAGGATGACCTGGGGCTGAGCCGGGAGGAAGGGAGCAGCTTCTCCTCCTTCACCTCTGCCAGCATCCTGCCTGGTGGGGTTCTCTCTACAGTCCACCTACTAGTTCAGGCCAGGCTGAGATTCCTGCTGTAGAGAGGAATGAAACCTGGATGAGGACCTGAGCGGGGAGGGGCAATGCCTGGGCACTCAAGAGTCTTGAGATGCCACAAGCACTAAGGAAGGAGTAGTTCAGGGTCAGGCTCTGTAGTCAGAGGGCCCTGACCAGGCTCCTAGCTCTGTCACTTATAACTTACAGGAGGCAAGTAACTTTGCCCCTCTCTGCTCTGGATAACGGGAATATTAATAGTAGTACCTCGTAGAGTGGTTTGGATATTAAACGGAATAATACACGTGAACCGTCTATCCCAGGGGCCCCAATATGCAATAAGTACACCCCAACACTAGCCACTGTTATTTTACCTCACAAAGACAAGGTCTGTAACCAGGACAATACAGGAAAATAGGCCTGGTGACTCCTATAAAGGGTGCCAGGAGGAAGAGGGAGCCCTCTCTGAGCCTTTCTCTTTCTGGTGAGGAGTCCACAGCAGGCCAGAAAGAGGGAAGATTAGAGAAGGGGAAAGTTTGGTCCAGACTTAATTCTGGCAGAGGAAACAAAGGGGTAGATGTGTCCATTCCCATGGTCCTGCCCCACCTGCCCCTGACTGACAGGGTTAAAAGCCTCTTCCTGTGGGGAGAACAGGTGAGTAAAAGCAGAGCTGGAGACTGGCTGGCTAGGCCAGGCAGTGCTCGGCTACACCCCGGCTACAATGCTTCCGAGGGGCAGCGCCTTCCTCCAGTTCACCCCGTCTAGCCTCCCTGGGGCCACTCCTCACCCCTCCTCTCCCAGGGCTCCTCTGGAGCCAACCCCTTGGTTTCGAGAACAGAACCCTTCCTGACCTCCAGCCCAGGGAGACCTCAAACTCTCCCACTATCTCCCCTTAAACATCAGGCCTGGTTGGCCCCCTGAAGTCTTAAGTCCTGTTTGCTGAGGAAAGACTTCTTGGAGGGCTCCTGAGGGATTCAGCTGCAAGGGAATAAGCCAGGAGATGAGGGCAGACAACGGTAGGAGCCTGTGTGTCCCGCGAGATAGTGATGGATCCAGAGCAGGTCAGGGCTGCTATGGAGCCATGAGGAAAGAGAAAAATAGAAACAAATCTACAACAATCAACAAGCCTTTCATTATTAAAGAAACCCAATCTACCAAACAAACAACCAACAACCACATGTCACAGTGTCAGACTTTCGGATTTATTAACATTTATCAGATGTCCCAGAGCTCTCCCTTGTCTCCTCTCTGCCAACTCAGGGGCCCTCTGCCCTCGGTCAACAGCCCTTGAGAGCTCATCTACTACAGAACCCCTCCTCCCTGCCAGGGAAGGGGCAGCCTGGAGGCCGGAAGGGCTTGGTCACATGGGAGCGAGGGCAGGTGCAGATCCCCGAGGGATGACTTCGTGCCCTCACCATTCCTGAGATGCCCCAGCCCAGGACGGGCATGGAAACAAGGCCTCTTGTCATTTCTCCTCAGGCCTGAGGAATCAAGCCAAGCTGGCTCCTTGCTGTGCTTTCGCATCCAGTTAAGACCACAAATAGGCTGATGAAGCCCCCAAGTCAAGCCTTTGCTGGAACTGCTCACACACTGGGGGCAGCTCCGCCCTGTGCAGTGTGCTGGCCCTCTCAGCCATGGCAATCGGAACGGCACCGCCTCACCAGTCTGAGGAGTAAATGAGCACTGGAGGGGGCGCTCTCCTGGGGCCACCTTCGGATTCACCCGAATTCAACTCTGCCCAAGCTGACCTATCAAATGAAAGACACTGTGCTATAACCAAGCCCTCCCATCACAGCTCCTCCCTCGCCCTCCGCCCCGTGGCAGGGAGCCCACGTGCAGGCTCACAGGTTATTCCGCTGGAGCGCCTCGCACAGGTTCTGGTTGGCGTCGGGCTCCTCCGCCAGCACCTCCACAGCCTCCCACTCCCCGGATCGGCTCGACCGTTTGATGGCGTCCACCACGCTCTGCATGTAGAGCCCATCCTCGAATGAGGCGGCCATGGAGACGGGGGTGTGGTCCCACGTGCGGCGGTCCCCCTGCCCCTGGAAGGACTGGCGCAGGGCCTGCACCATGTAGACCATGCCCTTCAGGTAAAGCAGCGGGACATCCTGGGGGCCCTGCTCGGGGAGCCCCGTGCCCACGGCCAGCGAGTCCCTCAGCAGCAGCTCCTCTTGTGTGGCAGAGTTCTTCTGCCCGTAGAGGTCAGCTCCCCGGGCAACAAGGCGTCCCGCAGAGCCCACCACCATGACCTCGTGCACAAAGGCGCCTGGCATGTTGAAGTTGAGTGTTACTGTGCTGCACACACCCCCGCCCATGAGCATCTGGAAGAAACAGAAGTCATCGCTGGTGACATGCCGGATGCCACGGATGGCTGCATTCTGCCTCACAAAGGTCTTGAGCAGCCCATGTACCTTCTCGGCTTTCTGGCCAGTCAGGTGGGTCAGCAGGTCCACAATGTAGGTGCCCATGGTGTGCAGGCCCCCACCGCCCATGAGCTCATCACAGATCCAGCCGTAGTTGGGGCTGAGCAGGCTGCCCGAGTAGACGCGGGCATCACAGATCATCACTGCACCCACGTAGTGCTCGGCAATCAGCTGCTTCATGCGCACGAAGGCAGGCAGGAAGCGCAGCACGTTCCCCACCAGGCTCATCAGCTGCGGGTAGTAGCGTGAGGCTGTCACCATCCGGAAGGCATCCACCGAGGTTGCTGCCTTCTCACAAACCACATTCTTCCCAATGCCTGAGAATAAAACACAACAGGAAATCTCAAAGCTCCAAGGGGTTTACACTGGGAAAAGAAAACCCATTTCTGGAAGGCAGGTGACTCAGGAAAGCCGCCTCTGAGACCAGGTGGTGACCTGGGACAAAAGGAAAGGTGATCAGCTTGGATGAAAATGGTACCCAGTGACTGGGACTAGAGAAAGAGTTACGGGCTTGAGAAAGAGAAGCAAGTTCTTAAAGGAAAAATGAAAGTAGAGGCAGAAGGTGCAAACCAGGAGTGAGAGGTAAAGCGAGGTGGTACAAGGTTAACTTTATGTGTCAACTTGGTCAGGTCATGGTGCCCATCAAATACTAGTCTAGACACTGCTGGGAAGATATCTTTAGATCTGATTAACATTTAAACCAGTAGACTTTGAGTACAGCAGACTACCCTCCATAATGTGGGCAGGCCTCAACTCATCAGATGAAGGCCTTGAGAAAAAAGACTGAAGTTCCCTGAAGAGGAAGGAATTCTGCCTCCGGATTGCCTTCAGACTCAAGTCTGCAACATAACCTCTTGCTGGAATTCAGATTTGCTCTGCAGATTTCAGATCTGTCAGCTCCTACAATAGCATGAGTCAGTTTTTAGAAAATAAATCTCTACCTCCCTCTCTCAATATACATCCTCCTGGTTCTGTTTATCTAGAGAACACTGCCTAATACAAGTGGGCTGGAGAGGTGGTCATGCTTCTTGGACATGCTTATGTACCTTTATGCATTTATTAGATCATCATCTTGGGGTAAGAAAATCAAATCAATATTCTAGGGGATGAGCTTAGCACTCTCAGTTGTAACTGCAGAAAGGGCTCTAAGATTCCTTGCAGATTGTCCTCTGAAAACACTGGTTCAACAAGTTAGTGTAGTCATAAGGCCCGAAAATGCTTGGCTCCAGGAGGAGGGGAAAGGGAGAGAAAACATCCTTTCTGTCTCATGCCTGTTCTGAGTACATCGCAGCTGGAATGCACCCAGAGAGCAAAACAAAGCTAGACAAAGCCCTGAAGAGAGAGACCAAGAGGACGGAGCAGCTCCCACACGAGGAAAACGAAGGGATCAACACTCCTCCACATCATGAGATGAAAGCTCATGAGGGTACGAACAGCCACAAGACACCAACTCCTGGAATATTGCTGTGAGCTTGGGATGGTTCAAGCAGAAGAAAGTCTTATGCTAATACCTTCAACAGAAAACTTACAAAGCCCAAGAAGTCGTATGGACTGGACACACACAGGTTTTGCAAGCTAGGGAAGGGTGAAGACATCCAGTTATTCCACTACTCATTCCACAGACACTGCCCTTGGGGTGCAACTCAAATTCCACTACCTCAATTCACCCAAGAAGTCATGGGCTTCTTGAGGGAACAAGCTCAAGGGTCTGGTACAGATGGCAGAATAAGGGAAGACTTCATGGGGGAGTGCCGCCAGGGTTATCTTTAAGGAAGCAGATGTTCCAGGGAGCATAAGGGGGAAAGGACACCCAGGCAGGAAACTGCATGTGCAAAAGCACTGAGGAAAGGGCTGGGATTCCTAAAGTCCTGAGTGAACACCAGGAAACAGGTTGGAGGGTCTACACAGGGTCTATAAGAAATGTAGGAAATTGGATAGATAGTTGGTAGCATCACTCACAAAGACATTCAAGGTGGTGGGATAGGTTTGGGGTTGGAATCCCAAACTGAGCTCTTGAAACTCCCTTCCCTGAGTTTTCTCCATCTCAGTCAATGGCGATTCCATTCTCCCCGTTTCTCAAGCCAAAATCACGGATGTCACTCACATCCGTCCCACTTTCAATCATCGATAAATCCCGTTGGCTTAGCTTTCAAACTACATCCAGGATCTCACCAGTTCCCACTACCACCACTGCCACCTTCCTCATCCAAGTCACCACACTTTTTTGCCTGGATTATTGCAATGGTAACTTAACTCGTCTCCCTCAGTCTTTTTTTTTTTTTTTAATAAATTTATTTCATTTATTTATTTATTTTTGGCTGCGTTGGGTCTTTGTTGCTGTGCATGGGCTTTCTCCAGTTGCGGCGAGCAGGGGCTACTCTTTGTTGCGGTGCGCGGGCTTCTCATTGTGGTGGCTTCTCTTGTTGTGGAGCACGGGCTCTAGGCACGCAGGCTTCAGTAGTTGTGGCTCGCGGGCTTAGTTGCTCCGCGGCATGTGTGATCTTCCAGGACCAGGGCTCAAACCCATGTCCCCTGCACTGGTAGGCGGATCCTTTATCACTGCACCACCAGGGAAGTCCGGCTTCTTCTTTTTTACATTTTTATTTAATTTTTTATTTTAATAAATTAAAAATATTTATTTATTAATTTAGGCTGCGCTGGGTCCCAGTTGTGCACATGGGATCCTCGTTGTGGCCTGTGGGATCTTTTTTTTTAGTTGCAGCATGTGGAATTCTTAGTTGCAGCATGTGGACTTCTTAGTTGCAGCATGTGAACTCTTAGTTGTGGCATGCAGGATCTAGTTCCCTAACCAGGGATTGAATCTGGGCCCCCCACGAATGCGAGCATGGAGTCCCACCCACTGGACCACCAGGGAAGTCCCTGAGTGTAGCTTCTTCTGATGGACTTGGATTCTGTTCACACATGCTCAGGAGGCGAACTTGTCTGGCCACCTTGCAACAGAAACAATGGGGCCCCAGGACAGCTGACTACTCAGAAAGGGCCATTTATTGGTGCCAAACTCGAGCTTTGGAGCCACTTTGGGATTCAAATTTTGGTTCTCTCGCTTGGTTGCTGCATGACCTGGGACATTTCTAAACCTCTCTGGGCTTTGGTTTACTACACTGTAAAAGGAGAGTCACATCTACCATGCAGGGTAGAACAGTAAGTCAAATGAGGCAGGATATGTAAAGTGCTCAGCCCAGCACAGCTCTGTCAATGGTACATTTTATAACCATCACCACGGGAGAGACCCAGCAGATGTCATAAATACAGGGAAAAAAAGGTCCACTGTGACTCAGATTTTAAGACTCACACAGAAGCTACATTTTCCAGGCCAATAATATCAATGTTCAATATTTTGAAAATTTAATATTTAAAAAGAAGTTTAAAGATCAACATGAACATAGATGAGTTTTCTTATTCTATGTGCTGTTTATCAGGCCTCTCATAGAGTTAGGCCCAGACCAGTCCTTCGGAAGCTCACATCCTGACAAAGCCCACAGGAGATAATCTGGTGCCTTTGGCCAATCCTTCCAAGCTCCCCTCACTTCCTACCCTCCCCCCTGCCACCCTGACCCTCAAGAACCCCACAGAGCATTTGCCATCTGCACATATGGGATTCTCGGGCATGAACTCCCAGTGTTACGAAGCTCAGTGTTGCGGCAAGGAGGAACACATGTAGATCAGTAGCCTATGACCTAATTCAATCTCTTCACTTTACAAAACTCTTGAAATCTCCTGCTCTTCTCTAAACAGTAACGAAAGCTTTACAACAGGCACTGGCAGGACAACAGGAGAATGGCTAGCCAAGCGTTACATGCCCAAGGCGGGGAGCAGCGTGGAAAAGGCAGGGGGCCAAGGCAAGGGGAGAGGCCCTTGCACAGGGGTCCAGAGCTGGACCTGCAAGGAGAGTAGCCCCTAACTGCTATCACTATCTGCTCTTGGAGGGTCTCCAATGCTTCCCCACACTTGTGGGATTTTAGGATTAGGGACAGGAGAATCACAATACTCGGTGAGAATCTGGCCACTTGGCTGCAGCTCTGGCCAACCCAGAGGTTTCCTGCTATAACTATGCACAGCAGGGGTTGGGGTGGACACTGCAATGTGGGGAGGAGAGGAGGTGGGCTGGGAGGAAAAGGATTCCTGTGGCTGCTGAGAGTTTTGTGGTGATAAAACTAGAATAAGTAATATCTACTTCATGCCACGAGAGGCCAGGGAAGGGGAAGAGGCCTTCCTTCTTGAGCCTGAACAGTAGAGAGCTTTTGAACTTGGGACCCAGTAGTATTATTAGTGTGGGAGCTAAAGGCCATCTTGAGTTAAACCAGGCTCCTGCAGCCCAGCTGCACAGGTCCTGTACCTTTAGGAAGACTGGTGTTGCCTTGAAAGACATGTTTATTTAAGTTTATCTAGCTTTCCTGTTAGGAAATCAACGAGATATTAGAGAAGCTGAAAACCACTTTTGTCTCTAGGGAATGGGGAAAGCGAGGGCTATTAGCTCAGATCTTCTGGAGGCTGAACAAGTTCCAGACTGCAAGCCTCTCTCCAGCTCATACTCCCCAGACGACCTAGGAGTAAAGTGCCCTGAGAAGCTGCCCCAAACCACCTCTTTGTTCCTTAGTAACGCACCACAGGTTCACAGCTCTGGGACAACACCGCTGTTTCCCTCTTTAGAGGTGTGGGACTAGACAAATGATTTCAAACAGCAGGGAAGAAAAGCAGCCCCAGAAAAACCACTACTTTTATGTTTTACAAAATCCATGGATTCTGCCTTTTTTTTTTTTTAAACAAAGAACGTTCTGCTACTTAGAAAAGTAAGTTTGAAAGCCACCAGACAGAATCACTGCTGCCCACAGCCCAGTCTCTCCTGGGTCATAAGCCCCTGTCAGCTCCCTGAGTCACACCAGCAGACTGGGCTTGCACAGGTAGAATTTGTGAACACTTCCATCCAAGCAGTGTGCCAGGCCCTGTGCTAAGCTCAGAGGATACAACATCAGGCATGATCTCTACTTTCAGACAACTTACAGTTTAGTGGGAGAGAAAGCCATTAATCAAATTATCCTATGAATACACGTAGAATTGCACTTGTGATAAATGCAATGAAGATGATATTAATGTTAATATGAAAGATATAGCAGGGACCTGATCTGGACTGGGGGTCAGGGAAGGCATCCCAAGGGACTGGTGTTCTTGAGATTAAATTATCTGGGTCAGGCTGCTTGAGGAATGATCCCTTGTTATCTTAAGAACTGGGCACAGAAGCTTACCTTTTAGTGACAGATTTAAGAAAACATTCAACTATGGCAAAAATGGTGGGGCACTTTGTACATTAAAATTTTTCTGAACCACTTCTAAACTGAGAAATAAAACATTAGAGTCCCTCCCTCTCCTTTAAGGAATTCATGGGAAAGCCACATGGATGAAATCTGAGGTGGAAGAAAATGAAAAGTCAAACAAAAGTAGAAAATAAGACCCTGAGAAAACCATAATTCAAAAAGACACATGTACCCCAATGTTCATTGCAGCACTATTTACAATAGCCAGGACCTGGAAACAACCTAAGTGTCCATCGACAGATGAATGGATAGAGAAGATGTGGTACATATATACAATGGAATACTACTCAGCCATAATAAGGAATGCAATACGGTCATTTGTAGAGACGTGGATGGACCTAGACTGTCATACAGTGTGAAGTAAGTCAGAAAGAGAAAACCAAATATTGTATATTAATGCATACACGTGGAATCTAGAAAAATGGTACAGATGAACCTATTTGCAGCGCAGGAACAGAGATGCATAAAGAACAGATGTGTGGACACAGTGGGGGAAGGAGAGGATGGGATGAACTGGGAGATTAGGTTTGACATAAGTACACTACCATGTGTAAACCAGATAGCTAGTGGGAACCTGTGGTATAGCACAGCTCAGCTCGGTGCTCTGTGATGAGCTAGATGGGTGGGATGGGGGTGGGGGGGTGGAAGGGAGGTCCAAGAAGGAGCTCCTTCCAGAGCTTCACATTACAGGAGGAAAGAATGGGTCCTGCTTTTGAGGCATTAATTTAAGTACAGTCCTCCAGGGACTTCCCTGGTGGCAAAGTGGTTAAGAATATGCCTGCCAATGCAGGGGACCTGGGTTCGAGCCCTGGTCCAGGAAGATCCCACATGTCACAGAGCAACTAAGCCTGTGCGCCACAACTACTGAGCCTCTGCTCTAGAGTCCACGAGCCACAACTACTGAGCCCGCATGCCGCAACTACTAAAGCCCACGCACCTAGAGCCCATGCTCCGCAACAAGAGAAGTCACCACAATGAGAAGCCAGCGCACCACAACTACAGAAAGTGCACGCGCAGCAAAGAAAACCCAACGCGGCCATAAATAAATAAATAAATTTATATTTATAAAGATATATGTGTGTGTGTGTGTATATATATATATATATATATATATATATAGTCCTCCAACCTACAGAAAAGTGTTTCACATTTGAGATGACTTAGAATGCTTAGTTTCATTTCTAAGCTACATTCAACTCGGTGAACACTTACCTAACGGACATCCAGAGGAGATGCCTACCATTTATTTTTGATGTGAATTTAACTTAAACAAATCTCTTCCATGTGGGACAACAGGAAAGCCTGGCTTTCCCTTGTAATGTGATGCCAGTGTCTTTCTTGGTCAGTACTCAGAGGCAGTCATGTATCATGCTGGAAAGGCTGAATGATACCCTCATTTCACAGGGGCCCACACAGGTTGAGAGGGACAGAAATGGGGTCAGAAGTGGGGTCTGATGTCAAGGTCAGTTTGGTGCTCTGCCTACAGCAGTTCGTGTACTCACATCAAGTCCTCTGGGAAAACTGGAGGAGTTCTCATGGCCTCTTCCATAGAAGTTAAAATTAAGACAGAATTCTCACTTAAAAAAAAAAAGAAAAAAGAAAGCAAGCACACAGGGAGTCAACTTCATGGTCACAACAGGCTCAGTGACTCCTTTGGAGCCTAAGTGGGCAGTGCCTGAGGGCAGGTCCAGCTGACAAGGGCTCTCCCAGCCCAACCAAATTGGCCCTGTGGTCATGTACCTGCAAGAACAGACCAAAGACCCTCATTCATACCCTCCTCCTTCCTGACAACAGAGACGTGGAGAGAAGGCTGATGGCCTTACTTCACTAAGGGCTGGGATACAAGACCCCAGAAGCTTCTGGTCATCCCTGTCCTTCCTGTTTATATTAAATGGCCCAAAGTCCAATGTTTTCCTGTACCAGGAAAACAGCAGGCTTGGGCCCAAAGAACTCTGGGGTTTCCTCTTTCTCCTTACACAGCTCAGAAATGGCCTCTGTGGGACCCTCAAGTTCAAGAAGGCAACCAGAGCCTCTAGCACTCTGCCTCTGCACACACCCGGCCTCACCAACCTGCATTCATGCCACAGGGAACGGCGAGAAGTCAAGTGACCATGGTAGCTTGATTCCCTTGAACCAGCCCTCTGTTAAAGTGTTGGCTTAAGTCTACTTCTAAACCCAATCTGGGAGCGTTATCTGCCCTAAAAATCTAGGGCCAGTGAATAGCTCCAATGTCACACATCCTCAGAGAGAGCTCTCTGGAAAAGACAAACCATCTATAATTTTTGGCCAAAACTTACACGCTCTAAATCAACAACCAGACAGACTATTCCTGCTCACTTCAGTGAACACTTATCCTCTCCAACCCACTGGGCTAGAGGTGACAGACACTCTCTTATCCCCAGACTATGGGAGAGACAAGCAGCAGAGCCTTGGACCCTCCACCATGGTAGTGGCCAGAAGGAGTGGCGGTCAGCCTCACGGCATATCAGTTCCTGGACCCACAGATCTCTGACTGCATCAGAGAGACACCTGGCTCCCATCACCTTATATAAAACAATTACTCTGTCAATTAATTATATGCTACCTGAATTGTTACTTAAGTCTTTTCTCATTTACCTTGCAATGTGTGTTACTTCTAGTCTCTTCAACTGGACTGTGAAATCTGAAAGCAGAGATAGCTCCAATCCAACACTGCTCTGAATGTCAAGAATGACATCAGGACAGTGCCTAGCACACAGGAGACATTTTTAAAAAAACTGCTGGATGAATGTTTACTGGTTTGTTTCCCTATTAAATTAGATTCTGATTCCTATATAAGACAAAGAGAATAATTTTTCTACAGTTGACAGGAAAGAGAAGCCCAACAGGAACTGCAGGAGAACAGCGCACCAAGCCATGCCCAGCCAGGGGCAGGAGGTGGCCGAGCAAACTATTTCCGGAGGGAGCAGAGATGTGAGCAGGCTGATCTGTGGATCCTGTCAGGGGAACCCAGCACTGTCAGAGAGCCTTCCCACCCTCTGGCATACAAAATTGCAAAGCTTGGCGGGAAGGGTGTGTGCTCAGTCTAGTCAAGGACTGACAAAATATGAGAAATGGCAGCCTTGATACACATCCTCTTCTCCTTTCTGTGGTGCTGCGTGCCACAGAAATGGAAGAACAAATGCATCAATCACAGCCAATTCCCCAGTGCCCAGGTCTTTGAACTCTGACTTCACAGAGGCAAACTTTACAATGCCTGAAATGTAATAATCTCTAGCCCCTGCGACAGGCCAACTCCAAAGACATTTGCTTCATTTTTGCTCAGGGATTTACTTATTGGATGTGGGGAACGCTGCATGTCTCCCAGCCACTGGAGCATTTCCTCCCCCAGCCATAAGGCCTCCCAACGTGCCCTCCCTCAGCACTGCTTCAGGGATGAGTGCTGTCCCAGACCCAGGCCCAAGAAGGACCACCCAGGCCCAGAGGAGAGCAGTGTCACTCAAGGACCACTGAGAGGGAGGCGCAATCTGCCCTTGCTGTGGCCTGACTGTCCGTACCTAGAGCCTTCACAGATATCTGTCGGGTAAGCGGAGGGGGGATGTTGATGCACACCAGATCCACGTCTTGATGCAGCAAGACGTCATCGGTCCGGCTGGTGTAGAAGGTGATGTTCATCTCCTCGGCAAGCTGCTTCGCCTCCTCCTCGGTCTTCCCCCACAGGGCCTCCACTGTGAACCCTTCTGCCCGCAGCAGCGGGACCAGAACCCGGGCAGAGCTGCCAGTCCCAAACACGCCCACTCCGGGAAGCATCTTCATGCTGGCTTCTCCGTTCACCAACTCATCTCCTCACAAGAGTCTCCAGCATGAGTACGACCATCCCACTGTCCTGGTCACACATGGCTCCTGGAACAGCAAGCAGGACACTGGCTGTTAGTGGAGGGCACTCTCAGTTGAGGCTACTTTCGGGGCTGATTCGGAAGCAGTAAGTTCTCTGCCACAAAAGACCAATGAAATATTGCTCCAAACTGAAACGCTGCAGAAGCTTCTCCCATGGAGACTTAAGGATATTAGCAATATCTATCTACTAGGAGGAGGAAGGATGAAAAATGAGTAAAGCTAGGTTCAAGTTTCTGTTCTGTTACTTAATTTTCGGTGTGACTCTGGTCAAACCATTTAACCTCCAGGGCCTTAATTTGTACAAGTTCATGATTCTATGATATTATATTACAGAAGAAAAAGAAGAAAAAGAAGAGTGTTATTACAGTAAAAGACGAAAGAGAACTACTTAGGTGCTATACACGTTATAATTTAAAAGTTAAGGGTAGCAAGCATAGGAAAATGTTCACTAGAAACCAAAAATACCCCCAAAAAAATTTCAACTACCAAACTGGCAGCAGCAGCAGCAATAACAAGGATATTTAGAATGAAATTTTTTAAAAAATTTATTTGTTTTATTTATTTATTTTTGGCTGCATTGGATCTTCATCGCGGTGCGCGGGCTTCTCATTGTGGGGCTCGGTAGTTGTGGCACACAGGCTTAGTTGCTCCGCGGCATGTGGGATCTTCCTGGACCAGGGATCGAACCCGTGTCTGCTGCATTGGCAGGCGGATTCTTAACCACTGTGCCACCAGGGAAGCCCAGAATGAAATTTTTTATATAAAAATATCCATGCTAACGTTGACTAAAAGAGTGAAAAATTGGGAAATGAGATAGATGTTCAATAACAGTAGTGGGTTAGATTAATAACACTACGGAGCCACTGAAACTCATGAGTAGAAGGCCCTCAATGACCTGAAAGACATCACCATGTATTCACTGAAAAGACAGAAAACAGTATGTGAAGCATGATAACAATTTTGTTTAAAACAAAACCAGAAAAAGTACAAAAGGTGTATGTATGTATGAGAATATACAGGATATCTCTATCAATAACCATACTCCATACAGAGGACATAACACAAGGACCTGAATTTAATAATTACTACTCAAATTGATGGGATTGTGGATGATTTTTGTTTTCTGAACTTTGTCAAATTTTCTACAATGAATGTTTCTTACTTATTATGGAGTTTTTCCTTCTGATCACAAGGGTTTATAAGAGGAAATAAAGAATGAGACCAAACAAAAGTCTGCTTGGAAACCACAATGAGATTTAGGTGTGTGCAGGGTATCAGGTTTCTCCACACAGCACTCCCTCAGCTAAACCAGTGGTCCCCACTCTAGCTGTGTATAGAGTCACTGGTGACCCCAGACCCACGGAATCAGACTGTGGGGATGAGGCTATGTCACCATCACTTTCTTTTTTTTTTTTTGGTTCTTATTGTATTGTGGTAAAATACACATAAAATTTACTACCTTAACCATTTTTAAGTGTACAGTTAGTGGTATTACGTACATTCATACCGTTGTGTAACCATCACCATCATCTACTTCCAAAACTCTTTTCACATTGCAAAACTGAAACTCTGTCCCCATTAAACAGTAACTTCTCATTTCAACCCCTCCCCCCAGCCCCTAGCAACCACCATGTCTCTATGAATCTGACTACTGTAGGAACCTTATATAAGTGGAATCTCATAGCATTTGTCCTTTTGTGGCTGGCTTATTTCACTTAGCATGTCCTCAAGGTTCATCCATGGTGTAGCTTATGTCAGAATTTCCTCCCTTTTTGAGGTTGAATAATATTCCATTGTATGTATATACCACATTTTGCTTACGCACTCATCTGTACATGAACACCTGGATAGCTTCCACATCTTAGCTACTATGAATAATGCTGTTATGAACATGGATGTACAAATACTTCCAGACTCTGCTTCCAATTCTTTTGGGTATATACCCCGAGGTGGAATTGCTGGATCATATGGTAAATCTGTTTTTAATTTTATGAGGAACTGCCATACTGTTTTCCACAGGTCCTGTACCATTTTATTTAGTTATTATTATTTTTAATTTATTTATTTAGGCCAAGCCACGCAGCGTGTGGGATCTTAGTTCTGCGACCAGGGATTGAACCTGGGCCCACGGCAGTGAAAGTGCCAATTCCTAACCACTAGACCACCAGGGAATTCCCAAGGTCCTGTACCATTTTAAATAATAATTTTATAAACACCTTACAGTCCCTTAGTCTACCAATTATCTTTTTAAAAAATCTACTTTCTGCAAATCACAATTTTTAAAAAGTTGTATCCAAATGTTGGATATCCAAATGCTATTCTACTTTTATCCACGTAACATTGCTTCACTTGCATCTCCTCACAGATCAGTCAGCCTATTTGTCAGTTTAATGGAGACATGGCATTCCTTTTGTAAATCCATAATAGTTAACTACCTCCTTCACCAACTGTGGGCACTAGCGACATATACATCTCTTCCTTCCCCATCCATGACACCCCCCACCTTTCTGGTCATTTCTGAGCACTTTCAGGCTCCCCTGCTCTTATCCTCAGCTCCTTCAATGCTGAGCTTCTCGAGGTTCTGTCAGAGGTGTCCTCTTCTCTTCTTGCTCCACATATTCTTTTTCCTACTCATGTCCCAGGCTTTGATTAGTATACCAGTGACTTCCAAATCTGCAGCACAAGCCCTGCTTTCTCTCCAGAGCCTCACACCCATATATTCTAAGCTCCGCAAAACCCACACGACCAAACCTGAACAGAAGCAGTAAAGTAAGATGGTGAGAACACACAAAGTGAAGGCATCCAGGACATCTGGGTTCAAATTCTGGCCTCACCACTTCCTAGCTGAATGCAATGTTTTTCATGGGAAAAGCAGGTCTAATGCTGTTTAGCTCCTGGGGTTTTTTGAAGATTAAATGAGGTCCGGTTGTAAGTGCCCAGTGAAGTGTCTAGTATACAGTCAGCATTTAATAATTATCATAAACCTTCCCTCAAACATTTTCTTCCTGTATTCTCTGTCTCTTGGTATGTCACCATCATCAACTCAGTTCCTCAACTCAGAAAGCTGGCCAGCACTGCAATCTCTTTATTCCCTTACCTGTACAGGTAACTCACCATCAAGTCTTGTTGATCCTCCCTCTTTATGATGTCTTAAATCTACCCCTTCTTTGATATCCCCTCTGCCATTGCCCTAGTCTAGCCCCCAGCACCACTCACCTGGATGACTGCAACAACCTTCTACTTGATCTCTCTTGCTTCCATTCTTTCCTTCCTTCATCCATTCCTCATACTGCGAAGAGATCTTTCTAAAATGCAAACGGAATCACATCACTCCCTTCCTTTTTAAACACTTCAGTGACTTCCCATTGGACTCAGTATGAAGTCCAGATGCTTTAGTATGACTTACAAGGCCCTGCAAGATCCAGAAATCTCAAGACAGGTCTAGCTTTGTGTAGGGTCACTTTCAAGGGTTATCTCCAAAAGAGATGAGTTTCAAAACATTTACCTAGATAACCTAGTAAGAAGAACGCTCTGTGAAATTACTAGCTATAAACCAGTTAAAAGTTGGGGAGATAGTTACTCAAGATGAAAACAATGGCTTCAGAGTAACAGATGATGAGTGTATTTTTTCTTTCTGGGAGAATTAAACAGTGGGGAACAGTTGTTTATTGAGCCCCTTTTAGATTATATTAACATATAAATTTGTACATGAATATTCACAGGAGAATTAATCATAATAGCCAAAAAGTAGAAACAACCCAAATGTCCATCAACTGCTGAATCGGTAAACAAAATCTGGTATAACCATACATAGTAGTACTATTCAGCCACAACAAGTAATGAAGTACTGGTACAAGCTACAACACAGATGAACCTTGAAAACATTATGCTAAGTGAAAGAAGCTAGTCACAGAAGGCCACATATTATATGATTCCATTTATATAAAATGTTCAGAACAGGCAAATCCTTGGAGACAGAAGGTAAATTAGGGGATGGGGGAAAGGAAGGAATTGGGAGGTACAGTAAAGTAAGATGTTCTCACCATCTTACTTTATTGCTTCTGTTCAGGTTTGGTCATGTGGGTTTTGTGGAGCTTAGAATATATGGGTGTGAAGCTCTGGAGAGAAAGCTGGGCTTGTGCTGCAGATTTGGAAGTCACTGGTATACTAATTAACTTTATTCTTCTACATTTGGTTATTTAGTTGTTCCAGCCCCATTTGTTGAAGAGACTATTCTTTCCCCCAGAATGACCTTGGCACCTTTACTGAAAATCAGTTTATCACAAATGTATGGGTTTATTTATGGACTCTCAATTTTATTCCATTGGTCTATACATCTGTCCTGAACTTATAGTAAGTTCTGAAATCAGTAAGTGTGAGTCTTCTAACTTTGTTGTTTTTAAATATTATTTTGGCTATTATGGGACCCTTGTATTTTCCTATAAATTTTAGGATCAGTTTGTCAATCTGGGATTTTGATAGAGATTGCTTTGAATCTGTAGATCAATTTGGGGACTGTTGCCACCTTAACAATATTAAGTTCATGAACATGGGATGTCTAATTTCTTTCAACAATGTTTTGTAGTTTTTAGCGTATAAGGTAGTACTTTTATGTTAAATTTATTTCTAAGTATTTTATTTGATGCTATAGTAAATGGAATTGTTTTCTTAATTTCATTTTCAGATCCAGCTTCTCTTTTGCTTCTACCGTAGATACAACTGTACTGTGCGAAGTATACATCTCTGTTAGGGGTTGGTTTGCCTGTATAGCCCACAGTACAGCATCCTACAGTACTGGTTGATCCTACCTGAAGGACACCTGTGCCTTTGTGAACCACGGACATAAGCATGACTTGAGCTGCCTCTAAATCCAGACCCCTGTCAGCTTCCTGCCTCCTCCTGTCTCTACTCTCTGGGCTGTGGAGCTTGGCTTGTTCCCTGCACTCTACCATTTCTACCATTGGGTTCTAGCTTATGTGGGATCTTAGTTCCCCAACCGGGGATCGAACCCGTGCTCCCTGCATTGGAAGCACAGAGTCTTAACTACTGGACTGCCAGGGAAGTCCCATCTTTCTTTCTAATGGTGAATAATGTCCGTGGCCTCTCAGCTACCTCTCTTTCCTCTTTGCTGATAGTTCTCTTGCCCTTACAGGATTCCCTTCTAGTTAGAGAACAGGTCAGTCACATACTATCTTCTATAATTCTCATGTCCTGAACTCCCTTTAGCTATTTTGGTCACTTTCTCCATTTACAGGTTTTTTGGGGGTTACTTACAAGTCATGGATATTCTGGGAGCTTGAGAGTGTAAAATTTGTAGCACTACACAGTAAGATTCTGCTTAAACTTTGTGGTTCATTCATTGCAACAGCTCTAAGGGTCAGGTGAGTGAGACATAAGCAAGGATGTCCGTGTCCTCTCTAAATTCCTGCCCAGGGCACACTTCTTCCTCTCTCACACCTCATTCCTTCATGCTCTAATTAAATTTGGGTGTATATTTGCACTGGTGGCTTAAAACAACAGAATGGATTAGAAGGAATTTTAATAACGTCTGTTTCACTGACAGTGACTCAAAGGGCAGCTTCATCAACACCCATAAATAAAGGGACAAGAGCTGGCCTCTGAGGAAGCCAGATGGCATGAAGCTAGGCAAGCTTGACTAGGTATTTCCTGCTCCAGTAGACAGAACTGGTTTTCCTCATTTATTTCAGTGATTACCCTTTCTCACCCCAACATGTCCTATTGCTTGCCCCCAACATCCTTGTACATACCTTTCATGTGCCTCCAAAGATCTCCACAAACCCAGTCCTGCCTAGCTCACATGCATTCCAATCAGCATATGCTGGTCAGGAATGGAGGGGGAAAAGTGCCTTGACAGGACTGACTATATATAGTTTGACAAGGCTATAGGTTATGGGGAAGGTAGCACAGAGGTTAGAAGCATGGAATCTGCAGCCATCCTTGCCTGGGCTCAGATCCTGGCTCCACCACTGACCAACTAGGTAACGTCAGTTAAGTTTCTTAATCATTCTGTGCCTCTGCTTCCTCATCTGTAAAATGGGGTTAACTGTATGTACCTCATAGAGGAGTTAAGGATTAAATGAGTTAATATTCATGAGCATTTAAAACAGGGCCTGGCCCATAGTAAGTCACTACATGGATCTTTTTTTTTTTTTAAAGCTATGTATGACTGCCTTAGATATCTCCTCTTCGAAAGCTGTGTAGGACTATGAAGATAACATTCTAAGCTAATATGCAGTGAGTGCAATAGGCCAGGCAGTGTTTAGTGTAATGTACAGTATATCCCTTCAAGTCCACGCAACCCTGTCTTATAGACGAGGAAAGCAGAAGCTTAGAGTGGCTAGGTAACTCTTCCAGGGTTCCACAGCTGGTTTTGTGTAACACACCTGCCACAACTAGCTGTGAAACCTGGAGCAGGTTACTGAGCTTCTCCGAGCCTCCATAAAAACAGAGGCTTGTACGTGTGGAACAACTCTTCTTTCATCCTTAGCGATGAGTGTGAGCCAGGAAAGTTCATTCTGCTCCCTGGCTTGGCGACTGCTTGTCTCAGCTCCACCACTCAAACCAATATTGCTCTGTTCTACATCACACCTTTATTGAGGGCCCCAACAGGGAGACTGTAGGGGATAAAAAGATGAAAAGACACAGTCTTAACTCTGGGAGCAACAAGTCAGAACGGGAGTAGGAGCCAGAGCTGGTGGCACAAGTGTTCATCTAAGGCGTCTGGACTTTGGTGGGTGTGCTCGGTACTTCTGCTCTGCCCCACCTTCGCCACCTGATCCCCTCTCTGCTCTGCTCTGTGCCCCACGAATCAGAAGGTCAGTCTCTAAGAACTGTATCACGTGGGCTTCAGGCCCTCTGGCTTCCATCTGGGTCCAGCCAATCTCAGGAGGAGATGAGAGCACAGGAAGAAAGGTTACAGTATTCATTCTCTGCCTTCCTCCCTACCAGCATGTGGCTCTGGCAGGAGCTGTGATCCTTGACCAAGGTCAGTGTCTACGGAGGACCCCTCTCCCATAGCCACAGATTTTGCTGGGTTCCGGTACCCCTCCCTTCCCCCACTGTGCCTGAAGTGGTAACAGTATCAGCTATAGCCAGTCCCTGCCAGTCCCTCGGTGGGCCACCATCCCTTGTAGGTTTCCCTTACCGCACTCACCATTGTAAATAATCTCTCCATTAAAGGCTTTTCAATAATCCTCTGAATGTGCTGGCTGTGTCCTGCCTGGACCCTAACTAACACAGTAAACAAAGCAAAGTACTCAATTTTTTAAATTTGATGTAGGTGGAATAGAGTTCAGGAGACACTAGACACAGAGAACCAGTTAAGATATAAAATAAGAGATAAGGAGGGTCTGATGGAGGGAATGAAGTGGAACAGACAGCTATCAATAGGACCTGGGATTATGAGGGGAGAGGGAAAAGCCAAAAATGGCGCCAAACTATAGACCAACATCCCTCATGAACATAGCCACAAAATCCTCAACAAAGTATTAGCAAACTGAATCCAGCAATGTGTTAAAAGGACAATGCATGATGACCAAGAAAATGTAAGGCTGTTTCAATATTCTAAAATCAATTACTATAATTCAACATATCAAGTCATGAGATTAGTTATTAAATTGCATTAATTAGAAATGCAAATTAAAACTTATTTATTACAACTACACACCTATTGGAATGTGTGAAATTCAGAAAATCTGATATCAAAAACTGGCGAGGATATAAAGCAGTTCATTGTTAGTGAAAATGAAAAATGGTACAGCCACTTTGGAAAACAGTGCGCCATCTTTTAAAGTTAAATATACACAGCATACAACCTAGCAATCCCACTTCCAGCTATTAACCAAGAGAAATGAAAACTTATGTTCACACAAAAACCCATATGTGAAGGCTTACTTTATAATGTCTAATGTTGGCTTTCTTTGTAACTGCCAAAACTTGGAACCAACACAAATGTCCTTCAACTGGTGAGTGGATCAACAAACGGTAGTACATTAATGTAATGGAATACTACTCAGCAATAAAAAAAAGAAATACTAATACACACCATGACATGGATGAATCTCAAATGTATTATATGCTAGATGAAAGATGCTAGACTCCAAAGGCTCCATACTGCGTGATTCCATTTACATCACATAATAAAAAGGGCAAATTAGAGGGGCAGAATAACAGATCAGTGGTTCCCAAGGGTTGGGGTCAGGGGCCTGAGGAGACTACAAAATGCCACAAGGGAATTTTGGGGGTGGGGAATGGTGAAGGAACTGTTCTATATCTTGACTACGGTGGTGGTTATATGACTATATGCACTTGTCAAAACTCATAGAACTGTACACTAAAAATGGTCAATTTTACTGGTATGTAAATTATATTTTAAAAATGTGACCCCCTAAAAAATGATATTGAAGTTCTAAGCCTGGGAAGTTGTAGTATCATTAAGAGAAACAGGGAAGCCATGAGGCCTGACAGTTGAGACACGTGCCAAAACTGGTTTGTGGATTCTGTTCTTCCCAGACTGGCTAAATATCATCTTACCTTCTGTATGTCTAGTCCATGGAGCCACAGCTTCTGCAAAACCACTGGACGAGACCCACTCCCCATCACAGAGGTGGGCCAAATCCAATATGACACCTGTTTCTTGTTTTTTTTTTTTTAATTAATTATTTATTTATTTATGGCTGCATCGGGTCTTAGTTGCAGTGTGCGGGCTCTCTAGTTGTGGCGTGCAGGCTCCAGGGTGTGTGGGCTCTGTAGTTGTGGCACTCGGGTTCCAGAGCGCGTGGGCTCTGTAGTTTGCAGCACATGGGCTCTAGTTGAGGCATGCGAGCTCAGTAGTTGTGCTGTGCGGGCTTAGTTGCCCCGCAGCATGTGGGATCTTAGTTCCCTGACTAGGGATTGAACCTGCATCCCCGGCATTATAAGGCAGATTTTTTACTGCTGGACCACCAGGGAAGTCCCTGTTTTTGTAAAAAGTTTTACTGGAACACAGTTTCACCCATTCCTTTATCTATGGCTGCTTTTGTGCTACGACAGCAAAGTAGCTGCAACAAAGACCATATGGCCCACAAAGCCTAAAATATTTATCATCTGGCCCTTTACAGAAAAGGTTTGCTGATCCTTGCCCTATCCCAGGGGTTATAAGGCCAGGAGCTCCAAGTGACAGCGTATAGTCATGAAGGTAGCCAGGATTATGATAAAAAGAACACCCTACCTCACTGTGTGTGTGAAGAGTCACAGATTCTGGGAACTCTGGCGTTAGTGCATAACTTCAGAGAGGTCACTCATTCATTAGGCAGCTTAAGTAGGGGTCAGACCCTGGGCAGAAGCTGCCTATGAATCCTTTTCTACCAACAACTGTTTATAATGTTGGGGGTTTCAGCGTGCTGAGCTAAAACCTATATTTTCCAGCCTCCCTTGCAAAGAGGTGTGTCTAGGAAGACAAATAATACAACGTACAGTTTGGTAGAGTTTCTGGAAACGTTCTTTTTTTTTTTTTTTTTTTTTGTGGTACGCGGGCTTCTCACTGCTGTGGCCTCTCCCGTTGCGGAGCACAGGCTCCGGATGCGCAGGCTCAGCGGCCATGGCGCACGGACCCAGCCGCTCCGCGGCATGTGGGATCTTCCCAAACCGGGGCACGAACCCGTGTCCCCTGCATCGGCAGGCGGACTCTCAACCACTGCGCCACCAGGGAAGCCCTGGAAACGTTCTTTTAAGATAGGGCAACCCCGGGACTTCCCTGGTGGTCCAGTGGTTAAAACTCCACACTCCCAATGCAGGGGGTTCAGGTTTGATCCCTGGTCAGGGAACTAGATCCCGCATGCTGCAACTAAGAACCCACACGCCGCAACTAAAAAAAAGAGCCTGGGGGACTTCCCTGGTGGCGCAGTGGTTAAAAACCTACCTGCCAATGCAGGGGACACGGGTTTGAGCCCTGGTCCAGGAAGATCCCAATGCCGTGGAGCAACTAAGCCCTTGCGCCACAACTACTCAGCCTGAGCTCTACAGCCCGTGAGCCACAACTGCTGAGCCCGTGTACCACAACTACTGAAGCCCACACGCCTAGAGCCCATGCTCTGCAACAAGAGATGCCACCACAGTGAGAAGCCCATGCACCTCAATGAAGAGTAGCCCTCGCTCGCTGCAACTAGAGAAAGCCCACGCACAGCAACAAAGACCCAACATAGCCAAAAATAAGTAAATAAATAAATTAAAAATATTTAAAAAAATTTTTTTAATTAAAAATAACTTTTTTAAAGAGCCTGGGGCTTCCCTGGTGGCACAGTGGCTGGGAATCCACCTGCCAGTACAGGGGACACGGGTTCAAGCCCTGGTCTGGGAGGATCTCACATGTCACAGAGCAACTGGGCCCGTGCACCACAACTGCTGAGCCTGCGCACCACAGCTGCTGAAGCCTGCGCCCCTAGAACTTGTGCTCTGAAACAAGGAGGGGCCCCCGCAGTGAGAAGCCCACGCATCGCAGTGAGGAGTGGCTGTGGCCCCCGCTTGCTGCAACTAGAGAAAGCCCGCGCGCAGCAACGAAGACCCAACACAGTCAAAAATAAAATAAAGTAAATAAATTTATAAAAATAAATAAATAAAAATAAAAAAAGATCCTGCATGCCGCAACTAAAGATCCCGCATGCTGCAACAAAGATCCCGCATGCTGCAACTAAGACCCAGCACAGCCAAAATAAATAAATTAAAAAGACGGCAATCTCAGTTGTCGGGCATATTCCCCCCCACCTCCCCCTTCATTCTGCCTGAAATGCAGATTCTATGGTTCGAGCTGCCACAGACATCTGACCACCAGGAGGCAATCTGAGGATGGAACACAATTTCCTGCAGATATTGGCACTGAGATGGTGAATCAGATGTCATCCATGCCCTTAAGGAACTCCATTCCATCAAGAAGACAGGCAGGTAAACACATTTGTTATACGGTATGACAGGTAGAGCAACAGGAACCTGTGTGTGGCACAGAGAAGAGCACCATTAACTACATGGGCCCCAGGTGGTGTGCAAGCAGAAAAGGCTTCCTGGAGATGATGTAACAGGTCCGAGTTGGTCAGAAAGGCTGGTCATAGGGCTTCCCTGATGGCGCAGTGGTTGAGAGTCCGCCTGCCGATGCAGGGGACATGGGTTCGTGCCCCGGTCTGGGAAGATCCCACCGCGGCTGGGCCCGTAAGCCATGGCCGCTGAGCCTGCACGTCCGGAGCCTGTGCTCCGCAACGGGAGAAGCCGCAACAGTGAGAGGCCCGCATACCGCAAAAAAAAAAAAAAAAAAGAAAGGCTGGTCAGGGGCTTCCCTGGTGGCGCAGTGGTTAAGAGTCCGCCTGCTGATGCAGGGGACACGGGTTCGTGCCCCAGTCCGGGAAGATCCCACATGTCGCGGAGCGGCTGGGCCCGTGAGCCATGGCCGCTGAGCCTGCACGTCCGGAGCCTGTGCTCCGCAACGGCAGAGGCCACAACAGTGAGAGGCCCGCGTACCGCAAAAAAAAAAGTCACTAAAGAAAGGCTGGTCATAGAGCCTCTCCAACACATCCAATGGCAAGGCCCTCCTTTTACTGGTGGTCCGCTTCTGTTGTTCTGGGGCCACTTTAGCCAGAAAGTTCCACTTCAGATTGACATGAAGTCTACCCTCATTTAACTTCCATCCCACTGGTCTTACTTCTACACTGTGGAACAACCTGTGATGTTCCTAATGAAACTCTCATGTTTCCTCTATGTTTCCTAGGTTGTTTGCAGATGGCCACAATAATTCCCCTCCTTGTTTTCATGCCTTGGGTAGTCAATCACTTCACACAGTGACTCTGTACGTAGCCATGTCACTTGCTCTGGCCAATGGGACATTAGCAACATGACACAAGAGGTTTGAAAAGTACTTGTGCATTAAGGCTTGCTCTGTTGCTACTCCTGGGATCTCTGGAGCCATCACCATGTGAACAAGCCCAGGCCATCCTAATGGATCATAAGAAACATGTGACCAAGTCATCCCCTCTGCTCCAGCTGACAATGAGTCAACTGCCAGTTGACTGAGACCATTTCAGGCTATCCAGTTCTAGCTGAGCTTACCCGGACCAGAACCAACACCCAGGTCACCCTAAGAACCATGAGAAGTAATAAATGTTTGTCTTAAGGTACTGAATTTTGAGGTTGTTTGTTATACCACAAAAGCTAACTGATACACTCCTTTACAGACCGAACTCCCTTAATTCCCTCAGACCTTCCTCACATTCTCTATCCTGCTGGCTAAGGCTACTCTGGTTTGTCCATTGTCTAGATTGTCAATATGCCCCTGAAATGCAGCCCCAGAACTGAACACCATATCCTGAGCATATTCTGGCCTTCTTCCCTGTACATTACACTCCTGTTGCTTCCATTCATTTTAGAATTTAGACAGCCATGTCATCCTGACACATGGTAGGATTTTGCACATGTCCTAATACTCTGTACTTGTATAGTTAGGTTTTCAAAAATTTTAATTGTGGTAAAATACACATAACATCAAATTTACCATCTTAACCATTTAAAAATGTACAGTTCAGTGGCATTCAGTACATTCACATTGTTGTGCACGTTCATCACCCCCCATCCACAGAACTCTTTTCACCCTGCAAAACTAAAACTCTATATCCATTAAATGATAACTCCCCAATCCCCTCCCCCCAGCCCCTGGTAACCACCGTTCTACTTTCTGTCTATATGGGTCTGACTACCCTAGGTACCTCATATAAGTGTAACCATATTATACTTGTCCTTTTGTGACTGGCTTATTTCACTTAGCACAACGTCCTCAAGGCTCACCCATGTTGTAGCATGTGTCAGAATTTCCTTCCTTTTTAAGGCTGGATAATATTCCACTGCATGCACACACCACATTTTGTTCATCCATTCATCTGTCAGTACACACTTGGGTAGCTTCCACATTTTAGCTACTGTGAACAACGCTGCTATGAACATGGGTGTACAAATGACAGGTTTCTTTTTTAAAAAATTATTTATTTATGGCTGCACTGGGTCTTCGTTGCTGCACGTGAGCTTTCTTTTTAGTTGCAGCGAGCAGGGGCTATTCTTCATTGCAGTGCACAGGCCTCTCATTGTGGTGGCTTCTCTTGTTGCGGAGCATGGGCTCTAGGCACGTGGGCTTCAGTAGTTGTGGCATGCAGGCTAAGTAGTTGTGGTTCACGGGCTCTAGAGCACAGGCTCAGTAGTTGTGGCGCACGGGCTTAGTTGCTCTGCGGCATGTGGGATCTTCTCTGACCAGGGCTTGAACCCTGCATTGGCAGGCAGATTCTTAACTACTGCGCCACCAGGGAAGCCCTCAGAGTTTTTTTTCAAGTGTCATTACTAGTTCTGGAATTTTGTCTTTCTGATGCTATTAGAATCATCAAGCTATTCAGAAACTTACAGATGGATGGAGCCGGGGTAGTTCCACCCAAGCTATTAAAAAATCTATAATACTTTGCCTTGTAACTATATATTTTTAAGTTACAAATTATGTTTTCTATTTTTCAGTGCCAGGCTTCAAAAAGAGCCATTAGGGATTTCTACAGACAAACTTACTGCCTTGTAATAGTATCTTTACCCTGCAAGCCACACAAATGCAGTCAATTGATTTGCAGCCAAAGTATTAAATCAATTCAATGGGGAAAGAAAACTCTTTTTAAAAAATGGTGTTGTTGGGCTTCCCTGGTGGCGCAGTGGTTGAGAGTCCGCCTGCCGATGCAAGGGACACGGGTTCGTGCCCCAGTCCGGGAAGATCCCACATGCCACTGAGCGGCTAGGCCCATGAGCCATGGCCACTGAGCCTGTGCGTCCGGAGCCTGTGCTCCGCAACGGGAGAGGCCACAACAGTGAAAGGCCCAGGTACCGCAAAAAAAAAAAAAAATGGTGTGTGGGCTTCCCTGGTGGCGCAGTGGTTAATAACCCGCCTGCCAATGCAGGGGACATGGGTTCGAGCCCTGGTCAGGAAAGATCCCACATGCCGCGGAGCAACTAAGCCTGTGAGCCACTACTGAGCCTGCGCTCTGGAGCCCACGAGCCAAAACTACTGAAGCCTATGCGCCTAGAGTCCATGCTCCGCAACAAGAGACACCACCGCAATGAGAAGCCTGCGCACCGCAACAAAGAGCAGCCCCCGCTCACCGCAACTAAATAAAGCCCACGCGCAGCAATGAAGACCCAACACAGCCAAAAATAAATTAATTAATTTAAAAAAATGGTGTTGGAACAATTAGATTTCCATATGGCAAACAAAAAACCTGACTCTTCCTTCCTCACTGTGTACACAAAAATTAATTCAAAATGCATCAAAGACCTAAATGTAAAAACCAGAACCATAAAGCTTCTAGAAAAACATATCAGAGAACATTTTCAAGGCCATGGAATAGGTAAAGATTTCTTGGACAGGACACAAAAAGCATTAACCCATTGATAAACTGGATTTCAAAATTTTACAGAATTTCTGCTCATTAAAAGACTCCACTATGGGCTTCCCTGGTGGCGCAGTGGTTGAGAGTCCGCCTGCTGATGCAGGGGATGTGGGTTCATGCCCCAGTCCGGGAAGATCCCACATGCCGCAGAGCGGCTGGGCCCGTGAGCCATGGCCACTGAGCCTGTGCGTCCGGAGCCTGTGCTCCGCAACGGCAGAGGCCACAACAGTGAGAGGCCCTCGTAAAAAAGACTCCACTAAAAAAATAAACAGGTAAGCCACAGATTAGCAAAAAATATTTGCCAAACAGCTATGTAACAAAGGACTTGTATGCAGAAGAAATCCTACAAGTCAATGATGAAAAAATGAACAACTTGATTTTTTTTAAATGTCAAAGGACTTTGATCACTTCACACAAAAGATACAGGAAAAGCCAATAAGCACATGAAAAGGCACTCCATATCATTAGTTATCAGGGATATGCAAACTGAGATACTCAAGATACTCGCTAGAATGGCAAAGAAAAAAAAAAAAAAAAAGACTGACAATCCCAAAGTTTGGAGAGGATATGGTGCAAATAGAACTCTCATACATTGTTGGTGGCAGTGTAAAATAGTACAGTCACTTTGGAAAACTGACATTTTCTTCTAAAGTGAAACATATATCAACTCAATGACACAGCAACTCCACTCGTAGATATTTACCCAAGAAAATGAAAACATACGTCCACAAAAAACTTAAGACAAAATGTTCTCAGCAGTCCTAATTCACCTTAGCCCCAAATTGGTAATAAACCCAAATGTTTATGAATAGGAGATTAGATAAACAAATTATGGTATAGGCATACAATGGAATACAGAAAAGCAGTAAAAATGAATGAACTACTAATATATGCAACAACATGCGTGAATCTTAAAAATGTTAGGTTGAGTGAAAGATGCTAGGCACACACACCAAAAAACCCCTCATACTGTAGGATTCCATTTATTTGAGGTACAGGAACAGGCAAACCTTACTTATTAATGACAGTAGTCAGAAGTGGTAGCGTGCTGGTTGGCAGGTTGGGGTGTGGGGCAGGGAGGTGTGGAACCGACCAGAAAGGGGTACCAGGAAACAAAGATGATGGAAATACTCTATATCTTGTGTTGCATTGTGGTTACATGGGGATATATTTGTTACAACTCATCAAACTGAATACTTAGTATCTGTTCATTTAATTGTATATAAATTATACCTCAATTTTTAACCACCATAAGTGGTGTCTGAGGGTATAGAACAACCTACTTGCACCCTGCAGATTTACATCTATAATCAAATTAAATGGACACGTGTGAATTAAAAGACTCTTTCCTTTAATTTTTTTTTTTTTTTTTTTTTTTTTGCGGTACGTGGGCCTCTCACTGTTGTGGCCTCTCCCGTTGCGGAGCACAGGCTCCGGACGCACAGGCTCAGTGGCCATGGCTCACAGGCCCAGCCGCTCCGTGGCATGTGGGATCCTCCCAGACCAGGGCTCGAACCCGTGTCCCCTGCATCGGCAGGTGGACTCTCAACCACTGCGCCACCAGGGAAGCCCAAAAGTCTCTTTCCTTTAAAACAAAACAAAAACCATGTAAGCATACTTTTGGTACCAATAGAGTTGGCCCTCCATATCTACGCATCCTCAGATTCAACCAACCATGGATCTAAGATATTAAAAAAAAAGAAAATACCAGAATGTTCCAAAACATAAAACTAGAATTTGCTGCACACCAGTGACTATTTACATAGTTTTACATTGTATTAACAACGATTTACATAGCATTTACATTGTATTAGGTATTATAAGTAATCTAGAGATGATATAAAGCATATGAGAGAATGTAAGTTATATGCCATTTTATATAAGGGACTTGAGCATGCGTGGATTTTGGTATCCATAGGGGTCCTGGAACCACACCACCCCCGCCCGCGCGCGCACACACACACACACACACACATACACACACAGATACCGAGGGATGACTGTATGGAGACAATGGCTGAAGCCAAGCTAAGGCCAATGATCTACTAAGTCTCGGCACTGGCTGAGGATCTGAAGATGGCACTTTTCCCTAGCCAACATCACACTGGATGAGCTGCTGAGCTATGGGTGTTAGGTAAGTCCTCACCACTTACGAACAACTCATACTAAGGAAGTGAGGGCTCAGAAAGGAGTTCTCCAGTATCGCTGTAGGCAGGTGAAATTAATGATGGCTATAAGTGAGAAATAATGTGTAACAGTTTGTGGTTGTAGCTGTACAGGTTGGGCAATAAGGTTAGCACACCACAAGGGTGGCTAGCTCAGCTCCCACCCCACCACGCCCCAGAACCAGCCCACAGCTGGAACTCCCCAGCAGCAGCAGCCTTTGAGAGCTGTGCACCCTTAGGGCACCCCTCCTCAGACTTTGCTGCAGGCCTCTGGCCCCTCAGACACATTCCAAGGGGCCAGTATCAAGGGGCTTGTTTGGGAATTAGATTTTTCTGAGGATGAATTTTTTCAGTAACTGTATCTTAATACAAAATATGCTAAAATAAAGCACTGTGGCCAGTGATGAGGCCAGGACCCTAGTTATTGAGTTGGGCCCTCAATCAATCTTCCTATCTTTCTTCCTTTTCCTCCTTCCTTCCTTCCTCCCTCCCTCCCTCCTTCCCTCTCTCCCTCCCTCCCTCCCTATTTATCTATCTATCTATCTATCTATCATCTATCTATCTATCTATCTATCTATCGTGCCATGTGGTTTGCAGGATCTTAGTTCTCCAACCAGGGATTGAACCCGTGCCCTCTGTGTTGAAAGCACAGAGTCCTAACCACAGGTATGCCTCTGTCTCAGGGCCTTTGCGCTGGCAGTTCCCTCTACTGTACAGATGATATCAACTTGGCTTACTCACTCCCTCACTTCCTTCAGGTCTCTACTCAAATGCTGTCTTATCAGAAGCAGGTTTATCTTCCCATTGTTGGTCTCATCCTACCACCCCTGCTAGAACGCATGCTCCTTGAGGAAAGGGAATTTTTTGTCTGTTTTGTTCACTGCTGTACCCCCAAGTTCCTAGAACAAGGCCTGATATGTAGTGGGTGCTCAGTAAATATTTGCTGAAAAAAAATGAAAGATTTCAGATCTTGCTTCTGCATAGTTAATCAATAAACAAAGACATATAATGAACTCATCAAAACTGTATATAATTCTGTATGATCTTGAGATATGTTCACAAATGTAATAAAGAGAGTACTTACGTTGTTAATTAAATAGTCTGGGGCAGAATCTGGTTTAATGGTTTAGGAAAGAAAGCATCATATAACAGAATAGCTCTGTCTGCCAATTGGGATTAGGAAAATGAACTGATGCTCTCAGTCTTAAGCTACAACTTGACCTGTCAAGAGGGGCCCTCAAACAGAACTGTCTCTCCAACTACCACCACTCCTCCACATGACATGACTCAAGTTTATCAGTTAGCTCAGACCCCTTGTAGTCAAGTTTCCTCTCTCTAACAGAGAAGCACACTGTAAATCAAGCCTTGGGACTTCCCCGGTGGCGTAGTGGTTAAGAATCTGCCTGCCGGGCTTCCCTGGTGGCGCAGTGGTTGAGAGTCCGCCTGCCGATGCAGGGGACATGGGTTCGTGCCCTGGTCCGGGAAGATCCCACATGCCACGGAGCGGCTAGGCCCGTGAGCCATGGCCGCTGAGCCTGTGCATCCGGAGCCTGTGCTCTGCAACGGGAGAGACCACAACAGTGAGAGGCCCAGGTACAGCCAAAAAAAAAAAAAGAATCCGCCTGCCAATGCAGGGGACACAGGTTTGAGCCCTGGTCCGGGAAGGTCCCACATGCCGTGGAGCAACTAAGTCCATGAGCCACAACTACTGAAGCCCGCGCACCTAGAGCCCATGTTCCAAAACAAGAGAAGCCACCGCAATGAGAAGCCCGCGCACCACAACGAAGAGTAGCCCCCATTTGCTGCAATTAGAGAAAGCCCGTGTGCAGCAACGAAGACCCAACGCAGCCATAAATAAATACATAAATAAATAAGTTAAGTAAGTAAATAAATAATCAATCAAGGCTTGCAGGACCACAGTGATCCAGCACTTAGGGGCTATGTTCAGTCGAATGCCAACAGACAATCGTGAAGGGAAAGTAAGTGATAGTGGACTCAAACAAGTGATAGTGATTCAAACCTAACCAGTTCCTAAGGAACCACTCTGGCAGCAGTGAAGCCTTCCTGCCCCCACAGCCAGTCTATTCCTACAACCCATCAACTGGACATCTTAATGCCCCTTGAATTCATCCACTGCTCTGGTTCCCTGAACAGACATCGAGCAAGTCTCGATGGAAATGGACCCAACCGTTTCCTTCCCCAGCCTCTAAGTGACCCTAAGATAAAGCCCAAATTCCTTCATGGGCTCTCCCCAGTGTGGGTTGGGCCTTTCCCCATCTCTCCACCTTACCACTTTCCCCTTTACACTGCACTCAGCATGCCAGCAGCTACCAAATCTAACTCTTTCAGTCCTACTCTGAGATTCTGGTCCAAACTGTTTGCTCTGCCTGAAACAATCTTTTCTTTTTCTTATTTCCTCAGGATAACTCCTTCTCAGATCTGTTAGGTCTCCAGTTAAACACCACTTCTTCAGAAAAGCTGTGCCTGAGCTTTGGCTTTCACAGTGCCCGTCACACTTCACTGGGATCTGTCATGATGTCAAAAGGTTGCCTATCTCACACTTTGCTGTCACCAGGACAGAGCAGTGTCTGAAGCTGAGTAGGTGCTGCTGAGTAATGATTGAGGAATGAGCATATGAATGAATAAGTACGAGAACAGATGAATCAAGAAGTCAGGTCAAAGCCTTTGTGGTAGCTGCACTGACTAGAAGGCAACAGTTTTTCCTGTTCAAGTTCTTCTTTTCCTTCCTATTTTATTATTTTTTTAAGATTTAATTTTATTTATTTTTGGCTGCGTTGGGTCTTTGTTGCTGCGTGCCGGCTTTCTCTAGTTGTGGCAAGCTGGGGCTACTCTTCGTTGCGGTGCACAGGCTTCTCCTTGCAGTGGCTTCTCTTATTGAGGAGCACAGGCTCTAGAAGTGCTGGCCTCAGTAGTTGCGGCACATGGGCTCAGTAGTTGTGGCACGCAGGCTTAGTTGCTCCACAGCATGTGGGATCTTCCCAGACCAGGGATAGAACCCGTGTCCCCTGCATTGGCAGGCGAATTCTTATCCACTGTGCCACCAGGGAAGTCCCTCCTCCCTATTTTAAATAAAATATGTTCTAAAATCTTTAAGAATATAAGCTTCTTTGTTGTTGGTTGTTTTTGGCCACGCCACAGGGCTTGCAGGATCTTAGTTCCCTGCCCCAGGGATTGAACCCAAGCCCCAGCAGTGAAAGCGCCGAGTCCTAACCACTGGACCACCAGCGAATTCCCTGAATATAAGCTTCTCTGAATGATGCTCCAGAACTGATACGTGGAACATTACCATAGGAGGAGGGTACCATGACGTAACATCCAGTTGTAAAGGGATCTATAACATAAGAGCATAATTCTTGAGCATGGTAAAGGAGATAAAATTAAAATGTAAAGGTCAATTTTAAGCTCAATCCTCCTTTTGCAAAACCCAGGAAACTGGTGGGGAAATAAGTAGCCTTCCATGTGGCCTTCAACATCAGTTATGTACCAAGAACTAATTAGGAAGGTATGTCTAACTGTTCCCCAGCCCTCCTTTGGGCCTCCCAACACCTGGAATTGAGCCACTGTGGTAGACAGGCTGTCACTGAGTGGATAGCAGAGCTGGACCCAAGAGAGAAGACAACCACACCTCATCACCCGAGCCTGAGCAGGAACCAGGGGAAGTATGCAGCTTGAGTTCGGAACTGCATGTTCACAGCAGAGGGACTACCTGCAGTTCAGTTAGAGCTCCCCAGGAACCGGCTTGTACTTACAGTCTGAAAGGGTAACACTGCTTTCTGAAGGACTGCTTTCAGATAAATGTGAAAGTGTTTCTTTACCTACATGTATGTTTCCATTGAAAAATAAAAGCCAAACAAAACAAACAGGCATTGAGTTTTACACATGAGTTATGACAAATACTTTGGTCCCTGGGTTTCAACGATCCAAAGGCTCTGTGGCAAAGTTTAGTTTTTCTATGATTTGTTTAAGTGTCTTACACTGACTCAATGACACAGAGATCGCTGCCTTCTCACTGACAGCAAAAACACAAACAGGACCAAGGAAAGAAATGCTATTCCCCCATTTCTACAAGCTGACACGGAGGTAAACTGTTAGGCAGCCACCAGAGGCAGGAGAGCATACCCAGCCCTAGCCAAAGATGCCAGTTCCCCATCTCTGCACTACCCTCCACACAGTGTCCTAGGAGGGACACTAATGAAAGGCCTAATGACCTGTGTAATGAGGTGTAACTACACAATGTACAAAAGGGTCAGCTAAATTGGGTCATAAAGGAGAAGTAAATTTAACACCCACAGAGGTATCTGGATAATTATTAGATCTGAAAGTTAGTTTCAGCTGATGATTACAGTAAGAAAAAGTACTTATCTACCAGCTGTATTAATTCTTTATTGCTTTTGAAAGTCTGGCAATAACAAGATTATTTTTTCAAAGATTGCCTTAACAATGAGTTCTAGACTGACATCAACCTGAAAATTCCATGCTCAGCCCTACTCTCTCACAGAGCAATTTTATCTAATCCTTTCAACTTCACTCTGACCTCCATGCAAACGTTCCTAACTGGCTCTATACTTCTAAGTGTCTACTGGAAATCCCACCCGAGAGACCTACCAGCTTCTCCCAACCCCAAATCATCTTTCCTCTCCTTCTCCTGTGCTCCTTCACTCCACTTAATGGTACAACATCCAGTCACCAGAGTTCTTTCCTCATTCGTTCCCTAATACTTGTAAGGGCAACAATGAGTCAGGCATTATGCCAGAAGGTGGGGCACAGAGCAGTGATCCAGACAGGTCAGGTTCCTGGAGCTTAGTTTCCATTTCTTGCTACACCCACCGCTGAATACCAAGAAATAATTTGACAGAGGAACACAATGAGTGGCGGGCATGTGACAAAGACTCTGCCTTTGCTGAGGTAAAGCACACTTGGCTGTGATGCATGTGAAGCAGCCAACCCTAGAGTGAGGTATATTACATACTTTGGTTTTACCTGTAATCCCAAGAAGAGGATGAGTTTTTAATTAAAATAATAAAACATTTTTCAATGTGCAAACCTAATTTACTAAGGTTTTCTTTGTGTTTTACACATTCTATATGGATACAAGCATCCTGTCGCTGTGAAAATGGCTATTTCTATGGCAGCAAGAGACACTTTGGAGAATTACCTATCTGCCTTCCTTCAGATTTGGGGTGTAGGATGTTCTTAGGGCACCCCAGAACACAACAACCCTGACCAGCGTTCTCTAACTCTGTCATATGGCCTCTGGTCACCAGGAAGGTTGAGTAGTTCTCCAGTGACTGGACATGGCTGGTGCCCTTCACAAACATCTCAACTTGTATGCGGAAAACTGCTTACCAACTAGGCCATGATCATGCTCAGCTGTGTTAAACCTGAGATGTAAAATAACCTAATCTCAGGACAGTCTTTGCCATAACACCCCCTTTTTCCTGTTTTCCTTTCGGTTAATGTGTAATGAAGGAGGCCGGTTATAAAATACAGGATGTATATGGGATATGCCCACCTGAAAATAACCATTCATTTTAGTATTTTAGAATTTTCTGAGTATTGTTTAAATGATGCTCAATGTCTTACCTCACTATTGAGACTCTAAGCTCTTTCAGGACCAAGACTGTATTAAGGAGATAACAGGTCCCTGAAACTTAACACTTCAAGGTATTTGGTAACACTCCTATAATAATTTGGAAATTACTTGAAGGCATTTAAATGTTCTTTGGACGACAATCTTAGCATATCAGGAATATTAAGCAGTGAAGGAAGGAGAAACAAAGACAATAATTTTAAAAGAATAACCACTATGATCAGAAGCAAGCCTTCGGTCGGGGGAACCAAAACAGCCGTTTAAGCACAATGATTTAGTTTCGAAAATAAGATCAGATAAGAAATACTATGTTCAATCATTTCTCTCATTGCTTCAAAAAGCAAGCTATGTCCCCTTAGCACCTGGCACAGGAATATGAGTGCAAAAGGCTGAAAAGTAACAGGAAGTACAGCTGATCTCTCTACCATCCCCCATTTCCCTGACAATGAGAGGATGCCTGGATGACAAACACACATCTCACAGGCTCCCAGAGCCACCCCCAGAGAGGCCCCTCTGAGATGATAACCATTTCCTAGCAGGAACCACCACCAAGCTGCAGAAACCATTAACCACGTGGAACATCCTAAAATGTGCTTTGAGATGCTATAATACAAAACCCTCCATCAACAAGCACCAAAAGAGACCCTAAGGGTCAAAACTATTCATCAACGAGCACCAAAAGAAATAGCAGTCTTAGAAAGCAGCATAAGATCTGTACAGTCACCTTTCAAATACATACATGTAAATTCATTATCCTAGGTAACTGCACTACTGTTTGGTTCATGACACCTGAGTTAGGAAACATCAGTGCTGCTGCGTCACCAACCCTGCCACCGTTCTCCCTCCACCACTTTTAATACAGTCAGAGAGCAAGAAGGGGTGAAGGCTCGCAGAGAGAAAACAAGTTCAGTATCATTCTTTACACAAGCAAGAAACTTTCAGGAGGGGCTTGTTGGTTTCTTTGTTTTAATATTTACTCATTATAGAAAATTACTATGTGTTCTTTTTATGTTCCTTTTTGCTAAGTTTTTACATCTGTTTGATGTACTTGTAATCAAACTGTATTCACAACTTTGTATCCTGATTTTTTTTCACTTACTATTTTGACATATGCATTTTTCATGTTGTCACAGACAGTTTTTAAGGGTTACGTGGTATTTTACTGACTACATGAACCAGCTTTTCCTTTCTCTAGTGTTAGGCACCTATGTCATTTTCCAATTTTCTGTTATAACCATTATACAGGTTAAGAAATTATGGCCCAGAAATTACATGATTTGCCTAACATTATCATTCTAAGCAAAATATAATCATGAAAGTAAATAATAAAGATTTTGAGGTTGTAAAGTGATATGGTAAATCTCAAAGCCAAGTTAGAAGCGTTTCCGGTTGTATTTTGGGATTATCTATTCTCACGAGAAATTGAGAACTGACGGTTTGAGAGGAGCAGACTTATCCCAGGCCAGAAAGGAAGACTGTGCTCAGTACTTAGTTCCCATTCCTCAAAGCCTTCGTTCCTAATCTTTCATAGTAGAAGACAGATAGGAACCATTACAGAAGCAGCTTCTGGGAATGGCTCTGAGAGGTGATGGGGAGACTGAGGTATCCCCACAGCAATTCCTGGCAATCCTGGGTCCCAAAGAGTGTGGCATTTTGTCACTGGCAACCTTGAAAACTGACAGTACCTAGGACAAAGGCACTACTTGCAATTCCCCTTCTAAGAGCAGGACTAAAGAACACGTGTTAAGGGTAGGGTTTGAGTGTATTTAAGTAATGCAGGAACATTCACCTCTTCCTTCTTAATGTTTCATCCTGTTTTCTAAGTGTTCATTCCCATCATCATGAAAAAGAAATATTTACTCCATTTCTCATTTCCTTTGTCTGGGTTTAAAGACATGGTACTTTAATGAGCTCATTCCTGACCTAATGGCTAATTCCTAAGTGAATATTAGTGTGCTGGGAAGTCTTACTGTTTTCATGTTTTTCTCAGTACCTTTTATCATTCTGATTTTCATGAGCCCAAACTTATTTCAACTATCTTTCATTCCCCACTCTTAAAAACATCTGACATCTAAATTTTCAAGTAATTTGGACTTTTAGGCTGTCCTGAAGTTTACTAATACAAAGCTGCTTTTATTTGTATGTAAGAAAAATAATGTCCTATTACTATACTGTAAACGAATTCTCAAATACAGCAAAATAACCAATTTTTTTCTAGACACTGTCCAATTCTAATAGTGGATTTATCCTAGAATTGGACCTCCTATTATAAAAACACACAAGTGACTTGTTAGGCAACAGAAGGGCTCTTCCGCTTCTAAGTGAGTGGTCGCTGATTCCTGTGTTTTCCGAACACCAACCGTGTATTACAACTTCCTACATGAGATCACGCTGTGTCCCCATTTTATTTCTCCTCTTATTGTATAACTAGAAAAGCAGTTCAGTGAAAGTAAATCCTGCTAGCATTACTGGTTTATCTGGTAAGTTGGCCTGTCAAATACTGTTGATTACTTTACTACAGGCCAGGTTTGATAACTGCCCTCAGCTGTCCCAGAAAATGGAATGGATGTTAAGTAATTATTTGTCAAAGGTTTCATTGCCATAGCAATGAAGAAACACTTTGAGAGTGTGCACATCTTTCTCCTCTGAAAACAAGTGTCTTTCTGATTAGAGGGGCTAAAATAATGCACACAAATCCATGGAGCACACTCACCACATTTAAGCATTATCTTCTCCAAATGCTCATTCAAGGAAGTATTTGCACTGACATTCAAAGCACCCTCCCACCCCCTATCCAGTGCCACAGATGGTAATTGCTCCCTTCCATCTACTTTGATTTTGGCCTACTTGTCTGTCTTCTATCTGGGCCAATGCTAAAGTAATGAGGGTTTCTACACAGAATACAATAATTTTCATAAAGCTTTTCTGACAGGATTTGGTTAACAGTGCCAACGCTCCCCCACAGATTACGTATCCTTCTGATAATACCCCATTATTTCCTGAGATATTTATACAAATATTTCCAGAGATGGAAGAAAAGTCAATAAAATGCAAAGCCGCAATAGCCATAGTTATGGACACAGGAAGAACAAAGCTTTCTTCCTTAAACTAATTTTACTTACTAACATCATCATGCTTTCAATGCATCTTCTCTTATCACTCTGAGGGGTAAAAAAAAACAACAACCCTGCGGCAAAGTCATATACACAGTGAAAATTAGCTTTATCAAGCTAGCAACAAACTGACTTCGATGATTAGAATCAGGGACCATCTTTTAAAAATCACACACTTCTTTTCCCCATATTACCAACATTTATGTCTTTTGGGGGAGTACTTATTTTTTCATTGCTAATCCTACTACTAATGGGTTCTAGTATTACTACAGAAATCACATATTTGAATTTTCCCAACAAATAAAAATAACAGATCAGATCCAGACCATTCCATAGGAAAGGTATAGAACAACCAGGTGGTGAGAGAAAGTCTCTCACAATAGAAGCTTTAGCTGTAAAATGGTGGGGGTGGGGTGGGTGTCTATCAATAGTACTGTCTGCTGAAAATTTTCAGCTCTTGGTACAGATAAATTCTCTAAACTCCTAGTCCAAAAGCACTAACTTTTTCACATTTTCTGTAAAATGGATGGCCTTAAAACTCTTGTTCCCTGGTGTAGCTTTTCAGAAGGAAATGAGTTTCCTTATCAAGAATGTATCTAGGGGCTTCCCTGGTGGCGCAGTAGTTGAGAATCCGCCTGCCAATGCAGGGGACAAGGGTTCGATCCCTGGTCCCGGAAGATCCCACATGCCGTGGAGCAACTAAGCCCGTGCGCCACAACTACTGAGCCTGCGCTCTAGAGTCCACGAGCCACAACTACTGAGCCTGCACTCTAGAGTCCACGAGCCACAACTACTGAGCCCACGTGCCACAACTACTGAAGTCTGTGCGCCTAGAGCCCGTGCTCCGCAACAAGAGAAGCCACCGCAATGAGAAGCCCGCCTACCACAACGAAGAGGAGCCCCTGCTCTATGCAACTAGAGAAAGCCCGCGCCCAGCAACGAAGACCCAACGGCAGCCAAAAATAAATAAGAATGTATCTAGATTTCCTGACTACCATCTTCTCCATATCTCTCCACATCACAATAATGCATTAAGTGTCTTTTCTAATTTAAACAGTTGTTCCGTTCACCTGAAGGTCACAGACTCAGGGCTCTTCCTTCTGAGACCTCTGTGCCCCATAGCTTACAAAGGTCCTCTGTGCCCTGTGCGACCAGTTTCTGGATACTAAAAGCCACCTACTTCCTTCCTCGTGTGTCTTGCCCTCAGCATGATACTGTGGGAACAATGAACATAAATAAGGTTTATAACCTTCCTTGGTATCTATCCAAGGCAGCTTTAAACTTTTCTACTCCTGTCTTGTTCTTTAGATGCTGCTGTAAACTCTTCACACCACCATTCACAAGTCCTGATCTCCCGGCCCCCTCTTCTTCCCTCACCATTCATCTGATAATGCCTTGAGAATACTTCACCTCACCTTTTGTCTTCACAAGTCCATCTGCTTCCTTCTTGAGCTTCAAAGGTAGGCCAGGCCCAGGTAGATCTGGCCAGTGGACACTCCGGGACTGGCAGAGCCACCGCACCTTCTGGAGTGTCCCTTCTCCCACCTGCCACCTGAACGCTCTTTTCTTAAAGATTTATCCCCCCAAAGTACCATCTCATTCTGAAAGACGATGGACCAGCTACCCCACGAGCCCTTTGTCTGAGGTTCCCATACCTCACATTCTTATCCACAAAGCGTCGGTCCTCACACAGGTAGGGGGGGGTCTGCTCGGCACAGGGCGGGGGAGCCTAGGTTTTCGCGTCCAGTAAAGGGATGGGTTATGGCCGAGGTCCTTCCAGGAGCCAAAATTCTAAAATTCTACGACCAAACTTGCAGGTCCTATTTCTGAGGCGGGAGGACTAACTCTGGGGCGACCCCCGAACTCCGAGCCCGCGCTGGCTGTTAGAACGGCCCCCTCCAGCCCCAGCTCTGCGTATCCCCGCCTCCGACTTCGGGCGCCGGGCCGCGGAGGAGGCCCGGCAGGCGCCCGCTCGCCGCCGCGCCATGCCCTTCTTCATCCTCACCCGCCGTCGCCGGCCGCCTCTCACCTGGCAAGCTGGCATGCCCCGCCCTGCGCCGCACCGGAGACCAAGGGTCTGGACGGGTCTCGGCGGCCACCAGCCCTCCTTGAGGGAGGCTGGCGGGGACGCACGGGCCCCGGAATCTAGCGCGCCGCCACCGGGAACGCGCCGCCTGGTTTCTAAGGAACCGGGGTCTGGAAAGGGAGGGGCGGGACGGCGGGAGGTCTGCGCATGCTCCCTGACGGGGGTGGACCACCGCAGGGAGGGGCCGTGGCCGAGAGTTGCGCATGCTCGCTGGTTGGGGGCGGAGGTTAAGCAGTCTGGCTGGAAGCCCTTGGTCATTCGTTTCCGGCGGTGGAGGCGGCAGACAGAGAGGGTTCCCACGAGGAGATTCTGAGTAGTGTGGTGGGCATTGGTTGTCCCAGAAAAAAGGAAGGTCTGCTGCTGGAAAACGATGTATCTTAGCAGAACTACAGTTATCTCGAATTCGCCGGACTTCGCGGCTTTCTGACTCCTAATGACTCGCTTTTTCGTGCCTGTCTGGGGTCCTCTTCTGGATGTTCTTTGGTTGTTCCTTACATGTCTGTGCTTTTCAAGACTGTGACCTCAGTCCTCCTGATCTTTTTACTGGAACCTATTTCCCCCCAAATAAATACCACTTTGTAACGAGAGTACCCTTTGTTTCACACCAAACTGTCCGCTAGAGCAGCGAAATAAACCTGTAAGCCTTAGTGTAAAACAGGCTATGTTGGAAATGTGTCTGGAGGGAAATGAGTTTACTGTGGCTTTACTTATGGAACCAGGACATTTGTGCTTAATCTAATACTCCACTCTTCCCCTCTACACTAGCTTTTCCCTGAGAGTCCTGTAAAATGCCCCTGAGGGAAGCATTCTGTAGTAATGTAAGTTTGGAAAACGCTGGGTTAAGCTACACATCTTAACACAGGATTTTTAGAGCTTTCAATTAGTGGGTGATGTTCACTGTGAGCATCCATGACAGTTTTCATTATTTACTGGGTCACAGAACCCTTCCAGTTCCAGGAAACATGTCTCTCTGAGATAGATTTATATGCTCTCCAGCAAACCTCCTCACTCCAGTGACTTTTAGCCACCACCCATTCCCTCCTGTTCCCTGTATTATCTTGTAGATAATATACCCCTATATTATCCATCCTTTCACCCCAACAAAAAGCCTGCAGTTGCCTTGTCTCTTGCTACCCCGATCTCCCTCACATCCGGTCACTCATCCTGTGGTGCTAACACCCCCTAAATATTTCTCAACCCTGCCTTCTTGTGTTTGGCCTTGTCCTTCTAGATGGTTTGCTTCTAGCCTTGTCTCCAGGTGGACGGCAGCATCATCTAGTTTACGCCTCCTCTGCATAAAACCCTGGTGCCTTGGGAGCAGAGGCAGCTGGAGGCAGAAGCAGGCCAGTCACACTAGGGAGCATCCTCATGGAGGCAGGGTGGCCCTATGTCCTGTGTCCCTAGATGCCAAGCCCTGCCCTGTGCATGCTGTAATCCTCTGTCACCATGGGGAAGCAGGATTAACATGTTAAGAATGGGGAAAATGAAGCTGAGAAAGGTTAATTTTCTGGGGTCACCCAAACTGGGATTTTGAGCATGAGCTCTTTTTCCTCAGACTGAAAAGAAGCTAACCTTAATACCCCTCAGAAGAGTGCTGACCAGTGTTTGGAGCGAGCGTATTTAGAATGCATTAAGATCTTAATTTGAGGAGAAGAGGTCCTATGGCCCACCTTTTTGTATTTGCTACTTTTTCTTTGTCTCAGATGAAAGCTGTTTCGCAGGAGAGAATCAAAGCTTTAAGTATCTATGCTCTTTGGGGTCTTGCAAAAAGTCTTGAGAATCCTTGAGACACCAGGGGCCTAGGCACTCGACAAGTAGACTGGGAAGGGGCCAAGCCCTCCAGGACGGCTGTGCCACACCAAGGGTGCCAATCCCAGTAAGACTCATAACAGAGACCAGACACTCGTGACTACTCATGGATGTGTATTTTAATAAAAATAATTCTGTCAAAATACAACAGGAGTTTTTTCATCTCTCAAGTACAATTTAATAGGATGTTTTGTGTTAGAATTCTCTCTAAACCCTCCCACACCCACAAGTTTCATGCTAATGCCAAGTATCAACTTGCGAGGACAAAGGCAGAACCAGTGTGCACAACGTGGAGGACGTCTGTGTCAGCTGTAGTTACTAATGGAGGAAAACCCAATGCAAAGAGGCGGCGCCTGAGGCAGCCAGAGTCCACAATCTGGCCACAGGTCTGTGTGCACGGGGCTGGTGGTCAAGTAGGGCTCTCCTGCCCAGCTGCCACACGGTGTGCATACCTGAGTTGTGAGCGACCAAAGGAACTTTCAGCTCTGACAGGTCTCTGCCTCATCTTCTTTGTGCTTGCTTAAGGGGTAGGAAGGTGCTGGGAGGCTGGGCAGTCCCCACTTCTCCATCTCTTGGTGTCCCTGTTCTGCCGGCCGACACCCAGCCACAGACCCATGTAGGTGAGGAATAGGGGTTCTGGCTTTCTTTGCATGTCCGCCAGTTTCTGCTCTGGAAGGAGCGACCATTTGGTGAAGCAAGAGGAAAAGGGAAGTAGGGAAGGCTGCTCCCCGAGGGCTGAACAACCCAACAGAGCCAGGTCTTCTTCCTGCCTCCTTGGTTCAAGTTCAGCTCTTCACCGGGACTCCTCCCAGGTGCCTTCCCCACTCTCGGCTCCCGGAAGCAGGCTGGCAGGACTGGGTGTGCGTAAGGGGCTCCTCGGGCTGGCAGGCAGGCCTGGACTATCAGCAAGACAGTGGGCTCAAGCAGCTTGAGTTTGGTCCTCTCCACGGCTTGTGGGGCAAAGGCTTATGTCCCAAAGGTATGCTGTCCAACTGGGACAGAAAGCCCCTCTGGAGAGGAACAGAGTAAACAACTTGGACTCAGCTGAAACAGTGAGATAAGGCACAGAAAATGGGGAGGTGGCCATGGGTACTGAGTGTGAGGCAGGCGGACACCCAACCCCAAGCAGCACACAGCTGTCCTGAGCCCTCCTGGGCCGCTCAGCCGCTCTACAACCCAAGCCCAGGCACCCATCCCCATCCCTGACACACCCCTGAAGGTACCAGCTGTGCAGACACTGCTGGAGGCCTCGCCAGCCTAACCCCTCACCCACCATTCAGCTTTAGGACTAAACAGTGTTGTCCAGTCCTCAGGGATGAGGTTAGTCCCAGTTCTGCCCTAATTTGTTGTGTGACTTTGGCCAAGTCACTTAATCTCCTGGGCCTGTTTCCTTATCTATAAAAGGAGAGGATTGTTGGAGTAGATGTTCTCTGAACTTCATTCCAGTTGCAAAAGCCTCTGGTTTTAATTCCCAATCCTGCTTGCTTCTGACCATTTTAAGAGCCTGATGTTTCCAACTTCTTGGTTTGGGAGCTAGGCATCCCCAGGTTTGCACAGGATGAATTTCCTTTACAGACAGGACAACACCCCCCTGATGGGTTGCGGTCTCTGGGATGCCAGCTGGGGCCCTAGTAGGGACCAAGAAAAAAGCAGCAGCCTACAGGATCATGTCCCAGGGCAGAATTCTGGGAGAGCACAGGGCCACTGGGCCCATCACCAGCAGTTAGCTCAACTCAATCATTTCTCTTGTTGTCCAGCTGTAGGCCCAGTGAGTCCTGGTGGGCACTGAATATCTCAGGCCACACCAACCATTCCTGAATCCACTGATGGAAAGCAGGAGCTTGGCCAGCCCAGATCCAGGCAGGGACTGGAAGCTCGACTTCTGACCTTGCCCCTTTGCAGGGGCTGCTTGGGTACTCCCTCCCACTGTGAGGCCGATGGGGAAATCCCAGCCCATCCTGGTGCTCCTCTGGGAGGCCTCTTCCCTTTCTTCCTCCTGGGCAGTCTGTCCTCTCCACAGATGGCCGGCCTAAGTCCTGGCAGCATCGTAACCCTTCCTCTCCTGATTCCCTGATGGCAGTACCAGGACTGTTTTTGAACAACTAGCTGTGAGGATCCGTCTGACATGGACAGTGGGACATTTGTAAAGCCCATGAGGTCCTTTCCTCTGGCCAGCAAATATGCTTAACAGTCTTTCCTAAGAGTGGCCGGGGCCAAACTGCAAAGGAGCTGCCTGGCACAGCTACAGTGAGGCCTGGCCTAGGGGGTCAAGGGTTCCATCCACTCCAGCGACTGGCAGCCCAAAAATCTGTCTCCACAAGGTCCTGGCTTTTCAACAGAAAGCATCAATTCCATCAGAGCTGTGCAGAGACGGTGAAGATCCAGGCAGGAAAAAGGCAGCCCCTGTACTCAAGGGCCTCTGTCCTGGGTATGGAGACTTCCTCCCCACAGCCTGACACTCAGCAGCTCTCGGGTCAAAGGCAGGTAATTTCCAGGCAATCAATTTAGAGTAAATGAATTATTTGGCCATCTTAACAACAAAGGTAGGCAGGATGTTGAAAAGGGAAGAGAGAGAGAGGCAAGGCAGGCAGTGAGAGGCAGGGTAGAATGGTAGATATCGTGCTAGCCAAGGACCCTCTAACTCCCTTGCTCTGCTGTGTAGCCCCGGGCCAATTCATCTCTTCTTTGGACCTTGGCCCTGCAGTTCTCTGCTCAGTTCAGCTCTCAGGGTCCTAGGGACCCACACCTCTCAGATGCTGCAAACCAGCTTAGCCTGACCTGCCCACTATGTGGCCCCCAAAGCCTACTGGGCTTCCCTAGGCTGCAGCTGGGCCTGTGGCTCAACAAAGGGGAAGCCTGAAATAAATGAATCACTTGGCTGAGGTGACAGAGATGATTCTTTTTAAATGAGTTGGACTCAAAAACATATGGTGTCTGGACAGCTTCACCCAAGAGGTGCTGGACCACTAACACTACGATAAATACTGTGTCTTTTTTTAATATATATATTTATATATATATATAATCTCATTTTTTTTACTTATGAAAATAATAAGCTATCACCAACTTGGATAGGCTTCACCACTGAATTAGCAGAAACCAGCTCAGCACAAACTCTCCAGAGATAAACACTGGTGGCTCAGTCAGGAGGGGGGAAAAAAGATTAAAAAACCCCAACCTCTCCTCAGAACAAACCCCTTCTTTCAAAATAGAAGTAACCAGACAATACTGTGTCATAGGCCGCTGCACATGAAGTGGGGAGAGAGAGAGACTGAGGGTGGGAGAAAAAGAAAGGAAGGAAGGGAAGGAAGGAAAGGAACGGGGGAGGCCAGGCAGGAGTGGACTCTGCCCATGGCTTCCAGGTCCCTGCACCAGGTGCCGATGGAGGGCAGGGCTGCTCCAGCCCTGGGGCCGAGGGAGGGCCAGGTGGGGCCAGACAGTGTGGTCAGCTAGTGCAAGTAGTCGTCGACTCTGGCAAAGGAGCAAGATCCCAGGCCCGCTCGGGCCATGAGCCGTAGACATTCAGATGCCTGGCCCAAGGCGAGCATCAGAGGGGGCTGCTTTGGCAGGTTCTGAGACTCTGTGGAGAAGAGACAAGGCCTGGTCACTGCCCTGCTCAGGGCTAAGCCCAGGTCCAAGTTCCCTTGGGGGCAGAAGGTGGGGGGAGTGCACAGAATCTCTTGGAACAGAGCGTTCATGTGTCTCTGTGTGAGTGTGTCCCAGCCACCAGGCCATGGCCCTGCCTGTGAATCTCAACTTTCTTTAGAGCACTGAGCTAGCCAAGGCCCAGGGTCATAGTCTAGGGCCCATCATGATCTAGCCAGCCAACTCAGTTGGGCAGAGGGAGGTCAGGGCTTAGGTTCAGCCATGGGAGCCCAAGAGTCCTATGGGTCACCAGAGAGCCTCTGGGCAGAGCTCACTGCCCAGATTTGGATAATCATCAGCAATTTCTAGGGAGGGGTGAAGGGGCTAACCTAGGTACTCACAGGCCAGCTTCTGTTTTTGTTAGATCCACTTACCTAAAATGGCGCTGTTGAGGGCAGCGCATACAGGCTCCCTCTGGATGGGGTCAAGCTGCTGGCCAACTGGGCAGCTCCAGGGGTCTGAGTAGGCAAGCAGGCTAAAGGCATCCTAAAGGACAGGGCATTCTTGAGAGGACTGTGGCACGCACCACGCACCCCCTCCTCCATGGCTCCAGGAGGATACAGGGCCCTGTGTGGTGCCCACGGAGAGCACAACATACCCCGACTGAAGGGTCAGGTAGGGCTGTGTCCTCCCCAGAACCTAGAGAGGGTGGGGTGTACCCTGGATGTCCTGTTCCCCACTGTAGACTTGACTAGAGCCCGCTCTGTCCCGTTGCTGCTGCCTGCCCCCAGTGCCCTCTCCCAGTCACCCTGCCCCACCACCAAACGGGGGCCCATTCTGTATGAGGGCCTGGCTTGTTCTGTACCTGCAGCATCTCTGTGTGGGCCAAATTCTTGCCGTATTCCCGGCCCAGCTGCTCACTCAGTGCCTGCAACTCACGGCCAAACAGGATAATCCTTTCTGTGGCCGCCTGATTGCCCCCGCAGAGCTGCCGCCGAGGATGCCCATCATCTGCACCCAGAGCCCAGCAGAGAACACATCAGAAGGGATAAAGAGAGAACGGGAGGACTAATGTGGAGACCCCAAAGAGAACACGACAAGAAGGACCTTGGCTGGAGGTAGGGTGGGGTGGTGCAGCTCCTGCTAGAGGCAAGTGAGGGCTGAGAGGAGCAGGTGGACCATCCGGAGCTGAGCTCTTCTTAGTCCACCTAGCCCATGGTCTAGGAGTCACACAGGACTCAAGCTTGCCCTCTTCCCACCCTCTGCAAGTTGCAAGGGTGTTCATAAGGTGTCTGCTCTCACCAGCTCCCTCTAGCCACAGACGCTGGGAACTTGTTCTGGGCAGCAGGCTAAGGCTTTCCCACCTCAAGCACCGATTCATGATTGGCTAAGGAGGCAGTGGACCAGATCTGGATAGAGCTTCTCCAGCCACCAAAGCCTGCCCATGCCAACGCCCACAGAGGGGAGAGGGCACCAGGACTGAGCAATGCCGCCTGTGGAACACCATGCGGGGGCATGGCCTTACCCATGCTGGACTCATCCGTCTGCAGGTCTTCATGCTTGTAGGCACCATTGACAATGCGTGTGGACATGCTCTCCAGCACACCATTGGGGTAATGTTCCGCCTCCATCTCCATCTCACTGTCGCTGTGGAGAAGGGTTGAGGTGGGAGTTAGCAAAGGGGATGTGACTGGAGCAGCCTGGTTGGGCCTCCATTTAGGCTTTAGCTGCAGTTTGCAGTGGGTAAACTGAGGTCCCCAAAGGGCATGAAAGGACAGCTCCCAGGCTTCCCAGGCTCTAATACTTGGGCCCTACTGTGACACCAGCCATCCCAGAGGCTTGTTACTTCACTCCCACTCTGGTCCCCATGCTGCCTCTGTGACCGTCCCCACCCTGGCCCTCCTCTGAGGTGGTACACCCCTTCTATACACCCCCTGACCCCCAATGACCAGGGCAGGTAAGTCCTGATAGGCATCTCTGGGAGCCAAACCCAGGTCAGCCCTGTAGCATGCTGGAGGGCTACTGAAAGCCACCTACAGTCTGCAACCTAAAAACCCTGCCTGCCCAACCTGGCTGACCACAAGCTAAGCCCAGTTAAAGCTCCTTTAGTATAGACCCTGGCGGTTCTGAGAGGCCTGGCATTCTTGGAGGCAACCACATTCTCAGTGTCAGCGCCTCTGGAGAAAGACAGGGCCAAGGAAAGTGGCAGCTGAATCGAGCTGGACCAGAAGCTGGAGCCAATGCCAGGCCTGGTGGGTCAGCGGCTACTATTCCAGGCACAGACCTGGGATGGAGGTGGGGGTGAAGGGCAGGGTGGCGCTCAGAGGACAGGCTGCAGTGGGCGCAGAGCAGAAGGCAGGAGGAAGAAGCAGAGCAGAACAGGCACCTGGTCTCCTGGTTACTGGTACTGCTGTGGGGCTGGGACTTGGTGGAATCTGTTGAGTTGGACTCAGAGTAATTGACTGAGGATGGAGATGAGGAGGACGAGGACGACGACGAGGAAGAGGAGGAGCTGGGCGGAGGGTATTTACTGTGGTTCTGTTTGCTCTTGGTGGAAGCGACGCCATTGCTGCAGCTGGGACTATCTGCTCCTAAAAGCCGGGGAACAGTCAGAAGGGGAGGGGCAGCCTGCCATCAAGCAGGGCCCCAGGAATAACTACAGTGGTCCCACTTCCCTTCCCCCAATCCAGCAGCAAGCCCTGAGCCCATCCCAGGGAAGGGTGTATGGGTGGCCTTGCTTCTCCACACCAGTTCTTCCCAGAGCCCTCTGGAGAGTGGCTGACCTGTGTTGTGCATGTGGGAACTAGTGGGGCCGTGTCGGGGGCTGAGGCTTGGGGAGCCAGGGTAGCTGTCCTGGGACTTGGGGCTTCGGGAGCTCAAGCTGCGGACCTCACTGTCAGTCCCATTCACCATCTCCACAAACTGTCGGCACCTGCAGAAGGAGCACAGCAGCAACGCCCTGGGCTTGGCCCGGGTCGTGTGTGCCCACCACCAGCTGGGCCGTGGGGGGCCGGACGGTGCCCCAAACCTACTTGAGCATGAAGAGCAGGTTGGGGTTGTGCTCCAGCAGCCCTGGGTAGAAGCGCTGTGTGGTCTCAATGGCCTCACCCACACGGCCCTCCAGCACCAGCTTCTGGATCTCTGTAGAGAGCAAGAATGCGTCAGTGAGCGAGGGGCTGCAGACCTTCCTCACAGCCACACGTCTACACACTGCCAGCCCCAAGCACGGACCAGCGGACAGTCAGGTGGGCTGGCTCAGAGTGGCAAGCCCACTGAGGTGCTCACAGAAGAGGCTGAAGAAACAACCTGGCCACCCAGCCCCACAACAGATCCTGGTTTCTGTCAAGTGTCAGGTAGTCCTCAAAGAGTAAGAGGGGAAAATGGAGGGGGGGCGCTCTTAGCCCAGAGGCAGCAGGTTGAATTTGGAGGCCTGCTCCTATGGAGTACAGGTTGCCAGGGACCTGGGCGGGGGAAGAGGTCCTGGCTGTGGGAGCATAATCTAGGGATGGGCACCCGGGCAGCTTCGTGGCCTGAGAGGCCCCTCTTCAGACAGACTTCTCTCCGCAGGCTTCACAGGGAGTTGCCAATGGGAGCTCATGGATTCTGGGCCAGGCCCATGTCTCGGCAGTCTTCAGGGGCTGTGGCGCGCCCCCTGCTGAGAGAGGAGGTCATCCTCCTCACACTGGCAGCTCTGACGTTGACACCTCTCAGGCCGGCGGCATCGTGCTCTTGCTCTGGGGGCCTGGTGCGTCTTGCTGGGAGCGACTTCTGGGTAGATCCCAAGTCTGGGATCCCTTTCCGACTGTCTGGCTGGGCGTGGCTTCTCTGGGAGACACAGACACATGCACATACACAGAGACGACAGGCTCAGAGTGACGCAAGCAGGCACACACAGACACACGTGTCCACACACACCTACTCTCCCTCACTCTCCTCTCCTCTTCCCGTCTCCTTTCTGGGCTGTTTCCTCTTTCCCAGCACCCTCCTTCCACAAAAGAGCCCCAAACACGCAGTATGCAGGCTAGTATGAACACCAGGAAAACTTCCTTTGGCTCCTTCTTTGTTTGTCTGCAAAGCCCAGGACCAGAGGTGGGAAGCAGAGAAAGGTCTACCACAGTGGCCACGGAGCAGCAGCCTTCCCCCTGTCTGACTGCTTCAGTCCCCTCTCTGCCCAGGGGCAGGCAGAACTACTACTAAGGTTGAGTAAATGGTGGCAAAGGCAGGGCACTGAACTGGTAAGATGCAAACACACTCTTTCTCGAAGACCGTGAACAGGAGGCTGAGTGGAATCCAGGATGCAGGAGGAAGGAAACAAGCATGGAGGAAGATCCAGCCATACCAGGCCCCAGACTATGCCAGGCCATCAGAGTATACATTAGGGAGGCTGCACCGAGACATTCCCATGCTGCTGGACTGTCCTTCTGGACAGTGTGGCCTTGAAAGAGGGACAGAAGAAGGGCCTGGGGCTGGGCTGTGGGCTGGTCTTCTGGTGAGGACCCGAGCTGAACAGACTACTGACAGGTTACCCAAGGCTGCCATGAGCCAGAGAGCAGAATTAGGGACAGGTGAGAGAGGGAGGGAGAGGGGAGAGGAGAATCAACCTTACTTTGTCTGTTCTTTATGGACGCTTGTTCTTCCTGAATCGGGGTTTCAGTCATTCGGGCAAAAGCCGTGGCCGTGGCACAATACCCATGATGCACCAGGTAAGATGAGACCATGCTAGAAAAAAGGAAATGCTCAAGGTGACACTTAAGAACTGCATTTCTCACCAACCCCCTGATGGGACAGACTATCTCCCTGTTAGGTCTTCCCTAAACATATCTCACAGGTGCAACCTCCACAGAATAATAAAGGGGCTGAAACAAGTGAAAACATCCCCCAGTGCTCATGCAGTCAGGCAGAAGAGGGGCAGGTCACCACATCTGTCCTCACAGCTTGGAGGAGTGGCTGCAGTTTCTCTGGGATATGCTGCCCACAGGCAGGCAAGTATGATAACAGAAGTACATACAGAGGCACATACCATCTCCTTACAGAAGCGGCTGCCTCCTGGGACCTGAAGCAAACCCAGAGACTGCCGAGAGTCTCTATGAGGGCTTCCTGGAAGGGCAGCCAGCCAAGCAGTCTGGCAGGTGCCCAGTGATGATGCATACCACGTGCGTACCTTCTACACACAGGAGCTCCTCTGCAGGTGCCCCACGCGCCCGGCAGAAGCATTCCAGCTCAGGTGAACCTGGCCCTCAGGAGTGTTGGCTCTAGATGGTGATGGGGAGCTAACCCACGACCCAAGTTACTCCACGATACACAACAAATTAAGGGCCCAAGAAGCCAAGGTTTCAGGCAGTAACATGGCCAACAGGAACACGATCTTTGGGAGATGGCCCTGAGAAGCCTGATGCCCAGAAACCATTTAATCCCACCGAAAGCTGGCTAAGCAGCAGCACACGTAGAGTCCTCATATCTGATGTGTACAAAAGTGAATACCTTGGTGTGTGCATATGTCAATGTCATTATTATAACTGCCAAACACAAATGTCTGAAGAGCTGTCATGTAGAAGGCACAGAAGTTCAGCTGTGTGTTCCCTCATGTTTTAAGGGGTAAATGAGATGATCCATATAAAGTGCCTAGCAAAGCAAGAAGTCAATATATACAACCTCTTATTATGAAATTATGTATTTATAACATTAATTATGAATAAGAATTATAATATTTATATTATTATAAACACAAGGGCAAAAATTCTTGACAAAACATGGTTCAGATGCGCCCATATATACGTCAGAGGCCACTAAAATGTACAGTCCCTTTGACTCAGTAATTCCACTTCTTGAAAGGACACCCAGAAAATAATCTTAAATATGGAAAACTCTTTATGTACAAAAGGGTGACCTACACAAGCAAGAGAGAGGAAATAACCTGAACCTACCACCAAGGGAAGCCAGCCAAGGGGCTTGTGGCAAATGTGTCTGCGAGATAATACAGCCATTAAAAAGGTCCAGAAAGCGAAGTTACATGAAACCACAGATATGAGTTATATGCAAGTCTCAGCAAATACTACATATGAACACACAGGCACACAGATACATACATGTAGACAAATACACCCATGTGCTGAGCCCAGGCCCTGTCAACTGAGAGTATTAGTCCCTCCCCGACACAGCTGGGGCAGCTCCACCTCTCCCCTTGCCTGTTCCAGCAAGCCTGCTATGGGGACTGGCACCATGCTGGCCCTCCAAGGAAGGGCTTCTTATAAGTTCTGGGGGCTGGGGACAAGATGTAGTAGTGCTGCTATTCCTGAGAAGGGTCTGGCCACCCAGCCCCTGCCTCAGCCCTCCCATGGAGCCTGCCTCAATATCAATCCCTGAAGAAAGGAAGGCTACACAAAGAACCCAGTGTGCACCCCACCCCCACCCACTGGACTCTGGTACCCCAGTGTCTGCAGGGCAATGACCAGAGCTAGCAGAAGCCCAGCCCTTCTCTGCCCACCCCTGGGAGCCAAGCTAACAAACTAACCCACCTCCTGGCAGAGTGGGTACAGCTCATTGCCTCACTCAGGCCTGCAGCTGTCAAGTGGAAGAGAGAACCATATCTGGCCTCCCTCGGGATTCTCATCAAGACTGTCTCCCAGGAGAGGCTGGGAATTAATCAGCCAAGAGCCAGCTAGGTCCTAGGGAGGACCCTCTTCACACCACCACTGCCACAGATGCAAGGGACTTAGCTGGATCTGACCCTGAGAGGTGACCTTAGGCCAGAGTCATGGCATGACAGACACTCCCTATTATGGAAAAGAAAAGTGCACAGAGGAAGATACCACAGGGCGTACTAGCACATCCTCTGCAAAATGACCTGGGGAAGGAAAACAGCCCTGCTGGTGATATTACATACAGGGCCTTCCGATCCAGTTGAGGGGGCAGAGGTTTAAGTAGGAGCAGCTCTGGAGAACTGAACTAAGAGAGGAGCAGGAGTGCAGCAGGCAGAGTCATCCTGGGAGTGCTTTCCAGAAGGAACGCTACCCACCGAAGTTCACAAGAGCAGCGTGTAGCAGTACAGGGGCCTACAGGAGAGTGAGGCCCCTGGGACGGGGCAGGGCTGGGTAAGGGCGGGAGCGGGGCACTCACTTCTGCAGCACCGCCTGCCACTCGCCAAGCCGGGCACTGATGGGGAAGCAGTGGACAGTACCCTGGACCTTGGCACGCCACTCCCGCATGTAGTCCTCAATGTCAAACAGGAAGGGTTGCTGCCCAAAGTTGGCGTCCACAATCTCCCCAGGTGTCTGCAGGCCTACGGTGGGGTAGAGGTTGGCCTGAGGAGGAGAATGAAATGTCAGTTGGGCCCTGAGGGCAATGGGGCAGGAGGGCCTCGCCACATCTCACCTCCGGCACAGAGGGGAAGGCGCTGGCTCCCGCAGGCCGCTGCTGTGGCTTTGAGAGAGTGGCAGCATGGCTGGGGGAGGCAGGGCTGAGCCACACTCTGCCCACCTCCCTAGCAGAGACACTATTCCTCAGAGTTTGAGGGGAGAAGGCAAAAAAAAAAAAAACAAGCCAGGCTCAACATGGAGTCTCTTGCCCTGCATCAGAGGCCGTAGTGTTCCCAAAGCCCAAGGCCCCCCCTTCGGGACTCAGCCAGGGCACAGAGAGGCAGGCTGGGCTCCACAGCCCTGCAGGTGTGCCCGTGAAGATCTGCTGCAGGGGTGGATGATGGCTCCTCTCAGAGAGATCCAGGACCAAGGATCCCTTTGCCACAAAAAAGGGGGGTATATAAGGGGGCAGGAAGGGATGCGGGGAGAGAGGAAAGGAGGGGAGGAAGAGGAGAGTATGGCCAGATGGCCAAGGGGGTCAGGTGGTATGGACCCCCCGACACTGGAAAAGGGTAAAGAAAGGCTGCTGCCCTTCCTGTCTGAGGCTCACTAAGAGGAGGATCTTCTGGCCAGTGAGGTTTGGGCATGTCCCTCTGGGTGTGGGGCTCCCTGCTTCCCATCTATCCCCTGCCTTGACCAGCTTTTGCCAGGTCGCTCCCTCACTCCATGCCTTCTATGGCTCCCACTGCTACAGCCCAATGCCTCACCAGCCTCCTCCTCATTGGCCCCAGGTCCCCAGTCTTCTCTTCCACCTTCCATCCTTAGACCACGTATCATTCCTGACTACCACGTGCTGGTTCTGCACACTGGGTTCAGCCTTTCTACCGCTTGGCACAGAGTGCCATCACATCCACGTCTGGGTGTTTCATGTCATACCTCCACCACTAGACTCTTCCCCACTCAGGGTCAGAATTCTCCTTGTGTCTGTTCTCTTTCTTTGCTTAGGACCACAGCCCCTCTCTGGAGACTCCAGGTTGGAGGGAAGGATTTTTATACATAGACAGAGGTTCTAACAGGAACCTGCGTGTTGCAGTCTGGGCTTCAGAAGGCCCCTCAGATCACAGGGGCATTTCCTATTCCTAGAGCATCACAGGGGAGCCCAGGATCCCTAAGCAGCCCCCAGAGTCAGCAAACCTTTCCTCCTTCCAGACCCCAGCCAGGGCACACAGAGCCAGGCCAGGCTCCCAGCATTCTGGGTGGAGGCCCTGCATGTGACAAGGCCTGTGATGACTCATGACAAAGAAGGACTGGAGTGCAGGAGGTGGATGAGCCCTGAAGGAAGCCAGCAGGAAACCTCACCCTTTTCTAAGAGGAGAAAACTCCATAAATTTCACCTCTCTGGACCAGGAGTACCCTGCACAGTAGCAGGTTCAGTCCCCTAGGGCACTGGCTTTCCTCAGGGATCTTTGATGGGTATGCACAGGGACCTGGCTCCCTAACAGTTCAGGAACAAGTTTCTATATGAACAATTTTCTATACTCTGCACACAGGTCCACTGGCTATAAGCCACACAGAACTGGTTCAGACCAGCTGAGCCATGGAGCTACCTCATCTCTGTCCACACCGTCCCCTACCTCCTAGCTGCCTTTGGAAATGCCACAAATCTCTGTCACCTGCTAAGAGTCATGGAGGAAGACCAGGCCTTACTGCTGGAGAGAGAAGGCTGGCAGGTACCACCTACTGGTACCTTCAAGCTGACGACACAGCACACATCCCTGGCTGGGGAAAGGGTAGGACTCCACACCCTGCACTTGCAGGTAACACCATGCCCTTTCCTAGTCGGCCCCCAGGGCCAGAGCAGGAGACCCAAGAGTAGTACTTACCGGGAGGTCTGTGAAGGCTATACCTGTGGAGGGAAAGGAACAGTCATCAGGCCACCTGGTTTCCCATGCCTCTGTGGGCCCCGCGAGGGTCCGTCACAATGGCTGGGGGAGGGGCTGGTCATCACACCTCCCCTATGGCGAAGGACAAGCACTAGCAAGGGCTTGGTAGGTTTATTTTTTATTTTACTTTATTTTATTTATATTTTTAATAAATTTATTTATTTATTTATTTTTGGCTGCTTTGGGTCTTCGTTGGCTGTGCGCGTGGGCTTTCTCTAGTTGCGACGAGCGGGGGCTACTCTTTGTTGCGGTGCGTGGGCTTCTCATTGTGGTGGCTTCTCTTGTTGTGGAGCGCGAGATATAGGCACGCAGGCTTCAGTAGTTGTGGCACACGGGCTCAGTAGTTGTGGCTTGCGAGCTCTAGAGCGCAGGCTCAGTAGTTGTGGCGCACAGGCTTAATTGCACCACCGCATGTGGGATCTTCCCGGATCAGGGCTCAAACCCATGTCCCCTGCATTGGCCAGCGGATTCTTAACCACTGTGTTACCAGGGAAGTCCCGCCTGGTAGGTTTACACACTGGCCTTCCCTTTGCTGAGTAGCTTGGCCAGAAGTGAAGTCAGATATTTGGGTATTTGTCCACAGCATTTCTACCCTCTCAGGGAAAACCTGCTAGGAAGGACTAAACCCAAATGATGTACCCTGAGGCCTCTCTAGGCTTGATTGTTCTCTTGATCCAACATGTATTTATGGAGACCTCCTGTGTATGCCAGGCCCTTTTCCATCCATTACCTCATCTGATCCTCATACCAACTATGGGTAGCAGGCTTTCTTATCCCCATTTTACAGATGTGGAAAGTAAGCCTCAGAGGTTAAATGATTTGCCAGCAGTCATAAAACCAGCAGAAGCTAGTGGGACTGGACTCATTTCTAGTCTGATGCTCCAACATCATCCCTAAGCTGACAGAGCAGTGGAGGCAGAGAGGGAGGCAGCTGCCCACCTTCAGCCCATACTTGCCCAGCGTCCCCAGAGATTCCGAGTTGACAAAGCCTAAGTTAACAGTGGCCTGTGTACCCTCTGAACCCTCCCGCCAAGAGAAGAGGCTGTGTTTCTAGGGACCTTAGTCCTGAATCAGAAGTGAGGGTAGAGGGGATAGGGACCCTAAATATAGGAACAGCCCTGAGCAGGAGAGGGGCCTTAGCATATCTACCAGAGCATTCATATTCTGCAGATTGAGAAATGACTCAAGGCCCAAGGACACTCCCCCAAGGGCCCATAGCCTTCCCATTTTTAAAAATTCTTATATCTTCTAGAAGCTCCTAAGCTTTAGGCCTGAGAGGTTTTCAAACCACTGACTACTTGGAGGTCCCTGTCTGCTCCCTCAACCCCACCCCAAAAAGAAAGTGAAACCCAGCAAGACTGAAGAACAGGTGAGGGTCTGATGATACGTCTCCCAGTAAACCTGGGGCCAGAATCCTGACAGCAGCCAAGTGAGCATCCCATGTTCTTCCTCTGTGCTGGGCACTGGAATCATGTCTTACAAGGAAGCATTTAATCCTCAAAACAACCCTGGAAGGTGTATACTGCCTCTGGCACTAGTTTACATATGAAAAAACCAAGGCACAGAGAGACTGTTTACATTCTTTACTGGGCTACTTTGCTCCTCAGTGAAAGAAGTTCATAAACCCATGACCTTCCTGCCTGAGGCCACTCCTGAGGCCCACATGCAGAGTCAGCAGTCACAGAACTAGCAGGATGGAATCTGAAAGCCCCTCCATGTCCACCCACCAGGTCTGCATGGGAGCTGCCCCCATGAATCTCAGTGTGGCCAGGCTACTGCTGCTGTACTCCCAGGCTCATGAAGAGGCCCACAGAACCCTGGAAGAAAGTGGAGTCCAGGCTCCATCAATTATCTGCAGTGTGACCTTTGGCAAGCTACCCAACCTCCCTGAGCCCATCCGAGAAAAGGGGGTAACAATATACCCAACACCTCAAAAAGGAAGGAGAAACAGATTCTCTATGAAATCTGCTTCATAAACTGTGAGGTCTAGGTACAAGTTGGCTAGAGTTGCGCCACAGGGCGAGACAACTGCCACATTTCTGCCCAGGGGATGACCTACCTGGGCTTGCCTAGCTCTACTCACAATGGCACTCAGGAAGGACAAGGCCTTGAGGTGCTTCCAGGAGGATGAGGAAAGAGGCTACTCCACCCCCTATTGCACTGAACAGGGGTAACACTGCTCCCTGTAGCCCTGTAGGTCTCTGGGAGCCTCCACAAAGACATTGTGACGGCAAGATGTGAGATGGCCCACGGGAAGATCTGAGAAGGGCCAGGCAAAGATCCAGGATGCAAACAGGACATTCAAACCTGCTGCTAAGAAGTACCTTGAGCCAAAAACACATAGCTCAGGGGTCACTGAGGCTGAGGGTATAAAGAGCCTGTATAAACATTACTCTGGGGACGTCCCCGGGGGTTCAGTGGTTAAGAATCCGTGCTTCAGGGCTTCCCTGGTGGCACAGTGGTTAAGAGTCCGCCTGCCAATTCAGGAGACACGGGTTTGAGCCCTGTGTCTGGGAGGATCCCACGTGCCGCGGAGCAACTAAGCCCAGGCGCCCTAGAGCCCGTGCTCTGCAACGGGGGAGGCCACCACAATAAGAGGCCCATGCACCGCAGCGAAGAGTGGCCCTTGCTCGCCACAGCTAGAGAGGTCCCGCACACAGCAATGAGGACCCAACACAGCCAAAAATAAATAAATAAATTTATTAAAACAAAAGAAAAAGAATCCGCGCTTCCACTGCAGGGGGTGCGGGTTCGATCGCTGGTGGGAAAGTCAAGATCCCACATGCTGTGCAATGCAGCCAAAAAAAATTACTCTGAAAGCTCATGGACCACTTGTGGGTGAGACGTCAGTCTCCAGTCTCCATTCACTCAGTGTTCATTTGTTCTCCCATCAAGTATTTGCTGAGACCTCCCAGGAGCTAGGCCCTATGACAGGCAATAGGGAGCCAGCTGGAAGCCTGGCCCTAAAAGTGCTGCAAACTCCAGCAAGAGAGATGGTGTGCAACTAGTAATTACACAGACAACTGACCAATGACACATAGGGTGAGTGCTGTGACAGAGGACAATGGAGCAAATAAAAGGAGCGGGGCGGCCAGGGGCAGGAAACGTCACTCTGCTTCTCTAAAGGGAGAAATGTTCTGAGGTTAGAGAGCAATGATTGGCTCACTGATCCTGCGTGAGATTCTGAAGTGCATTATATTGATAAGCTGGCTTGTGAAAAGGAAACAAGGTCATTAGAAGATTCACCAAGTGGTCTATCACTTTCATTGACTTTCCATCAAATTTCGTGATCTAGAAAATGCAGAGGACAGGTCATATCCATTTTTTAGTGAGGTCTCAGTAGTATCCTTGTGGAAAAGACAGAAAAACACAAGATTCAATTAACATAATGAAGTGATTCTTAAATGGCTGGTGTCTACCTGGACAAGCTGTAGGCTGAAGGGCTCAAATCCAGCCTTGTCCTCTTCCAATATTTTTATCAATATCTTGATGAAAACACAAATAAACATGTTTATCAAAATTTAGGTTCATACAATGCTGAAGAGGATACCAAATATTAGAGATAGAAAAAGCAAGACCAAAGAAGATCGTGACAGGCTTGAAAAATAGAAGATACAGGCCTAAAGGAAGTTTTATTACAAGATGTGTGAGGACTTTCATGGGTCTATATAAACATGTACTAGGGGGGACTTCCCAGGTGGTGCAGTGGTTAAGAATCTGCCTGCCAATGCAGGGGACATGGGTTCGAGCCCTGGTCTGGGAAGATCCCACATGCAGAGCAACTAAGCCCGTGCACCACAACTACTGAGCCTACGTGCCTAGAGCCCATGCTCCGCAATAAGAGAAGCCACCACAACAAGAAGCCCGCGCACCACAATGAAGAGTAGCCCCCGCTCACTGCAACTAGAGAAAGCCCGCTCGCAGCAACAAAGACCCAACGCAGCCAAAAATAAATAAATAAATAAATTAAAAAACCCAAACTAAAACAAAAAAATATATACTAGAGAGAGGAGTTTTTTTAATTTTTCTATTTTTTTTGGTCACGCCGCGCGGCATGTGGGATCTTAGTTCCCCAACCAGGTATCAAACCCGTTCCTCCTGCAGTGGAAAGTGCAGAGTCTTAACCACTGGACTGCCCGGGAAATCCTGGGAGATGAGTTTTTAAAAACAGTGTGAGGGGGCTTCTCTGGTGGCGCAATGGTTAAGAATCTGCCTGCCAAAAATGTAGGGGACAAGGGTTCAAGCCCTGGTCTGGGAAGATCCCACATGCCGTGGAGCAACTAAGCCCGTGCACCGCAACTACTGAGCCTGAGCTCTAGAACCCACGAGCTACAACTACTGAGCCCACATCCCACAACTACTGAGCCCACACACCACAACTACTGAAGCCCACGTGCCTAGAGCCCATGCTCTGCAGCAAGAGCAGCCACTGCAATGAGAAGCCTGCGCACCGCAAGAAAGAGTAGCCCCCGCTCACTGCAACTAGAGAAAGCCCGCGCACAGCAACAAAGACCCAAACCAGCCTAAATAAATAAACAAATAAATAAAATAAAAAGTGTGAGGGTCTGGGCTGACATTAAGGTGGCCATGAGCTCCTTAGGGACCTAGGGATCTGACTGACAAAGAGCTTAGGGTCCAGAGGAGGGAGGTGCAGGTGCAGAAGGGACAGCAGATATGCCCCAAATCTTATGTCCCACAGCAGGTGCCATGCTCTGAGCAAAGTGTGGATAAGCTGAAGAGATGTAAGGAGGGCAGGTATTCAGAGCAGATGGGCAGAACTGGGCCTGGCTTGGAGGGGCAAGTGAAACAGGGCTTGGGTAAGGACTGATAGTCCATAACAGTGGCCCCTGGGACTCTGACAGCAGAAAAGTCAAGAGGCAGGAAATAGCTGGAGTCAGAGAACAGAGTGGGGAATGAGGAGTCATCTTGAGAGCTTGGCCTTGCCCTCCAGCAGCTAGCTCCTCACAGGCTGGATACCAGCAACTGCAGCTAGGTGGCCATGGATTTCAGGGGATAGTTTTTCCGGATGTGCACCTGGGTCAGCTCTGCATCGTCTGCGCTACGCTCTTGGCTGCCCATTCTAGGCTGTGGCATCTCACTGCCCTGTTGAGGAATGCTGGCTCCTGCTCGCTCAGCCCCAGCCGCAAGTAAACCCCATTTCCACCCAGGTCCCCTGGTTTTGCCCGGGCTCATCTCCTGGAGAAGCCACAGAGGGATGTGGGGAGTGGCAGCCACCTTTTGACTGCCCCGCAAACCAGGGGAAGTGAGCCTCCTACAAGTTGGGTTCAAAGTAAAATGCCCAACTCCCTTTCCTGGCAAGGCCTGTGGTCAACCTGGCTGGTAGGGTTCTGCCAGATTAGAGACCTCTGCAAACCCAGGCAGGCAGGCCCAGCAGTTAGGTACCACCTCAGGGCCACTTTGGCCATGGGTTCCACTCACTCGAGGGCCAAACAGCAGTCAGCCCTACTAGGGCAAGGTGTCAGAAGAGCCAAGTTCCTCTCTCTCTTGGTTTCTAATCCTAAATTCCTGTATGTGTACAGGACTACACTTCAAGGTATCCTCCAGAGTTCTCAAGACCTTCCAAGGACTGCTGCTTCTCCTGGGTTTCTGATCCTAGTTGACAGCACCACTAATCTAGCCACTTTACCATGTTCCCTTCTTTCCAGTGCACCCCATCTATCACTAAGCTCCGCTGCGGCACCCCTAGGCCTTTGCAGGCCTGTTCTCCGCTGCCTGCACCCATCACCACGACCACAGCTCATGCCACCTGCCTCTTCCTCAGCCCTTACTCCAATCAGTCCCTCATTCTCAGTTTAACCAAAGGGACTTTCTCAATATAACTCTGTCCAGGTTGCTGTCTATTAACAACAAACAGGCCAGAAGAGACCTGACCCCATCTGACTCCGGCCTGTTTACCTTCTCTACTAGAGCAGCCCTCACTGTTGCTCCATAGCAACCAGTGCCCTGCAGAAGGGCCAGAGAAAGTCTGGGCCCAGGCGACAGGCATGCAAATCACTACCACTGTCAAGTATGTACTAGGGCCCCTCAAACTTCTCACTGACCCTAAACCTCGCTCCAACGAGTGTCACAGAGGCCAGGAGCACGACCACGACATTGCTGCTCTCTCAGCACTGACCCAGGCTCGATAAATGCTGCTGAATGGATGAATTAACAAAGGGACCACTTCTATACCCTCCGTTCCCCTTGCAGGGCTCCGATGCTAGGAAATGACTGCAGTTGCCTTGAGCTCAGCAGAGGATCTACAACACTGCTTTGGCTTCAAAGCCTCTCACCAACCAAAGTGGCTCCACAGGGCAGACCCTCCAAGGTCCCCTATGTACCCACCAAGGCTGTGGCCATTCTTGGTGTAGAAGCAAGTGCCATTGATGAGGTTGACGCAGCAGCCAATCACGTCTCCTGTAGTGAATGTGGGACCATAGGGCTGGCCAGTCCCAGAGGAGCAGAAGGAATGCCCATCATCACCATGGTAACCATAGGAATGTTTATCCCAACCTGTGGGGGAAAAGAGAGCAAGAGCTGAGGTGAGGTACTTGAGAGAAAAACAAGACAGTCACAGAAGCCCGCTCAGGTCTGAGCTCCTCTCCCCAGCCTTCTACCACCTCACCAGCACTCCTGGCTTCTCACAGAGCCAGCTGTGGGCAGGGTCTGGCTATGCGAAATGAGCAGTGAGTTCAGCAAGTCACTGCCCTGAGGAGTTGAGGCAGCCCTACTGAAAAAGGAGCCCAAGCTGTGGTTGATAGGAACCAAAACCATGAGTGCCCTGGAAGGGACTTACCAGAGGGCCATGAAACAAGGAGGTGGCTGGGGAAAGCCTCATGAAGGAGAAGAGGCTTGAACTGAACTCTGAGGTGTATCATGGTTGTTGTTTATCTTTTTTAAAATTTATTTATCTTATTTATTTATTTCTGGCTGCACTGGGTCTTCGTTGCTGCGTGCGGGCTTTCTCTAGTTGCGGCAAGCGGGGGCTACTCTTCATTGAGGTGCACAGGCTTCTCATTGCGGTGGCTTCTCTTGTTGAGGAGCAATGGGCTCTTGGCGCACGGGCTTCAGTAGTTGTGGCACGTGGGTTCAGCCATTGTGGCTTGCGGGCTCTAGCGCGCAGGCTCAGTAGTGGTGGTGCAGGGGCTTAGCTGCTCTGTGGTATGTGGGATCTTCCTGGACCAGGGATCGAACCCGTGTCCCCTGCATTGGCAGGCGGATTCTTAACCACTGCACCACCAGGGAAGCCCCTGATGGCTTCTCTTTGTTGTGGAGCACGGGCTCTAGGTGTGCGGGCTTCAGTAGTTGTGGCACACGGGCTCAGTAGTTGTGGCACACGGGCTTAGTTGCTCCACAGCATGTGGGATCTTCCCAGACCAGGGCTCGAACCCGTGTCCCTGCATTGGCAGGCGGATTCCTAATCACTGCGCCACCAGGGAAGTCCCATGGTTGTTGTTTTTTTAACTTAAGTATAATTTACATGTAATAAGAGTCTTCCTTTTTAATTGATAGTTCAACAAGTTTTAACAAATGTTACCACCACCACGATCAAGATATAGAACATTTCCATCACTCCAAAAAGTTTTCCCTCATGCCTCTTTGCAGTCAATTCCACTCCAGGCACCCCCAAGTCTCTGGCAGCACTGATCTGATTTGCTCCTATGGTTTTGCCTTTTACAGAATGTCATATAAATGGAATCACAGAATTTGGAGTTTCTTGTGTCTGGCATCTTTCACTTAGCATAATGCGTTTGAGATTCATGCACATTGTTAGGTGTACCAGTATTTTGTTTCTTTTATTGCTGAGTATTACTCCATTGTATGGACATACCACAGTTTGTCCATTCACTAGTTGATGACATACAGTTGTTTCTAATTTATCGCTATTATGAATAAAGCCAATAAGTATTTGTAGATAGGTCTTTGTGCAGACATATGTTTTCATTTCTCTTAAGTAAATACTAAGAAGTGGTATTGCCACGTCACAAGATAAGTATATCTTTTACTTGATAACAAACTGCCAAACTGTTTTCCAAAGTAGCTGTACTGTTTTGCATTCCCACCAGCAATGTATGAGTTCACAATCTCACTAGCACTTGTTACTGTCAGTTGTTTTGGTTTTTTCTTCTTCTCTTAGACATTTTAGTAGGTATGTAGGGGCTTTAATTTGTATTTCCCCAGTGTCCAAGGATGTTGAGCATCTTTTCATATACTTATTTACCATCAGTTTATTAGAAAATTATTGAATTGTCTATTCAAATTTTTAACCCATTTTTTAAAAAAATTGGGTTGGATATCTTACTGAGCTATAAGGTTATAGATCTATTTTGGATACAAAATGTGTTTGGCAAATATTTTCTCCCAGTCTGTGGCTTGTCTTTTTCATTTTCTTAACAGTATCTCTCAAAGGCCTGCTGGGATTTTTTTTCCTTACCATTTTTTTTTTTTTTTAATTGGTGTAGAGTTGATTTCCTGCTGGGATTTTTTTTTTTTTTTTTTTTTTTTTTTCAGTACGCAGACCTCTCACTGCTGTGGCCTCTCCCATTGCGGAGCACAGGCTCCGGACGTGCAGGCTCAGCAGCCATGGCTCACGGGCCCAGCCGCTCCACAGCATGTGGGATCTTCCTGGACTGGGGCTCGAACCCGTGTCCCCTGCATCGGCAGGCAGACTCTCAACCACTGTGCCACCAGGGAAGCCCTCCTGCTGGGATTTTGATTGGGATTTTGTTGAATCTACAGATCAATTTGGAGAGAATAGATAGCTTAATAATATTGATTATTCAAATCCATGAACATGGTATACCTCTCCATTTATTTAGGTCTTCTTTAATTTCTATCAATAGATTTTTAACAAATTTATTTCTAAGTATTTCACTTTTGATGTTATTATATATATATTTTAATAATAACATTGAATTAAAAAATTATTTTATTTATTTATTTTTGGCTGTGTTGGGTCTTCGTTGCTGCGTGCAGCTAGTTGTGGAGAGCGGGGCTACTCTTTGTTGCAGTGCACGGGCTTCTCATTGCAGTGGCTTCTCTTGCTGCAGAGCACGGGCTCTAGGAGTGCAGGCTTCAGCAGTTGCGGCATGTGGGTTCAGTAGTTGTGGCTCACGGGCTTAGTTACTCCGTGGCATGTGGGATCTTCCCAGACCAGGACTCGAACCCACATCCCTTGCATTGGCAGATGGATTCTCAACCACTGCACCACCAGAGAAGCCCTTATTATATTATTTAAAATTTTATTTTCTAATTGTTTCTTGGTATTATATCAAAATATAATTGATTTTGGGGGTGGGAGGATGGGTTCAAGGTTTCTTTCTGGAGTGATAAAAATGTTCTAAAATTAGATTATGGGCCTTCCCTGGTGGCACAGTGGTTGAGAATCTGCCTGCCGATGCAGGGGGTGCAGGTTCGAGCCCTGGCCCAGGAGGATGCCATGTGCTGCAGAGCAACTAGGCCCGTGCGCCACAACTACTGAGACTGCGCTCTAGAGCCCGTGAGCCACAACCACTGAGCCTGAGTGCCACCACTACTGAAGCCCGTGCACCTGGAGCCTGTGCTCTGCAACAAGAGAAGCCACTGCAGTGAGAAGCCCGCGCACCACAACGAGGAGTGGCTCCCACTTGCTGCAACTGGGGAAGGCTGCACACAGCAACGGAGAACAAAAGCAGCCTAAATAAATAAATAAATAAAATAAATTTATTTTTTAAAAAAAGAGTACAGAAAGTGGGGCATCCTTGAGGGTCAAAGAATAGGTTCTCTTTAAAAATAATAATAATAAAATAAAATTAGATTATGATAATGGTTGCACAACTCTGTAAACATGTTAAAAACCACTGAACTGTACACTTTAAAAGAGTAGATTTTACGGTATGTAAATTTTATCTCAATAAAGCTATTAAACACACATGTATTTGATTTTTTATATATTCATCTGGTATCCTGCATCCTTGTCAAATTCACCAATTAGTTCTGGTAGCTTTTATGAAGATTACAGTGCCCACTGGGAAAGGGTTCCTAAGCAAGAAGCCCCACTTCCCACATACAAAGAACATATGTGTAATTCAGAGAAAGCCAGGAGCACCAGACTTCAGGCCAGAGGCCTGAGTTCCCAGCATGGAGTCTCCCAAGATGGGCTATTCTGCTACAGTGCCCTGCAGCTGCTAGAAACCCAAACTTCTGCTCCAGTGGCCTGGGATGCCAGGGATGGTGGTGGGGCTCTCTCTATGCTGCTTGACCAGCACAGCCTTCCCTAAAGCCAAGTCCACTGCTTACCACCTCCTGAGGCCATGTGGCTGTGGGGGAAGACTGTCCAACAAAGCCACTGCCCATTCTAGCCGTCCCCAAAGAGTCCTTGTAGACAGACTGCTTGCTGTTCCTATGGTTCCTCTCAGGACTATGCCCACCGCTGCTGACAGATGCTCACTGGCTCCTCCCTTTGGCCAGTGCGTCAGGGTTTGCCAATGCTTGCCTCTTGAAGATTTCCGTAACATTCTTTGGTCCTCCCCTAGCATACTGCTCACATCCTTGATCAATTCCGGTTCCTGCTGAGCCTCTCCAATCACCAGTCACTGTTCCTGGGACTGTCCCTGTCTCACTCACCATTTCCTAACCCTTCCCCCGACCCCCACCATCAGGAGTCTGAGAGGTGACACAGGTGTGTGCATATACACGTATGTGTGGTTGTGTGTAGTGACTAGTTCCAGCCCACTTCTTTCTCACACAAGGATGATCCTGTGTGACAGATCTTTTATGCAGATTTTACTGTCTAGAAGGTAGAAGACACACACTGGAAGGTTTTCTTTTAGCTTTCTCCAACTGAAGCAGTAGGTACTTTTTTTTTTTTTGAAGCAGTAGGTAACTCTTAAAAAACTAATACAAATGTGGCCATTTGATTTATTAAAGCTAGAGAAATCATCCGGAAGAACTGTTTCCAACTTGGTCAGTGACTCAAGGATGTCTGGGAGCTATTTTTGTCTCAGTGTAAGGGAGCTGCTCAATAATGATCACCAAAACAACAGATGCTTACATTTTCAAAGACCTAAAATAAAAATTAAAGTATTTTTGAACACTTTTCTTCAAAAATAAACTACATAATTATTTTGACAAACCTACCATAGAATTTTTGGATTTTTAACTCAAGCTACTCAAGCTATAAATATGGATTTTAAATTTTTAAAAACTAAAGAACTCAATAAAAAAACAAAGTATTTATTTAGAGTCAATTCAGGATTCACCATCACCTCAGTTTGGCTGAAAAATAGATACATTTTCCTGTTTTGTTTTGTTTTTCTTCAATTTCCAAATGATTTGTCAATTATATAGATTTGCCCAGAGGAAGAAAATTCATAGTCCCTGTGACACACTGAATAAGGCCTCCGAAAGATGTCCAAGGTCCTAATCTCTAGAACCTGTGAAATATGCTAACTTGCATGGTAATAAAGATTTTGCAGAAGTGATTAAGTCAAGGCTCTTGAAATGGGGAGATTATCCTGGATTATCTGGGGGCAGGGAGGGTAGGATAATGCAATTACAGGGGTACTTGTAAGAGAGAGGCAGAAGAGTCAAGTGAGAAAAGGTGATGTGACAGTGGAAGCAGAGAAAGAATGAAAGATGCTATTACACTGCTGGCTTTGAAGATGGACCATGGGGGCCATAAATCAAGGAATGTAGGTGGACTCTAGAACCTAAAAAGGGCAAGGAAATGGATTCTCCCCAAGAGCCTCCAGAAAGACTACTACCCTGCTGACACCTTGATTTTAGGACTTCTGTCCTCCAGAACTGTAAAATGATTATTTTAAGTCACTACTATTGTTACAGCAGCAATAGGAAACTAATACAGTCCACTATGGCTATAGAAGAAGTTTCTGAGCATCTGGAATGATCAGTGCAGAGACGCAACACCTCAGCTACTTGTCTCTTGCTCGTCAAAGTGTTATGAAGTTAAAAGCTTTTCAAAGAAAATCACAGAGCTGTAATGTATCTTCAAGTGAAGCTATCATTTCATAGCCAATATTTTTTCCAAACACAATTAAGAGCCTGTGTGTGTGTATAAGGTGTATATGTATGTGTTTGAAAGGTAGCTTGGGTTAAAAACAGAATGTTATTATACAGCTCATTTAGTAACAGTGGCTGCAGCAGCAGCAGCAGCTTGGTTTGAGACCTCTGTGTTGGACTTCCCTGGTGGCACAGTGGTTAAGAATCCGCCTGCCAATGCAGTGGACATGGGTTCGAGCCCTGGCCCGGGAAGATCCCACATGCCGTGGAGCAGCTGAGCCTGTGCTCTTCCACAGTGAGAAGCCCGCCCACAGCAACGAAGACCCAGTGCAGACAAAAATAAGTAAATAAAATGAATTAAAAAAAAAAAAGACCTCTGTGCTACTTTCCCATCCTCTGGAAAGAATATGCATCATCCAACTGTCATCAATTAGTTAATAAAGGCCTACTCCATGGAGCTGACAAAGTGAGGGTGGTGGGTGGTGTGAAAGGAGCAGAGAAGACATTAATATATAAGTAAATCAATAAGAAAACACCTGGTAGAGGAAATGTGCTCTGAAGAAGACAAAGCCAGATGATAGGCTGGAAGTGGGACTGGGGATGAGGACTGACCAAGATGGACTAGTCAAGTTAGTCCTCGCTGAGGGCTGACCCCTGAGCAGAGGTCTACTTGATGAGAGAATCAGAAGGAAGAACTTTTGGGGTAAAGGGAATGAGCTCAGCATGTCTGAGAAACAGAGCCAGTGGGGCTGGAGCTGAGTGAGACTTAGGAAAGACTGGGAGCAGAGGTGACAGGGTTTGCTGGACGTGGGCGCTGATAGTATGAGGGGACGTAAGGATGACTCCCAGGTTTTCGTCCAGGCAAATGGGTGGATGGTGGTACCACTTACTAAGAGACAGGGAAGATGGGCAGAAGGAAGAGATCTTTAGGACACGTTAAGTTTGAGAGGTCTTATTAGACATCTAAGCAGCTGGGTGGCAATACGAGGCAGGTGAGATGACTGTGGCTCATCCCAGATGTGGCAGGGCTGCCATGGGAACACCCACGAAACAAACAGTGGTGTGGACAGAAAACTTAAAATGAAGTCACTGGAGGATTTTCCTGAGTGTTGTCCTCATACAATGGCTTTCTGTTTTTCCTCTGAGAGAAAAATTCAGGCTAGTCAAGGACTAGAAAGGGCAGAACAAACACAAGAGAAAGGCACCAGAAGCCCAAAATAGATGAGGACATGTTAAAGGGCACAAAGTTACTCTAAATGGATTCAGTTACCCCGCCCTCAATGAACCTTCTCCCCAGGGCTTGAGAAGCTGTATAGCAGACAGAAGCTAGTACTACCACGGCCATTCTTGAGGAATCGGGCAGACAGAAGAAAAACTGCAAGGCCAAGGCCTAACTGCTGTTGCACATTCTGCAGTGACTCTGTTTTTTGTTGTCAGTCTCAGGCTAAGGAGGGGGGTTTGGCCTCTGTTAGAAAGAAACACTGTAGTCCTGTGTGCCAGGGTAGCCAGTGTGGCCTGAAGGGCCCCTGCAGTCTGGTCCTGGACATAGCACTGTCCCTCCAAGATGGTAGGCCCTGGGCAGTCCCTCACCTCCTCAGACCTTGGTTCCCTTCTCTACAAAATGAAAGGGGAGCAATTAGACATCATTGTCAAAGGACCCTAGGTGTCTACTTGTAAGAAACACTCCAAGACTCCAAACCAATCAGTAAGTATGGTAATCCCCATCTGAGGGCTGAGGACGCTGAGGCACTGAAAGGCTCCACAAAGGCCTGTGGTCCTGCAGATTACACTCTCAGAAGTTTGGGTCTCTATTTTTTTTTTTTTTTTTTTGGCCAGGCCACGCGGCTTGTGGGAATTTAGTTTCCCGACCACGAATCAAACCCGCATCCCCTGCAGTGGAAGCACAGAGTCTTAACCACTGGACCGCCAGGGAAGTCGCTGGGTCTCCTATCTTCTGAGGAACATTCAAGTAAGCTCCAAGAAGGTACCCATGAGGGTGAAGACAAAACCTCCTCCTTCCTGGGGTGGCCCCAACCAATTGTAGGGAAGAGAAAGATGCTTTAAAGGTAGAACAGCATGAGCTCCTGAAGACTGGGCTCCATCAGAACAAACTTCAGGTAACCCCTACAAGGTTTCTGGACCCTAGGCTTGGTCACCTGACCAATACTACTCCCTGTAGGTAACTGGCTGGGTTCCATCAACTTTTGAGAAGGGACTGGGCACAAGTCCCCCAGGGTTGCAAGAACAAACAGCAGGAAAGGGGAACAAGGAGTGCCAGGATTTGTCTGCCACTGGGGGATAGCACTCCTTTTCTTAAAAAGTAGCTCCTTCCCTGTGCCAACCCTGTGGCTTCGGTGGGGAATGCTAATCCTAGTTAGCCTCCTCCCTGACCCAAGCTGGACCAGTAAGAGATCTTCCCGGAATTTTTGTACAAGGGAGCTGGGAGGAGAGCGGGTCTCAAAGCTCTGTGCTGCCATTGTTCCAACTTCATGTAGAAAGCCAGTCTGACAGACTAAAGCTAACAAACAGAAAGCAGAGACAAAAGACAGGGACAAAGACAGAAAGAAAAGTCCCAGACAGCATTTGAGTCCCTAAGACTTCCTTCCTCTGCTTGCCCTGAGGTCTGGCTGACCAAGTTGGTTAGAGACGGGATTCTCTACCCTGAAGCAACCAAAGTTCTCTGACTGAAGGGGCCACATCCAAGCATCTTTTTCTTTTCCTTGCATAACACGTGGCCCACAGTAGGTGCTCAAGAAATGTATGTTGAAATGAAAAGGGAAATGGGTCAAGGGCTGGCAGGAAGCCTGAAGTACAAGACACTGGGGTCAGACCATGCTGACACACCACCCATGGGCAATCCTGGGCTTGACTGTGAGTTTTGTTATCGTGATTTTTCTTTTCAAGCAAAGCAAAGCAGTTAGAGCAATCTGCCTGCATCACGCCCCCTTTTATACAGACTAATAGCGAAGCCACTTCCGGGCCTTTGAAAGAGGCTGCAGACCTGGCTCTATCCCTGGGAAAGTCATTTAACTTCTCTGGTCTCAGTTTCCTCATCTATGAAACAGGGCAGGTGATGCAAATATCCCTGCCAGCTCTAGAAGAATCCATGGTTCTTAGTCCTCCTTCTCATTAAGAGAGTCTAGCAACTATGGTCTTTCCCATACCTCTGCCTGGGTAAGTCTCCCCTCCAGCCCTACCACCCTCAGCTTCAGGACTGGACCTCCTCCAACCCCCTATTCCTGCCCTGGAGTCAAAGTCAACAACTTCCTAAGCGTGAGCCCTGGCAGGATAAGCAGTCACCCATCCCTGGATGGGCCTGGTGTGAAGCTGGGGTGATGTGCCCAGGAATTAGAGTTATCACCCTCACCACAGGGCCAGAGCCAGCTGTCTCAGAGGACAGTGGGATGTGAGGGCCAGAAGAAAACGAGGGGGCTCAGCTGCCCTGCACAGTTATCAGGCCCTGTAGGGAGACAGGTCCAGGTGGCTCTGGGTCAAAGGATGGCTGGTGCTGCACGACAGGGACAACACTGTGACAGAGAGTGCCACCCAACTAACCATTCTTCCCTCTCCAAAGAGAATAAGCCCTGTCACTCCCAGAGAGAATGGATGGATAGCCAGCCTGGTGCCCACATAGAAAAGCCTATCCCTGCCACGTCAGACACCTATCAGATGCCAGTGGCGCAAGGAGAAGCCACGCCAGGAGGCTTCAGGCCAGGAGGCAGGAGGCCCCAAGTGCCCCATTCAGATGGTCTGGCACCACCCACTTCCCCCTCCATCATCACTCAGAGGGAAACTCCCAATCACAGAAGTATGGGGGTGGCTGAGGAAATGGCTCACCATCTTGGCACTCCCAGATGCCATCCCTGGTTACAGTGTCCTCAAGGTGGGAGACTCCCTATAGGGGTGCCAGGGACTCCAGCATGATTGCTCCAAGAGCTGCCCCATGCCACTCCCACCTGGCAGGACACGTCAAGGGCCTCAGTCCCAGGGGAACTAGGAATGAAGAGGACTCCTACTTCTGAGTAGAAAGATTTCCACATCATCAGCACATTAGCACAGAAACCTGGAAGGGGGCTGGTGCTGTGCCTGTCCACTAGGTTCTAGTCCTGGCCTGCAAATGACCAGCACACAGGGTCCAGCTCAGGCCTCACAAACTAGCCTAAGCACTGGTCCCCATGCCACTAATCAGCCATCTCTCCCCAAGAAATGGATCCTGATCATCACTGGACTTTGGGATCAGAAAGACTTGGGTTTGAATCCCAATTCTGTCACTTCTTAGCCCTCTGAGTTCCCTTGGCTGAACTCTTTCAGGGTTGGTGGGAAGATTAAACGAGAATGGACATGGAACACCAGCCTACAGGAGGCACTCCCTGGCAAGTTTCCCTGCCCTCTCTGTCTCTAACACCAGCTCCATGGTCAAGCCGGGCACTTCAGACTTCCTGCTCCTTTCTTTCCTGAGGGAGCGAGCGGGGTGGAGCTGGCTTTCCTAACTAACAGCCCGCCAATGGCAGCCCTAGGCCTGTTCCACTCTTACTTGTCCCCAGTTTCCTGGGGAGGTCACCTGGCCCTCGGAGCAGTCGGCAGAGTTCAAAAGCCATGTCATTCATGGGGCTGGCTATGGAGGGAAGGCACTGGGCTGGCTTAGCCAGGGTGCTTCCTAAAACTGGGGTCGCTGTGGAGAGAGCACATATGTCATAGGAGACCTCATGGCAGGGCTGCTTCTCAAGGATGGTCACTCACTCAGAGTCACCACTCCCTGGAAATCCATCAGACAAATGTTTTCCCCATAACCTCAAATGTTTTAAAAAATCTGATAGGACCCACCGCCTGGAGCAGCTCGACAATGGATAATGGGAAAGCAAAAGAGATTCTCTCACTCAGCAAACTCCGTGTGGTGGCATCAGGAAGTCCCGTCATAGTACTCACAAGACTGTTACCCCAAGTTCTAGGAACCTTGGGACCAAGGAACAGGACCAACACAAGCCTAAGGTGATGCTTCTGGCAGCTCCAGGCCAAAGGGGCCAGGGGTGCCCTGGAGGGTCTTCTCTTTATGGTAGTTCAACATGAAAGCCAAGGCAGAGAGGGCAGGAGAAAAAGGCTATCTCTGCAGATAGCTGTGACACCAGGTAGAGCCTGCCCTCATAGGGGCACCCAGGCCCTACACTGAGATAGATGTCAGCCTGAAGCCATGGGCAGGGTGAGGGACTGTACAGCCAGCACCTGCATATAAAGGGGCCTTCTACAGGTCATATTCCTCCCCAACCCTGACAGAAATAGATACCTGATTGCCAGGAGAGGCCCAGGGACATCCAGGGTGGGTCTTGCTGGGTCTGGCTAAGACATGGCTCAAGTGGCATCTGGCACATTTGGCAGGGCTACCTGCCAACGCCTCAGGCTCCCAGAGAACAGGCTGGGTCTGTCATCCATGCTCAATCAGGCTAAGGGAAGAGGTGAACTGTCCCACTTAACTGAGGTACAACCTCAGCTCCCAGGCCCTGGTATCTCTCCTCTGGGATTGGGTTTGGCTTGTCCTTATTTCCACTAAGGTCCTTTCGAACTTCTGGGGAAAGTTAGTGGACAGATGACCCCTGGTAATGTAGGAGCCTGTGACTTTCTGCACATATTGCCAGATCCTGAGAAATGGGCATGCATAAAACCCTTCCCAAAAGAAGGCCCAGCATGGTAGTCCAGTATTTCCAGGACCCCTAGATACAGACTCCCTCAAGGAGGCAACAAGAGGTTGAGCAGTAACTGGTCCCCACTCAGCTCCACCCTCATGTGGCCCCAGCCTCCAGCCACACCAGATGACACTTGATAATCTCTGTTTTCAGAGACTGACAAACTCAGGTTTCAGAACTGGCTCTTCTGCTGTCGATGAAACCTCTTATCTCAAAGGACTTAACTTGCCCTGAAAAACATAGTCTTAAATCCAAAAATTTTACCTCTGTGCTAGAGAGGTAGGAGCTGGTATCTGGAAGAAGAAAACAGGATACTGTAGACAAGAAATCCCCAGGCCCAGGGATAATAACTTATTTGTTATCTTAGCTGCCTCATTTCAAAAGGCTGCCAAGGAGCCCTGATACACTGTGGTAATACAGCTCTCCCTGTGGGTGAGGTAAGAAAGGCCCATGGAAAAGGACCACGGGCTTAACTGGCCACAGGGCCAAGGGCACTGCTGGCCCAGAGAGGAGCAGCAGGAAAACAGAGGGCCTCTTACATGAAACAAGTTCCACAGTAGGGACTGGGGAGGGTCCTGTGGCACAAACCATTAACCCCCATGTGAACCACCAGGAGTTTTGACCAGCTACCTGGCCCTTGGGCCCAACTACCAAACCGCCCTCTGCCTGGACTGCCCAGTAGAACCTGCTGCCAGAGCTACAAGGCCTCTGGGTTTCTATCCCTCCACTCCCCCCGGTCATTTCCCAAGGACATTTCAGAAAAAGAACAGAATGAGAGAGGCAACAAGGGGTTGGGCAGCACCAAGTGCATAAACCCCAACCTATCTTCCCACAGCCCTGGTCCTGGGCAGCCGTTCCAGTGGCTTCAGGGAATCTCCTGGCTGCCCCCCTTTTCCAGGGAGGGCTGCCTCAAGGTACCTTATAGGCGTGAACTCAGGACCATCACAAGTCAGCTTCCTGCCTTCACCAGCCTCAGGCAGTACTCACTTGGGAGGCTTGTACAGCGCCTACAACCAAGCCAGGGTTGCTGAGGCCTATTCCCAGGCGCACTGCTGGGATTAGGAGGTAAGCCAGACGCCCAGTGGCGCCCTGATGATTCAACCCACTCAGCTGGAGAGAAGCACGACTTCCCTCACGGAGGGACTGAGCAGCCCCACGGCAGACCCCTGTGAAGCAACGTAGATCCTAGGGTGAAAGATGCTCCAAAGAGAGGTGGTGGTCAATGATGAATACGAAGGGGGCTCATCAGCTGTGGGGAACAAGGGTCTCAGCCCACATGGAGTGGGACAGAAGCCGTCCCCATTTGGTGGGTACAGACAAACGGCACTTCCAGACTACTGGAAACCCACTTACGTGTCAGTAATCTCTAAGACATCTGCTGCACAAAGCCACCTACTATTGGTATTTGCTCTGAGCAGACACCTTATTCTGCATATCCTTAGGAGGACAGAGAGGAAGGGATATCCAACGCTCAGTTATTTATTGCCACACCGACAGGAGCTAGCCTCTGCCCTCATGAACCTGGCATGGACCCTCAGTGTTCTGCCCTGATCTCTGCTATCTGCTGTTCCTTTCCCATGGCACACGCAGATATGAAATATCAGCTGTTTGCAGAATGTGTCCCACCCAGTAGAAGCAGGCCCCAGCCACAGGGATTAGGACACAAACACTCCCATGGGTGTGCTCCTAATAGCCCACTCTGTTAGTAAGGTAACAGTCTTAATAAGGTCAGCTCCAGGGAGAGGAAAAGATGCTCACTTGATCATGACCCGTCATGTGGAACGAAAGCAGACAGTCGCCCTGCCACCCCTCCTTGCCCTACCACTACACCCTCCCCTCTCACCCCCACTGAGGTCCAGCTGCCAGGTGCCATTTGCTTCAGAAGATACGCATCCCATCCCCAATCCCCAGCTGTGGTTCTTCCAGCTGCTTCTTTTCCAACAGTTCAAGGAAAGGATGCCTCAATGGGCCTGGGTTCTCCTTTGAGGGGTTGTAGTAATTAAGGTAATAGATGCTACCCCAAGAGAACAGCCGCCTCCTCCAAGGAAGTGGCAAGGAGGAAACTATCAGCTGTCCAGCTCTGATGCGGATGAGGCCGCCTATCAACACAGCCTGAGTCTCCCTGGCTCTGTCTGACGTACAAGACACAGAAGGAAGATCTGTTCTATCTTTGCCCCCTTCAAAGCACCTGAGCTTGGGAGAAGCCCAAATCCCCCTATATCCACACCCCGACTTTCTTCCTGCTTCTCCAATACAGGGATCCCAGCCCATGCGGTTTGCTGCCAGCTTAACAACCGAAGGGTGGGGCTGCAGGTACACTCACCTGCCTGCAGATCATCCTTCCTGGCTGCAAAGCCATTTAGCCAAGGGTTCTGACATTCTTATTTTGGGCCACACCTGTTCCTTGGTTCATACTTAAGGAAGCCAAAAACACTTTATAAAAAGTAAACATCAAAACTTCCACATCTTCCAACAGAAACCTCTGACCATGCAAGCTACGACATGCCCATATGTTCCCAGGAAAAACTGAGCACATGGCCTCATAGGAGAAGCACTCCCTGTTACCACCTGCTCCCAGAGCCAAGTGAGACCCCCGGCGTGGCTACCCTCTACTCCTGACAGCCCTAAAGGCAAAGATGAGCTTGCTGAGCCAGTACAGGAAAACCTATAAGAAAACACTCGAAACATCAACATCCTGACTTTGGTTGCTATTCCATCTTCGTCCTCCATAATTCACCTCCAGCTAATGTACTAAACATGTCTACTCAAATATAGAAAACACAGCACTGGAGAGAAAATGTAGTTTAGATTACACCTAACTCCACTCTGATACACAAACACCCATAAAAGAACTTTAAATGTATAGGTACTTTCTTCCTCAGGTAGGGAAAAAAAAACAAAAACAAACAAAAAACCTTTCTGGGAACTTCTCTGGTGGCACAGTGATTAAGAATTCGCCTGCCAATGCAGGGGACACGGGTTCAATTCCTGGTCCAGGAAGATCCCACATGCCGTGGAGCAACTAAGCCCGCGTGCCACAACTACTGAGCCCACAGGCCACAATTACTGAAGCCCGTGTGCCTAGAGCCCGTGCTCTGCAATAAGAGAAGCCACCACACTGAGAAGCCCGCGCACAGCAACGAAAAATAGCCCCCACTCGTCACAACTACAGAAAGCCCCCACACAGCAATGAAGACCCAACGCAGCCAAAAATAAATATATACATACATACGTACATTTATTTTTTAAAAAAAACTTCTCAATAACAATATAAGCTAAAATTTGTGTACCTCTCTTTTGTATCAGGCACTATTCTAAGCACTTTAAGCACTCAATCCCCATACCCATCCCATATATGAGTTAGGTACTAGTATCGCATCCATTTTACACATGGGGAAACTGAGACCCAGAGCAGTTAAGTAACTTGCTCTAGGTAACACAGCTGCCAGGATGCAAATGCAGTGTGGCTCCAGAGTCCATGTTCTTGGCCACTGAGCTACACTGCTTGAGAAGCCAACCACAGCCCTAGGTGTCGTTCCTCACACGAGTAAAAGTGAGCCAGTAGTTGGTTCAACAACACTGAGCCCCGACATACAGAAAAGGGGAGACAGTGACTCTTCCTACAGAATGAAGGTAGTGGCAGAGCCCCCATGCACAATCAGTGCCACAATAGGGCAATGCAGGGAGGCTGAGCTCCAAATGAAGGCTTCTAGCCCAAGGCAGGTTGCAGGCCAGGGGGAGCTGACTCAGCACTGGTTCCAAAACACACTTGGCTTACTGAAGCTGTTTCACTGAGGCAGAGCACAGGGAAATGCAGGAATGGCCTGGTCCCATAGCCCAAGGGCATCTGTGCTCACTCTGGGAGAGCTGCTATAAAAAGATGTGGTCCAGCCCCAAGGAGTTCACAACCCAGCAAGGATACAGTTGCGTAAATGTGGAAGAATCACATGCGGCAGGGTGGCAAGTGTCATCAGAGACATGATCAGGGCTGAAGGGGTCAGGCAAGACTGCACGAGGGGTCACAAACAAGAAGGACACCTCCAGGGCAAGAAGGACATCTGCCAGAGAGCAGAGCAGGAAATGTCTGCAGGATGTTTGGGGTCCCACACAGACAAAGTGGTGTGCAGTGTGTGTGGAGGGCAGAGGTGGCAGAAAAGGCTGAGCAGGGCCCACAGCACCTGTGTCCCGTGGGCAGAGGGGTCAGAGGTCCAAAGCAGGCAAGGGGCAGAGTGTACAAAGGGAATGGAGAGCAGAGGCCTGAGGTAAAGAGATTAATCAGGAGGCCATGGAAATAGCCCAATGGAGAAGCTGTAGAGGCTGGAGGTCCAATGGAGTAGGGATAGAGAAGGGGGCCAAATTAAAGAGATGCTTGGGAGGTAGCAGAACCATGGGATGAGAGAAAGGGAGGACATGACAATTACTCTGAGGTCTCCCACTTATGGGCCAAGGTGGACAGTGACTGTCAACAGAGACAGGGAACACATGAGGATCTGGTTTTTGCAGGAAGGTAACCTCATTTGGGGGCAAGCGGGTTCACTGTCTACTGGACCTTAAGCAAAACACTGGGGTTTCTGGAGGCATGATCTTTTCAAAGACAGAGTGGAGACAGAGGAGTAAGTTCTGCGCTCTTGACTGGAGGGCTCTTCGGCTGCCCCTTAACTGCACTTTCAGGGCCTGGCAAAGCACAATCAACCATTCATAGGCAACAGAGAGTCTGCCGGGTTCCTCAAGGAAGGTGAGAACTGCCTCCACTACCTCCATACCCACTTCACCCAGCTACTTTAAGTTCTAATCAAGCCACAACTACTGAGCCCACATGCTGCAACTACTGAAGCCCGCGCGCCTAGAGCCTGTGCTCCGCAACAAGAGAAGCCACTGCGATGAGAAGCCTGCGCACCACAACGAAGAGGAGCCCCCACTTGTTGCAACTAGAGAAAGCTTGCATGCCACAACTAAAGATCCCGCATGCCACAACAAAGATCCCGCATGCCACAACAAAGATCCCACACATGGCAACAAAGATCTCGCGCGCTGCAACTAAGGCCTGGCTCAGCCCAATAAATAAATAAATAAATAAATATTTTTTAAAAAAATTAACTCAAAATGGATCAAAAACTTAAACAGAAGAGTAAAATGGGAATTCCCTGGCAGTCCAGTAGTTAGGACTCCCCAATTCCACTGCACGGGGAACAGGTTCGATTCCTGATCGGGGAACTAAGATCCTACATGCCATATGGTGTGGCCAAAAAAAAAAAAAAAAAAAGTGAAATTATGAACGTCTTAGAAGAAAACATATTTAATATTCTCGACCTTGGATTTGGCAAAGGATTCTTAGATATGATACCAAAAGCATGAGCAACAAAAGAAAGAAAGAAATTGGACTTCATCAAAATTAAAAACTTTTGTGCTTCAAAAGATATCAAGAAAAGACAACCTGGGACTTCCCTGGCAGTCCAGTGGTTAAGAATCTGTGCTTCCACTGCAGGGGGCATGGGTTCGATCCCTGGTCGGGGAACTAAGATCCCACATGCCTCAGTGTGGCCGAAAAAAAAAAAAAAAAAAGAATAAAAGAAAAGACAACCTAATATATACATACACACACACACACACACACACACACACACACAAAATGGAACACTACTCAGCCATAAAAAACAACGAAATAATGCCATTTGCAGCAACATGGATGGACCTAGAGATTATCATACTAAGTGAAGTCAGAAAAAGACAAATACCATATGATACCATGTATATGTGAAATCTAAAATGATACAAATGAATTTATTTACAAAACAGAAACAGAGTCACAGACATAAAGAACAAACTTATGGTTACCAAAGGGGAAATGGGGGGTAAGGGGAGGGATAAATTAGGACTTTGGGATTAGTAGATACAAACTACTATATATAAAATAGATAAACAACAAGGTCCTACTGTATAGCACAGGGAACTATATTCAATAGCCTAAAATAAACCATAATAGAAAAGATATGAAAAAAGAAAGTCAACCTAAAGAATAGGGGATGGTGGTGTGATGAACTGGGCGATTGGGATTGACATGTATACACTGATGTGTATTAAATTGATGACTAATAAGAACCTGCTGTATAAAAAATTTTTTTTAATTTAAAAATTAAAAAAAAAAGAATAGGGAAAAGATTTGCAAATCATATAACTGACAAGAAACTTGTATCCTGAACATATAAAGAACTCTTACAACTCAATAATAAAAAGATAAATAACCCAATTTAAAAATAGGCAAGCCACGCAGCATGGCCAAAAAAAAAAAGTAAAAGATATTAATAGACATTTCTCCAAGGAAGATAGACAAATGGTCAATAAGCACATGAAAAGAGGCTTGATATTATTAGTCATCAGGGAAATGAAATGAAAACCACAATGAAATACCACTTCACACCCACTAGGATGACTATAATCAAAAAGTCAGATAATAACAAGTGTTGGCAAAGATACGGAGAAATCAACCCTCATACACTGCTAGTGGGAATGTAAAATGGGGCAGCCACTATGGAAAACAGTCTGGCAGTTCCTCAAATGACTAAACAGTGTTACCATATGACCGAGCATTTCTACTCCTAGGTATACAGTCAAGAGAAATGAAAACACATGTCTACAAAAAAACTTGTACACAAATGTTTATAGCAGCATCAATCATAACAGCCAAAAGGTGGAAACAATCCAAATGACCATCAACAGATGCATGGATAAGCAAAATGTGACATATCCATGCAACAGAATAATATTCTGCCACAAGAAGGAATGAAGCTCTGAAACATGCTACAGCGTAGGCGAACCTCGAAAACATGCTAACTGAAAGAAGCCAGTCACAAAGGGCAACATATTATATGATTCTATTGATAGGAAATCTCCAGAATAGGAAAATCCATGGAGACAGAAAGTAGATTAGTGGTTCCAGGAGCTAGAAGGAGGGAAAGTCCAGGAATGACTATTAATGGGTATGGAGTTTTTCTCTGGTATGATGAAAATAATCCAGAATTAGACTGCAGTGATGGTAGCACAACTTTGTAACTATATTAAAACCACGGAATTGTACACTTTAAAGGAGTGAATTTTATGGTATGTTAATTATATCTCAATTTAAAAATATGTATGAAACGGACTTACTTCCCTAGTGGTCCAGTGGGTAAGACTCCACGCTCCCAATGCAGGGGGCCCGGGTTCGATCCCTGGTCGGGGAACTAGATCCTGCATGCATGCCGCAACTAAGAAGCCCGCATGCCACATCGAAGATCCCATGTGCCGCAACTAACAACCGGCGCACCCAAAATAAATAAATAAATAAATAAATATTTTTTTAAAAAGAGAAAGCAACAGATTGATAACAGTGATTGTTCTTTTTTTAAATAATTAACAAAACGGATTCAATTAATCCAAAAGATCAGTCACAAAGACGTTTTTAGGTTTCAGTAATATTAATCATAGCCATTTTCCTATACATTAAGAGAACCAGATGGCCAAAGCAGAATATACTAAAAGCAATGCCACAAGAAAAAGCTGCTACTTGAACAAGCTAACAAGAGAGGAAGAGGACACCAAAAAATGTCCTCCCCAAAAGACCAACTGGCCCTGATGGATTCACTGATAAATTAATCTACCACCTCCTGAAGTTTCCTGACATGCCTGAACTCTCACAGTTCCTACTGCCCAGGAGCCCCAGCCCAGCCTTGACCCCTTCTAGAAGGCCTCTTCTAAACTAGTTCACTCCTGAACTAGCAAATATGATCACATCTTGCCTCTGCTGAAAACACTCCTGAAACTCAGCCATAAAAAAGAACAAAATAATGCCATTTGCAGCAACATGAGTGAACCTAGAGACTGTCATACTGAGTGAAGTAAGTCAGACACAGAAAGACAAATATATGATACCACTTATAAGTGGAATCTAAAAAAAAGGGTACAAATGAACTTATTTACAAAACGGAAGTAGAGTCACGGATGTAGAAAACAAACTTATGGTTACCAGGGGATATGGCGGGGGAGGGATAAACTGGAAGACTGGAACTGACATATACACACTACTATATATAAAATAGATAACTAATAAGAACCTGCTGTATAGCACAGGGAACTCTACTCAATAGTCTGTAATGGTCTATATGGGAAAAGAATCTTAAAAAAAAAAAAGAGAGGATATATGTACATGTATAACTGATTCACTTTGCTGTACACCTGAAACTAACACCTGAAACTAACACCACATTGTAAATCAACTATACTTCAATAAAAATTAAAAAAAACAAACACTCCTGCAGCTCCCACTGCTTATATATACAGAAGTCCAGGCCCCTTGCCATAGTACACAAGACTCTTCCCTCAACTGGTTCATCCTGACTGTTCCCAGGAAGCCATCCCATCACAGCAGACAACTTATGGATCCACTCTCAGGCCCTATAGTACCACTGCCCAAAACCATCGGGCAAACTCCTATTTGCCCCTAAATGCCAGGCTGAAACACCACTTCACAGTGCTGTGGTGCAGTAACCACCCCTACAGCTACCCTCCACTAAATACACCTGTATCTATCAAGGAGATACATCAACCCTCAAACATCTCATCTGGAGTTAACACACCAAAGTCTCAAATTCTAGACACAGCTAAGGTCACTATTATCACTCCCCTCCCCACCAACCATACATCCAAACAGTCCAAATAGCTTTCACCTCAACCAATGACCTCTTAGAAATCAGAAGCAACTGGCAGAAAGGCTTTAGCTGTTATCATCCTCTACCTCTCACCTCACTACCAAAATACATGCAAGTAGTTTCAGGTATAACTGTTTATGAATGATGATACTTTTGGTTTTGGAGAATGTTACGCTCATCATACGTGCACACACACACGCACACACACACACGAAATGACCCCAGGAAATGGAAAGTACCAAAGGATATTCTGATCTTCCAAACCCAGTGCAGGGATGAACAGTGGCAGGCCCCCCCATCATTCCTGAGAGGAGTGTCTCGCTGCTATCCCTACATCTGTCCTGTGCTAGGTCTGCGCAGCCATTCAACCAGCCCTGTATCTGGGAAAGCCAGAGGCATCCATCATTCCTAGGGAGAATCCTATCTAGATGCAACCTGATTCCTACTTTCCACCTTAAGGAATAATCAGGGAGATGATCAGATACAGCAGGAAGGAAAACCCTCAGGAGCTGGCGGGCAGAGTGAAAATGAAGACAGGTACAATATCCACAGAACACTGAGGCTCCTTTCTCTTGCCGAAAGAGAGATGCACCAGTGAAGATGTAAAAAAGGTGCTAGCTTTCCTGATGTGTTAGTGCAGGAGCTAACACCTCATCCACTGTCCCTAAGCCCCTTCTCCCTACAGGGCCACCCCCTGTGCCCAGGCAGGGTCCGACTTCACAACAATGTTACTTTAACAGTGTCAAAGCACAAGACCCGCAGCTCACCTCTAAGCAGCCCAGAGGGGTCAAAAGACCCATCTTATGAACAAGGCAAACAGACTAAGACAGCTCCACATGGCTCCATCTCAAACAGTTTCAGGTCAATTTAGGCAGACGTTGAACTCCTCCTACCTCACCTCCTCCACACCATGGATCCCAAACCCAATGGCCAGGCGAAAACGATTCTTATTAAAGAAAGATGAGTGTGTGGAACTCAGAATATCATGCACATGGTAAAAGACTGCATTCCAAGACCAGCTAAAAGACAGGCATGAGGACTTCTTGATGCAGGGGCATTTGCTTTTGGTTATTTTATTTTAATTTTATTTATATTTTTAAAACAGGTAATATATTCACAAGAAAGAAAATGTGAAAGCTTCAAAAGTGAAAAATTTCCTTCCCAGTCCTATCCCCAGCCACCCTGTCCCAAAGGACAGCCAATATTACAAGTTTTTCTTAGCTTTCCAAAGATACTCTATGCGTGTACAAGCAGATACAGATATATTCATTTTCCCTCATTTTTTTTTACATTTGTTGTTGTATAGTATTCTTTTACATAGATTAACAAAAATTCATTTAACCAATGTTCAGAGTTGCTTAAAGTGCCACCCAATAACAGATAATAGTAGTTACTTTTGTATAACGAACCTATAAAAGCCTCTTTTCTCTGCCACCAAAGCCGTGCAAAAGTTCAAAGAGCACATTTAGTGCAAGAAAAAGATTTAAGAATCAGTTCACCTTTGATGGGAAATTACTTTTCTAAGCTCCCTGTTCACCAAGAGACAGAGCTATGAACACTGCAGATACATCTAGTCAGCTAAGGCCAAGGCCTGAATAACAAAGATCACAGCTGCACGCTACACAAAGAGGCCAAACAGGCCACACACATTCTGATTAATAACTAAAGGACAGTTTTTGCTCAGATCAAAGCCAAATTTTTTTAAAAGTCAGGTTCCTGACAATTAGTTGAATCCTGAGCAGGTCTAGATTTCAAGTACTTGAAATTAGTCAATGACGAGAAAACCTGATTGATATTAAACATAGATTGGAAAAGACATACGGTTTAAGTGCTACTCACTCTTTGGAAAAAGCCAGCTGCCTTCTCTGTGTCAGAGGCCAAAAAGTAGAGAGGGCCCGGGCAAAAACACAAGGACTTTTCCTGCCTCCGTGACAGTGTCAGGACAGCTTGCACCACGTCACTTATACCACTCAAGGCACAAATGGACTTAGGACCATATTCTAGAACCCACCAGCTTCTGGTAGAGGCTTTTGTCCCCTCAACTGTGCCTAGCCCAGGACTGGGCATGAACTGCTGGGCAGAAAACAGCTGAAAGGGTGCCTGGGTGGTGGAGGAGGCCCACCTGCAGGGTCCAGAACCTTCCACAAATCTGAGGTTGCTGACTGTAAATCTGAGTCTCACGCACATCCTCCTATTTATTAAGAAACTGCCTCAACTGTCTTCCACATGGAGGTCACTTAAAGACTTTGGTCATTAACATGGTAAAGTAAAAAAGGAACCAATGTTGGTGGCAGCCTTCCTCTCCATATATGCCAGAGTCCCATGCTGGTAAGCAAAGGCCAACAGCAGTGAGGGCTACTGAGGCATATTCCCACTGGGAGCAAGCTCAGGTCACTTGGTTTTGACTGCAAACAGTTCAAATTCCATGAAGGACAATCACTTGCCAATTAATTTTTGGAATGGAAGCCCACACCAGCCCGGCCCAATGGCCACCTTTCAGGATCCTCCACCCAATGGCTTGGCTTAGCAAGTAGGCAGCCAGCAAACAAAGTCCTCTCCAGCTTGTTGGCTGCCACCATGACTCTCATCACAGAATGGATCAAGAGAGCAGAAAAATGTTCTCTTAGCCAATGACTCACCAGGAAGTCTGTTCATGTTGACGCCTTGAGCTGAGAGTCCTATTCCCATGTACCTTTGAAAAAGCATACATACAAAAATTCTGGTTAGCAAATGATTATGCATCTCCCTTCTCAAACATTTCTTGGTAAAAGACAGAAAAACAGGAAAAGCAATGAATGTAGAGACTCTTTTAACAAACTAGTGGTTCTTGGAGAACCTTTACATTTTGATTTTCTAATGGAAATCTCTCAATGCCTTAAGCAGCTGGAGAAACAGGAGGTAGTGTCTGTAACCAGGAACCACTGGCTTCAGTTTCAGAGGAAAGTTTCCTGGAGTCACTGCTTCCAGTCCCTTGGTTTCTGGCTCCAGCTAAGGTGGCGGAATCTATTCCCAAGAAGTGCCTAAAGTAACTAGTTCAATCCTCGGTAGTGTTTGGCAGAATAATGCAAGATCAAGACCAAACGGACAAGTCACTCTTCAGCGAAGACCAAAACATGGAAGAAGTAAAGCCAGCTGGATCCATATAGGATCGTAAGACCTCTCACACAGGGCTTCTTCTCTGGGGTCTCCAAATGCATTACCCTTGTCCTATACATTCACCATTGGCCTCCTCAGTCATCCAAAGCTGAAGGTGGTGGTGTGTGAGGTCCCAGAGACACACCCCGTACTCTTCCAGGTACCTAAACAATTTAGGCAGCTACAGCCAGGTGGGACGCATGCTGGGCAATTTTGTCAAAGATATCTCAGTGGCACTCATGAGAGGGCAGGTCAGAAAAGGAAATGAACAGGGTTTTTTTAGTCTAAATATTTGTAGTGTACAAAGAAACAGTGAGGTATTTCCCCAAGAACTTAGAAATAAGAGAAACAAGTCACCACTATCTAAGTGTAAAATAGTAGAAACCCACACATGATGCCTGAATTAACCACATATGAGCATCAAGAGGTAGTTGAGAAGCTCACAATATTGAAAACACCAAGACAGCTTGAGGTAACTTTACGGTTACCCCAACCAAGACAGCTAAGGGATAACTTTATGGTTGCATTAACAATGTGAATAAGGACTTCCCTCATGGTGCAGTGGTTAAGAATCTGCCTGCCAATGCAGGGGACACGGGTTCGATCCCTGGTCCGGGAAAATCCCACATGCCGCGGAGCAGCTAAGCCCATGTGCCACAACTACTGAGCCTGCGCTCTAGAGCCCACACGCTGCAACTACTGAAGCCCGCGCGTTCTAGTGCTATATGCCACAACTACTGAGCCTGCATACTGCAACTATTGAAGCCCACGTGCCTAGAGCCTGTGCTTCGCAACAAGAGAAGCCACCGCAATGAGAAGCCCGTGCACGGCAAAGAAGAGTAGCCCCCGCTTGCCGCAACTAGAGAAAGCCCATGTGCAGCAACGAAGACCCAATGCAGCCAAAAATAAATAAATAAGTAAATAAAAACAATGTGAATGAGCTTAATGCCACTAAACTGTTCACTTAAAAGTAGTTAAAATGGGGCTTCCCTGGTGGCGCAGTGGTTGAGAGTCCGCCTGCCGATGCAGGGGACACGGGTTCGTGCCCCAGTCTGGGAAGATCCCACATGCCACAGAGCGGCTAGGCTGGTGAGCCATGGCCACTGAGCCTGCGCGTCCGGAGCCTGTGCTCCGCAACGGGAGAGGCCACAACAGTGAGAGGCCCATGTAACGCAAAAAAAAAAAAAAAAAAAAAAAGTTAAAATGATAAAATTTATGTGATGTATATTTTACCACAATAAAAAATTTTTTTTAAAAGAGCAATTACATGGGGTTGCCTTATTTTGACCATTTCCAAGTAGCTTACATTTACATTCTAATTGTCCCCTGTTGTAATTCTGCAAGAAACCATTTTACACACATTTCCCCACCTTGGGCCATTCTTTTTCTCTCCTGGCATGTTCCATGCACCTTATGTACCTGTTTCCTAACACTACCAAAGTCCCCACAACGTGGTGCTCCTGAAGCTGCGAGCCTTCCACCTGCAGCAAATGCCCCTTTGCCCTTCTCTGGCCAGCTGCACCACTGGGTGTTGGAGAGCAGGGAGGAAGGCTCTGACCCACCCATTTTCCCCTGAAACCAGCTACCCACCATCTTGCTGGGCAGGACCCAGGAAAAGACAGCATCAACACAGGGCGGTGGGCTGAATAACGGGCCTGCAGGGGTTAGGGGAAAGGGGAGGGAAGGGAAAGGAGAAAAGGGAAAGGAACAGCACTTCAAAGAATGACTCCCATGATTCAAAAGACTCTCAAACTGCCTGCTACCTCCTGCCGGGAGGGGACCTTCAAGGACCATCAGGAACAGAAGCTGTGTAAGCCTGATGGCAGGATTCCCATTAGACTAAAACCTGCACATTTGCCCAGAAAAATGGCAGCCCAAATAATCAGCTTCCTTACTTTAAGTGGAAGATGCTGCCAAAAGTTGGTCTCCATTCCCTTTACACCACAGCTGACCAAGCAGCAAATTACCCCAACTGCCCCCTCAGTCATCAATCAACATATGCAAATGCAACATAACCAGGAGTTTTCCTGACTTGGATGCCAGGCCACTTATCCTGCCCTGTTTAGAGGGGCCTGGCCTCTGCCCAACATCACATGTGATCCCATCCCTGGCATACAGGTTTCCTGACACTAAGATGAGGGCTTGTGTTTGAAGCACATGAGCTTCCTGGGTGACCCCCAACTGCTTAAAGTTACTGCAAATAGGGGAGGTCAAGGGTCATCCAGGAAGAGTATGCTTGGCCACCAGCAACAGAGCTCTGGTTCCACAACTTCCCATGGGAACAGGGAACTACTAAGGCACATGCACTCAAACACAAGTTGCTTATGTCTCTCCATAGGGGAAGCCTCTTCCACCTCCAGCAGCTAGCCCTCAACACCTCCCTGTAGACTCTGCCCCACAGGTGGGACAGTGTTTACCAGTGGATGGCCTGGGAGCCTCTGTACAAACCCCAGGGTCAACTTGAGAATCTGAGTAGGTAAGCTAAGGGTAGAGCACACAGAGGAGACCAATACCCACACTTGGATGTCATGCGCCCGTGAGTGTCAATGACGCAGGGAGCAGCCCCACAGAAGCCTAAGTTGCATGTTCATATGAGGTCAAGCTAAGTCAGTGTTCAAAGGGAATGAGTCCCAATTTTTCAAACACTGGATGATATTAAGTCTTTTCCAAAAGTATGATGTTCTAAAATTACAAAAAGATGCAGCCTTCCAGCAGGTCTTCATACACTTAAAACTGTTAACCAACCAGTCTAAGATCAGCAAAGAGCAGAAAAAAAACTATAAGGACCCTGTGAATATACTAAAAAAACAGTGAATTGTACACTGTGAGTGAATTGTACAGTATATTAAATTACTTCTCAAAAACACTCAACAAACTAGGCATAAAAGGAAACTATCTCAACATAATAAAAGGAAGGCCTTATATGAGAAACCCACAGCTAACATCATATCCAATGGTGAAAGAATGAGAACTTTTCCTCTAAGATCAGGAACAGGACAAAGATGCCTGCTTTCGCCACTTCTATTCAACAGAGTATTAGAAGTTATAGCCAAAGCAAGTAGACAAGAAAAAGAAATAAAAGGTATCCAAATTGGAAAGGAATAGGTAAAACTATCTCTGTTCACAGATGACATGATCCTACATGTAGGAATCCTATATTCCACAAAAAACTGTTAGTACTAACAAACAAATTCAGCAAAGTCACAGGATACAAAATCAACACACAAAAAGCAGTTGTGTTTCAACATAAACACTGAACAAAGGAAAAAAGAAATCAAGAAAATAATTCCATTTACAATAGCATCAAAAAGAATAAAATACTTAGAATTAACTTTACTAAGAAGGCAAAAAGCTTGTACACTAAAAACTAAAATGCTGCTGAAATTTTAGAAGACAGAAATAGGAAATTCCCTGGCAATCCAGTGGTTAGACTCAGGGCTTTCACTGTTGGGGCCCAGGGTTTGATCCCTGGTCAGGGAACTAAGAACCAGCAAGCCATGCGGCAGAGTGAGTGAGTGAGTGAATGAGTAAATAAATAAATAAATTTTTATAAATAAATAAAATTTTAAAAAGACACAGGGACTCCCCTGTTGGTCCAGAAACTAAGACTCCACACTCCCAATGCAGGGGGCCCGGGTTCAGTCCTTGGTCAGGGAACTAGATCCCACATGCTGCAAATAAGACCCAGCACAGCCAAATAAATAAATAAAATATTTAAATAAATAGTAAAAAGAAACAAATAAATGGAAAGACATCTGTGTTCATGGATTGGAAGACAATATTGTTAAGATGTCAATACTACCTAAAGCAATATACAGAATCAATGCCATCCATTTGGGAAAAGAAAAGCTGGGGACTTCCCTGGTGGTGTAGTAGTTAATAATCCGCCTGCCAATTCAGGGGACACAAGTTCAATCCCTGGTCCAGGAAGATCCCACATGCCACAAGCAACTAAGCCCATAGTCCACAACTACTGAGCCTGTGCTCTGGAGCCCACGAGCCACAACTACTGAGCCCACGCATCACAACTACTGAAGCCCGGGTGCCTAGAGCCCATGTTCCGCAACAAGAGAAGCCACCATAATGAGAAGCCCGTGCACCACAACGAAGAGTAGGTCCCGCTCGCCACAACTAGAGAAAGCCCGTGCACAGCAACGAAGACCTAATGCAGCCAAAATAAATAAATAAATAAAAATAAAATAAAACTAAGAACCAAGAAATAAACTCTCCTATATGTGGTCAACTGATTTTAATAAAGATGCCAAGACGATTCGATGGGAAAGTGATAGTCTTTTCAACAAATGGGACATCTGGATATCCAAATAGATACACAACTGGTGCTGGGACAACTGGATATCCACATGCAAAAGAATGAAATTGGGACTTCCCTGGTGGCGCAGTGGTTAAGAATCCACCTGCCAATGCAGGGGACGCAGGTTCGAGCCCTAGTCCGGGAAGATCCCACATGCCACAGAGCAACTAAGCCCATGCGTCACAACTACTAACCCTGCGCTCTAGAGCCCACGGGCCACAACTACTGAACCCTGCGCACCTAGAGCCCATGATCCACAACGAGAAACCACCACAATGAGAAGCCCGTGCACTGCAACGAAGAGTAGCCCCTGTTTGCCACAACGAGAGAAAGCCCTCGCACAGCAATGAAGACCCAATGCAACCTAAAATAAATAAATTTATTTTAAAAAACAACAAAAAAAGAAGGAAGTTGGACCCTTACCATATACCATATGCAAAATTAACTCAGAATGGATCAAAGTCCTAAATGTAAAACCTAAAACTATAAAACTCTTCGAAGAAAACAGAGGAGAAAAGCTTTACGACATTGGAATTGGCAATGATTTCCTGGATTCTTTGGACACCCAAAGCACAGGCAACAAAAGAAAAAATAAATTGGACTACATCTAACTTTTGTACATCAAAGGACTGTCAACACAGTGAAAAGTAACCAAAGAAATGGGAAAAATATTTGCAAATCATATACCTGATAAGGGTTTAATATCCATGATATACAAAGAACTCTTACAATCAACAACAAAAAAACAAGCAACTCTATTAAAGTGGGTAACGGACTTGAATAAACAAGAGATACACAGGGCCAATCAGCACATGAAAAATGCTCAGCATCACTAATTATTAGGAAATACACATCAAAACCACAATGAGATACCATTTCACACCCTTTAGTATGGTTATTATCTAAAAACCAGAAAATAACAAGTATTAGTGAGGATGTAGAGAAACTGAAACCCATGTGTATTAATGGTGCATCCACTGTGGAAAACAGTATGGCAGTTAATTATATGGTAATTCAAACACAGAATTACCATAAGATCCAACAATTCCACTTCTGGGCATATACCCAAAAGAATTGAAAGCAGAATTCTAACAGGTATCTGGACACCCAAATTCATAGTGGCTTTGTTCACAATCAGCCAAAGGTGTATTAAAAAGAAATAACAAGACCAAAATGGAGTTATCTGCCCCTAGGACAGCAAACCAAGACTTCACTGCACATCAACTATACCTCAATTAAAAAAAAAAAATTAGGGCTTCCCTGGTGGCGCAGTGGTTAAGAATCTGCCTGCCAACGCAGGGGACACAGGTTCAAACCCTGGTCTGGGAAGATTCCCACATGCCGCGAAGCAACTAAGCCCGTGTGCCACAACTACTGAGTCTGCGCTCTAGAGCCCACAAGCCACAACTACCGAGCCCACGTGCCACAACTACTGAAGCCTGTGCACCTAGAGCCCGTGCTCCACAACAAGAGAAGCCAGGACAATGAGAAGCCCACGCACCGCAACGAAGAGTAGCCCCCACTCACCGCAACTAGAGAAAGCCGGCACACAGCAACGAAGACCCAACACAGCCATAAATTAATTAATTAATTAATTAATGAAAAAAAATTAATTGCACTTTGAACCTCTCTCAGGAATGTGACCTTTAAACAATCAATCTGAAATTTCCTGATTAGCACTACTGAGGTAATCTGCATGATAAAACCCCACCATTCCCTTCCTGCAAAAGATGTCCTGCCTAAAACAATCCTTCTTTTCTTTTGCTAATAACTTCCTTGCCCCACCCTCCTTCTGCCAGATAAAAACCTTTCCTTTTGTACAACCCCTTGGAAGGAGTATCTCTCTACTTGCTAGATGGGATGCTGCCCAATTCATGAACCGTTGAATAAAGCCAATTAAATCTTCAAATTCACCAGTTGAATTTTTGTTTTTTAACAGGTAGAAAGTTTCTATTGATGAGTGGATAAACAGAATATGGTATATACACACAATGGAATATCATACAGCCTTAAAAAGGAAAGAAATTTGGACATATGCTACAACATGGATGAACCTTGAGGACACTATGCTAAATGAAATAAAATTCATAAAGACAGGAAGAATGGTGGTTGCCAGGGTCTAGGGGGAGGGGAGAACAGGGAGTTATTGTTTAATGGGTACAGAGTTTCAGTTTGGCAAGATGGAAAAAGTTCTGGAGACAGATGATGGTGATGGTTGTACAACAATGTTAATGTACTTAAGGCTATTGAACTGTAAACTTAAGAATGATTAAAATGGTAAATTTTATGTTATGTATTTATATTTTACCACAATACAATAAATGAACACATATCAGAACAACTGTTTTAAAAAAAAAAGGTTCAAGCCCACTATCACCAATTATAACATTTGTTATTACATAAAGTCTTTTCCTCTCTTCAAGCTTGGTCATTTAGGGTCCAGGGAGATAATATCTTTACCTGCCTTTTCCAAGGTGTCATCTCTGGCCAAAAACCCAGCATGTGAATATGAGTTTATTTGGTTCTGATATCTCCCAAACATCAATCCCTCAACCCAAATATACAAGCACAAGAGATGGAGCCTAAGTCTGCAGGCTCCAACCCTACATCTCATGCCACAGTGGGGAGAACAGATGCTGTGTCTGCTGCCCACTTCAGGATGCAGGGGCTATGGGCTGGAGCCCCCAGCCCTCAGAGGAAAAGCAAGAGTCAGTGCAGTGCTGGGCACATAATGGACATTCAACAAACGCCTAGGGTTCATCCATTCACAGGTTGGTAAAGAATTTTATCACCAAAGTCACAGGCTCTCTCCCAGCCACATTTCAATGGGAACCTCAGCTTCTAGGTGGTATGAGGTCATGACAGAGCTATGTGACAGATAAGTGAGCTCTGAACTCAGTCACAACATCCCCAGTACTATTCTCCCCTCTTGCTGACATTGGACTTCAGCTCTGTGAAATTAAATGACTTACAACCACAGACCTAGTGACATAACAGGCACAAGGGAAGTTCACTTCTCCATCCACTCACAAAAAATCTAGGTAAGACCTGAGGTTTCCTCTCAATCACCAATGAGGGGACTTTCCTGGTGGCACAGTGGTTAAGAATCCTCCTGCCAATGCAGAGGACATGGGTTCGAGCCCTGGTCTGGGAAGATCCCACATGCCGCGGAGCAACTAAGCCTATGCTCCACAACTACTGAGCCTGCGCTCTGGAGTCCGCGAGCCACAACTACTGAAGCCCACGTGCCTAGAGCCTGTGCTCCACAGCAAGAGAAGCCACCACAATGAGAAACCCGCGCACCACAACGAAGAAGAGCTCCCACTCGCCGCAACTATAGAAAGCCCGCCCACAGCAATGAAGACCCAACACAGCCAAAAATAAATACGGAAATAAATAAATTTATTAAAAAGAAAAATCACCAATGAGTAACGTGTAGTGCCTTGCCAGGTCCTGGACTGATGTGGTCCCAGCTCTCCGATAGGTTGCCATGAATGAGGCAAAACAATAAGGAAAAAATACCCAAACCCAAGTATGTTCACCTTTGGATCTAAGAAGCAGGAAGAATGACGTTAAGAAGTCACCCTGACACTGCCTCTCCTCCGTTGATCTCTGGTGGCACTTGAAAATGAATGGGTTGTTTGCTGCTGTTGGGTCCTTGCTAAAGTTGTAAAAACAGGTGTGATAAATGTCTCTTCATAGAGGCCTCCGTAGTCACCCATTCCACAAAGATCCTCTGTGCCTAGTACAGCGCTGGGGACACAAGAGTGGATTCCCTGCCCTGGAACAGTTTCCAGTGCCAAGTCAGGGGTGGGCCAGAGAATCAGGGTGCAATGAGTGGGGGGTTCCCAGAGGAAGCGAAGGCTGAGCCAAGACCTAGTAAAGGAGATGAGGGGGAAAAAAAAAAAAGGAGCTTGTTCCACGCAGAAGCAACAGAATGTGCTGAGGCGTAGAGGCAAGAAAGCAACCCTGTGGTCAAGGAAGTGAGAGGAGTTCAGTGTGGCTGGGTCACAGCTTGGGCAGACCTAAAAAGAGCCAAAGCTGGAGCCGGAAACAAGCTATTCACACACAGCCTGCATGCTAGCTTAAGGAGTTTGAACTTCATGGGAGGTCACTGGGAAGCTGCAGAAAGGGTTTAGAAAGGGCGCAACTGATCAAACATCTGATATTTGAAAAATGGATTGAAGAGGCAAAACTAGAGGCTACCAAAATCATCCCAGTGGAAGATGACAAGGCTGGACAAGGAAAGAAACAGTGGGATGGCAAGACGTGGAGAGAGCCAAGTGTTCTTTAGAATACGGTGAACTTACTGGGTTGGGGAGGAGCTGCCCAGGACACATCCCAACACAACCAGTCACCAAAGAAAGGGCAATTCTGAGACGTACTTGGAAAGTTTGGAGCCTAAGTGCCGGTCAGTAGCAGCCTTGCTCCAGCTCTCCTCCAAGCCTTTACACTGTGCACAAACAGCTGAACAGGAAACATACCTGCATCAGAGCAAATAGATCGGACAAACCCAGATTCAAATCACCTCTTCACCATGTGCCCAAGGGCACATCACTTGGCCTGTCAGAGTCTGCTTCCTCAGCTATCACCATGAATCCAGAGAGCCCTCAGGGCAGCCACTGAAATGAGTGGACAACCCCACTGTCCTCTAGTTCATGCACTGGAGGCTCTTCTAGTATTGGAATCTGGTAAAGGAAAGTAGGCCATCCTTGAAGGCCTGGATCTTGGGACATTTAAAAACAAATGCCTGTTTACATGGGACTGCCAAGGAGAAAGAAGGTGGGCATTTGCTTCCTTCTTGGTAATGGGTCAGGCAATGCTAGGAACACTAATAGACACAGGCTGCCACGGTCTCCTGGGAGGGATGCAACAAGGGCTCTCACTCCCCAAGCTGGTGACAGGCACAGACAGAGCTTAGTTCCCCACACTTCACATCTCCACTAGAGCTTTCTTTTCAAGTAGCAGGATATACCTGAGAAGCTTGGGCGAACAGTTATTTACCCCATAAAATGACTGAAAGTAAGGTAAACCCATCTGATTTACTCCTTTCTTCTAATATGGTAGCAAAATAGAAAATAGCGTTTGTCAAGAGAGGTGAAACAGCCAGTAAGTGTAGAGGGACAACAGACGAGCTCTCATGGCAGAGAGGCCGTGAGTCAGCCTCTACCTTCTCAGTCTCTATTCTTCACCGCAAAAACCACAACATGGGCTAGAAGAGTGGCTCCGCCTCTCTGTCAGGCTCCAGAGAGAAGAGGGCTGGGTCAGGATCTCCCAGAGAGCAGGAGAGAAAAGAGCCGCAGCAGCAGCAGCAGCCGTGGCCCTCGGCTGACCACACAGCCAGGTCCACCCTGAGGCAGCAGGTCCAAACTGGGGCCCTGGAAAATGCCCAGCCTTGAGAATGGACTGGTCGTCTCTGGGGTCCGTGCTGCCCTCCATCCGCCTCTGCTGACTCTCCCACAAAAGCAACAGTCCGCTGAAACCACTGCAGTCACGCACAGAGTTGTGAGCACGTTCCAGGCAGCTTAGATTCTTCTTTTTTCTCTTTAGTTCTCCAGATTTTCTACAATTAGCATAAATTATTTTGATAATCATAGAAAAATCATTTTCAAGAGCCAGCTGATGGCTGCATAATGAGGAGGTTGCTGGCTCTCACCCATCAGACTCTCCCTGCATTGTCCCAGGGCAACATTTCAATGCCAGAGAGGCACAATGAGGGACCTGGTTTTCATGGTCAGCTCCTCCGTATACTCACTTCCCTGAGCCTTGACAGGAGGGCAGAATCTGCATCAGAAGAGCACACCTTCAGAAACAGCAAGAAATGGTCAAAATCCACGCTCTGTAGAGGAGCTGGGGCTCCTGGTGCATCCCAAGCATAACCCAGAGGAGACCCTCAGGAGACCCCGCTGAAGTGACACAGCCTCAGCACAGCTCTAATTGACTGGAGAGTCTTCCATGACCCAGGCAGGCCTGGGGGTAGACACAGGACAGGACCTCAGAAAGCAGGCCTCTGGACTCTCACACCCTTTGAAGATATACAGCAAGGCCTGGAGGGAGGAGACCACCCCTTTGCTGTAATCCCCCACCTGGTCCTCAGAGATAGCTTGGAGCGCTCCACGCAAGGAACCTCTTTGGCAACAAGTCTGACATTCCCTTCCTCCCTCCTGAAGAGAAGTCCCTGAAGAGTTTTAAAGTGACAGGGACACTTTGCGGCACGGCTCCAGAGACAACATCCCAGATCCTGAAGCCTGGTCTCAGACACTGCAGCCTAACTCAGGACTGTGGGTCTTTGATTTCACCCCACATCTCAGGTTCCCTATCAGAAGAAGAGAGGTTGGACTAAACGGGCTCCTAAGCACCTTCCCAGCTCTGGCCTAGAGACTTCGGTTCTTGGCAGAATAATGTCTGGGTACTGTTGCAAATGTGCTGTACCCAGTTCCAAGCCCAAGATGGGGCAGACCCTGGAAAAGCAATCAAAAAGCCATCAAGAAGACATCAAAAGAAAAGGAAATTATAGATCAATATACCTTCTGAAGAGAGATGCATAAATCCTCAACAAAACTATAGCAAACCAAATTCAACAACATTAAAAGGATTAATATCACGACCAATTGAGATTTATGCTAGGAAATCAAGGGCAATTTAACATAAGAAAATCAATCAAGGCACTTCCCTGGTGGCACAGTGGTTAAGAATCCGCCAGTCAATGCAGGGGACGTGGGTTTGAGCCCTGGTCCAAGAAGATCCCATGTGCTGTGGAGCAACTTAAGCCCATGCGCTACAACTACTGAGCCTGTGCTCTAGGGCCCGCAAGCCACAACTACTGAAGCCCGCGTGCCCTAGAGCCCACACATTGCAACTACTGAGCCCATGCGTCACAAGTACTGAAGCCAGTGTGCTCTAGGGTCCACGTGCAACTACTGAGCCCGCGTGCTGCAACTACTGAAGCCTGCGTGCCTAGAGCCCGTGCTACGCGACAAGAGAAGCCACTGTAATGAGAAGCCCACGTACCTCAACAAAGAGTAGCCCCCGCTCACCGCAACTAGAGAAAGCCCACACACAGCAATGAAGACCCAATGCAGCCAAAAGAAAAAAATAAAGAAAATCAATCAATATAATAAACTTCATTAACAGAAAGAAGGAAAAAGAAAAACACATGATCATCTCAATTGACAGAAAAAGCATCTGAAAAATCCAGCATCCCTTCATGATAAAAACACTCAGAAAACTAGGAACAAAAGGGAACTTCCTCAACATGATAAAGGGCATGTACGAAAAACTCACAGCCAACATACCCAATGGTGAAAGACTGAAAGCTTTTACCCTAAGATGAGGAACAATACAAGGATGTCCACCTTTCACTACTGCTATTCAATACTGTACTGAAAGTTCTACTCAGACCGATTAGACAAGAAAAAGAAATAAAAGGCATAAAAATTGGAAAGGAATAAGTAAAACTATCTCTATTTGCAGATGACATGATCCTATATCTAGAAAATCCTATATATAGGAAGTCCCAAACAATATACAGAAAGCTTACTAGACCTAATAAACTATCTAAACTATCTAATAAATAGCAAAGTCGCAGGATGCAAAATCAACACACAAAAAGCAGTTTCAATATACTAACACTGAACAATTGAAGGAGAATATTAAGAAAACAATTCCATTTACAATAGCATCAAAACAAACAAAGAAACAAACAAAAAAAAAAAACCCTTAGGAATAAATTTAACCAAGGAGATGAAAGGTTTGTATACAAAAAATTATAAAACATTGCTAAAAGAAATTAAAGAAGACAAAAATAAATGGAAAGACATCCCATGTTCATGGACTGGAAAGCTTAATATTGTTAAGATGGAGAGTATTGTTAATATACTCTAAATTGATTTACAGATTCAACACAATCCCTACCAAAATTCCAACAGTCTTTTTTGTAGAAATGGAAAAGTCAGTCCTCAAAATCCATATGGACTTGCAAGGGATCCCAAGTAGCTAAAACAATCTTGAAGAAAGAACAAAGTTAAAGGATTCATACTTCTCAATTTCAAAACTTACTACAAAACTACAGTAATCAAAACAGTGTGGTACTGGCATAGGTGGACATATAGACTAGTGGAATAGAATTAAAAGTCCAGAAATAAATTTATACAGCTGAATTACTTTCAACAAGGATGTTAAAAGTCCTTTCAATGGGGAAAGAATAGTCTCTTCAACAATTGGTGCTGGGACAACTGGATTTCTACTTCATATCTTATATAAAAATTAACTCAAAATGGATCAATGATCAAAATACAAGAGCTAAAACCATAAAACTCTTAGAAGATAACATAGGGGAAAAGATTCATGACCTTGGTTTAGGCCATGGATTCTTAGATATGATACCAAAATCATGAGCACCAAAAGAAAAAAATAGATGAACTGGACTTCATCAAAATTAAAACTTTTATGCATCAAAGGTCATTATCAAGAAAGTGAAAAGAGGGAATTCCCTGGTGGTACAGTGGTTAGGACTCCGCACTCCCACCACAGGGGGCACAGGTTCGATCCCTGGTCAGGGAACTGAGAATCCACAAGCTGCCCAGCGAGGCAAAAAAAAAAAAAAAAAAAAGTGAAAAGACAACCTAGAGAATGGGAGAAAATATTTCCAATTCATATGTTCTATAAGGATCTACTATTCAAAATATATATAGAATTCCTACAACTCAACAACAAAAAGACAAACAACTCAATTATAAAATAGCCAAAGGACTTGAATAGATGTTTGTATCGCCAAAGAAGATATACAAATGGCCAATAAATACATGAAAAGATGCTCAACATTACTAGTCATTAGGAACTGCAAACCAAAACCAAAATGAGATACTAATTCACACCTAAGATGAGGAAGGAAGGGAGGGAGGAAGAAAGAAAGAAAGAAGTTGTTGGTGAGGATGTAGAGAAATTAGAAACGTCACACATTGCTGGTGGGTATATAAAATTGTATAGCTGCTTTGGAAAATCGTTTGGTGATTCCTCAAAAAGTTAAACATTGAACAATCAAGCAATTCTTTTTTTTTTTTTTTTTTGGCCATACCATGGGGCTTGTAGGATCCTAGTTTCCTGACCAGGGATCTAACCCGGGCCCCCTGCAGTGGAAGCACAGAGCCCCAACCACTGGACCACCACGGAATGCTAATCAAGCAATTCTTTTTTTTTTTTTTTTTTTTTAGTTTCTGCTTTATAACCAAGTGAATCACAAGCAATTCTTAAGTGTACACTCAAAAGAACTGAAAAGACGGTCACTTCCCTGGTGGCAAAGCGGTTAAGAATCTGCCTGCCAGTGCAGGGGACACGGGTTCAATCCCTGGTCTGGGAAGATCCCACATGTCACGGAGCAACTAAGCCCGCGTGCCACAACTACTGAAGCCTGCGCGCCTAGAGCCCATGCTCCACAGCAAGAGAAGCCACCACAATTAGAAGCCCGCGCACCGCAACGAAGAGTGGCCCCCGTTCACCACAACTAGAGAAAGCCCGCACACAGCAACGGAGACCCAACACAGCCAAAAATAAATAAATTTATTTTTTTAAATGGCTAAAATGGTACGTTTTATGTTATATTTATTTTACCATACATACACACACACACACAGTGTCACCAAAAACACACTTATGGCCCTGCAGGCCAGCATTAGCCTCATCTGGCTTTTCCGGACAAGACAAGTAGGGCTTGGCAGAGCTCAGTGGAAAGCATCAGAGTATCCTGGCCTCATGTCAGGGCCGGAAGAAAGAAGTCCCTCGCCATAAGCACACAGCAGATGACAAGAGTGAAGAACACAGAACTACCTCTTTTTACTTTTCATCCATTTCTCCTTAGAGGGAAGGTGGATTTTATGGACTGGCAAGCCCATAGACACTTTTAACAAATGTTGCCAATGACTATGGGACCTGAACTTTTTTTTTTTGGCTGTGCCACAAGGCTTGCGGGATCTTAGTTTCCCAACCAGGGATCCAACCAGGGCCCTGGCAGTGAAAGTGCCAAGTCCTAACCACTGGACCACCAGGGAATTGCCTGAACATTTTTAATTTAAGTTCCATCAGCTGAATGTCTCCAGGCCCACAGAGCTCTGGTAGGAAGTGACAAAGAGGAGAGAAGAGACAAGCTCCTCAGCCTCAGGGCTGAGATGGCTCTCGGGGGCTGCAGGAAGGTAAGCTCTGCCGTCAAGCCTCTCAGGTCAAAGGGCCAGTCACCACTGCCCCGTCCCCTGCCTCAGACCCCCCAAGGAGCTACTGGAATCTCATTGGACAATTTCCTCTTAACATCTAACACATAAGCCACAGCTCGCAAGGCTGGCAATCTTGTCTCTGTCAGAACCTGCCCCAGATAAGAAATCACAGCCTCCACAACAGAGGAGATCTCTGGGGTCGTGGTTACAAAACGGTCCCTGGGAGACATTTCAGGAGAAACACCAACTGACATTTAGGTCTGAAATGAGGGCTAATATTTGATGCTGGGGATTTTACTTCCTGGTCTGACGGGCCTGCTTAAAGCCACAGTCCTTCATGACACCAGCTACAGTGTACAAGCTGCTCCTCTAGCAGCCACACCCCAGCCCTGCCCCTCTACCAGGAAGCCACCCAGTCACCCACTGAGCCCAATTCTGTGCAGGCCCCCCCACTGAGAGAAAGGGTATTAGATGAACGGACCCAAGCCGGTACCATCCAAGAAAGAGCAAGCCTGAAGGCAAAGGGACCATGAGACAGGATATGCTCGCAGGGAGGAACGTGGTTCTGAATGTGTGTCTAGAGACCCTCATGCATACACTACCACCAGCACCATCAAAACACCCAGTGAGTCCACAAGACAGGAAGGGGCGGAACAGCCCCCATGGGTGGCCCTAGGCAGGTTTATTCACAACCCTGCATTCTGGCTCCTTCCCTAAAGAATCTCCTGGGAAACTCAAGTACCGAGACTTAAAAAATTCCAGAGCTTACCACATTCCAAAACCAAAGACACTGCCCTTAACTAGAGGGTATAACAAACGGGCACCCCACCTGAATGTGAGAGGGTTCCCACCAGACCCCACATCCCGTAAGCTTTGGACCCTAACCTCTCTGGCCCTGTGTAATTGTAAAGCTGGAGCAGAGCTCAGTGTGGACACAGCAAATGCTCTTAGGTCCTAAGATATTACCCTTAATTAGTTACAGGTGTTCATCCAGAAACTGGCCTTGAGTTTGCTGGTTTGTAACCTAGCATCTTTCATTATTCTCAGCACGGGGTCTTAGTCAAGTAACCTACCATTACGTGGAAACTAAGTCCTAATGATTTTGAAAGCTTCAAATTCCATGTAATAAACTCCTTCCTGCTTAAAATATCTGGAATCGTTTCTGTTTTCTGCACTAGTCTCAAACGATATAACGTACATAATGGCAATAACCTGGATTTGTTTAAACCTGCATCTCTCTGTCCCTTCTGCTATCTATTGATATTTTAAAAATGTACACCATGTCAGGTGTTACAAGAGCGAATGTATTTCTTTACAGTTTAAAAAAAATTATAGGTAAAATAAAAAAACATTTTGGTTAAAAAAAAAAAAAAAGGCAAGGCTGGGCTTCCCTGGTGGCGCAGTGGTTGAGAATCTGCCTGCCAATGCAGGGGACACGGGTTCGAGCCCTGGTCTGGGAAGATCCCACATGCCGCGGAGCAACTGGGCCCGTGAGCCACAACTACTGAGCCTGCGCGTCTGGAGCCTGTGCTCCGCAACAAGAGAGGCCACGACAGTGAGAGGCCCGCGCGCCGCAATGAAGAGTGGCCCCCGCTCGCTGCAACTACAGAAAGCCCTCGCACAGAAACAAAGACCCAACACAGCTAAAAATAAATAAATAAATAAATTTATTTAAAAAAAAAAAAAAAAAGGCAAGGCAAATGTAACTACCAATAAACTGCTCGCACAACAGTTGATATTAAAAGAGAGCATTCTATAAAATAGCCCATGCCAATTTCAGACACATGGTTTTGTAGACCAGGTTATAACCAGTTCTGCTCAGCAAACCGTCCCCTCTACTTCTTTCCTCTTGGTTCAGCTCTGCCTCGGCAATGTCCTCTAGAAGAGACAAGCTGAGCCCTTGGACCATCTGGGCACAACTGCCCTTCTCCTCTCTCCACTGCTTCTCATCTTAAATCGTCTCTATCCTGAGGACCAGTAGGTTTTGTCTCATGATGCAACTCTGACCAAAAGATAGCAGCTGCCTGGTGCACTGTGCAGTGAAAAAACATCTGGGGCTCTGTCTGGACAAGAACGAATGCTGCTATCAATCCGTAACATTTGCCATGCAAGCTGAGTGGACAATGGGGGTATTTGAGCCTTGACACTTGTCACCCATAACCTAAACTTCCCTGAATCCCAGGCCATCTCTAAGGTCCAAGAGGTAGGAGAGGAAGAGAGTGTACAAGGAATGCTAAGACTTACCCCTCCCCCACTTCCCTACACAGTCCAGAGCATCTTTCACTGGCCCCTTCATGGCAGGGGGCTGGGCCCTGTTCCAGCACCAAGTCCCCTTGTCTCATTTCTAGCAAGAGTCACAACCTCACAATTCAATTACAACAGAACACCAAGGATCCTAGAACTAGAAAGACATTTTATGTGGATTTTAAACAAAATTTCTAGGGAGGCAGAGGAACATCCTTGCATTTTGACACAGTGTTATCCACCCCTCTCCTAGTTATCAGTCCCTTCCTTCTAACTTCTGACCACCCACTCTGGGCCCTTGATTCCCTCCCAATGGTCCCAGAATAGGATGGCACACAGTGCCTGTCATGCAGAGCTGCTGAGACCAGCCTCCTGTGCTCCACTCGGATGAGCTCCTTGTTTCCCCTCTAACAGGGAATCTCCCTTACCTGGTGACTCATCTAGGGAAAAGACCAGGGAATTCCCTGGTGGTCCAGTGGTTAGGACTCTGCGCTTCCACCGCAGGGGGCCCAGGTTCAATCCCTGGTCAGGGAACTAAGATCCCGCAAGCTGCATGGTGCGGCCCCCAAAAAGAAAAGAAAAGACCAAACATTCCCGAGAACAAACAATAATGGGGGTGGGGTAGGCATGAAGTGAATTTTAGGAATTTCTCTAGAGGCTGATCCTTGACCAAGGAAGTCCCCATTTATGAAGAAAGAAGCCATACTCCTCACTCTCACTTCGAAGTTGGAGCCTGGGTGGTGACATACAGTGGGCAGGGAGGTTTCAGGGAAGCCCAGATGTGCTCAGGGCAGGAACAGGTCTTACCAGAAAGGAGGACGCCATGTGGACTCCAGTCCTCTCACTCTAGGCCAGAGCTGCACCTCAGTACACCCACCCAACTAGACCGGGGCTTTAACCCCCAATACAGGTAAGCAATACAACACTCCAAGCTGCTCCAGAGCCCCAATACACCACATCTCCAGAAACAGTGCAATGTGTTACTAGGGAGAGATGCAGCCCAAAGCTCAGCATCTGCCCCTGAGGCCATGAGCACTGGGGGGATGTCGGTGAGAACGGGGCACAATCACTGTTTGTACCTGCCTTGGGCAAAGACAGCACCTACTTCTCAGAGCTGGCAGGACAGGCCTTCTCCAGGTCCACAGATGAGCACCAAATTTCTCAACAGCACTGTACAATGCACAGAGACTGGAGTGGGGGCCCCAGGGTGAGAGGCCAGCCACAGGCCGTCTCTAGACTGGAGGGCCTGCGCTCAAGTAGCTCTGCAAACCAGAAACATGGCAGGTGAGATCTTAACTGGGTGAGTGGATCTCTGAGTCTCCATGAAAAATCATGGACAATGTTGTCTTTCAGATGGGACTTAACAAAACCAGAGTACCAGAGAATACCAGCCACACACAGAGGCATTCCACCTCCGAGAAGCCACTATGGCTACCAGTCTTCAACATCCTACCTATGCATCCCACCATACAGGAGAAAGGCCAGCCAAGAGAGAGAAGAGACAACTGCTGTAGGAAAGCCATGCCCAGAGTCAAGGACCTAAAGTCACTGGCCCAGGGGTTCCCTGGTGACGCAGTGGTTAAGAATCTGCCTGCCGGGGCTTCCCTGGTGGCGCAGTGGTTGAGAGTCCGCCTGCCGATGCAGGGGACACGGGTTCGTGCCCCGATCCCGGAGGATCCCACATGCCGCGGAGCGGCTGGGCCCGCGAGCCATGGCCGCGGAGCCTGTGTGTCCGGAGCCTGTGCTCCGCAACGGGAGAGGCCACAGCAGTGAGAGGCCCGCGTACGGCAAAAAAAAAAAAAAAAAAAGAATCTGCCTGCCAATGCAGGGGACACGGGTTCGAGCCCTGGTCTGGGAAGATCCCACATGCCGTGGAGCAACGAATCCCGTGTGCCACAACTACTGAGCCTGCGCTCTAGAGCTCGCGAGCCACAACTACTGAAGCCCATGCATCTAGAGCCCGTGCTCTGCAACAAGAGAAGCCCACAACGCAACAAAGAGTAGCCCCTGCTCTCCACAACTAGAGAAAGCCCACACGCAGCAACGAAGACCCAACGCAGCCAATAATGAATGAATGAATGAATAAATAAATAAATAAATAATTCTTTAAAAAATAATAAAAATAAAGCCACTGGCCCACACCGGACAGGAATCTCAGCCAGAGGGGCCTGGCTGAACCAAACCAGCAGAGTTTCTTCTCCCCTATCCACTCTCAAAAGTGCAGGCAGGGGACTTCCCTGGTGGTCCAGTGGCTGAGACTCCATGCTCCCAATGCAGGGGGCCTGGGTTTGATCCCTGGTCAGGGAACTGGATCCCACATGCCCCAACTGAGACCCCAAGCAGCCAAGTAAATAAATAAATAAATATCAAAAGTGCAGGCAGATCCAAAGTCCTCGTACATTGCTACTGCCCTCAGGATAAGCCCAAGCTCTCTGGACAAAGCACATAAGGTATTTCTGACCTAGCCCCTGCCTACCTCATGCCCTGTGTTCCACGTCTTTTTTTTTTTTTTTTTTTTTTTTTTTTTTTTTGCGGTATGCGGGCCTCTCACTGTTGTGGCCTCCCCCGTTGCGGAGCACAGGCTCCGGACGCGCAGGCTCAGCGGCCATGGCTCACGGGCCCAGCCGCTCCGCGGCATATGGGATCCTCCCAGACCGGGGCACGAACCCGTATCCCCTGCATCGGCAGGCGGACTCTCAACCACTTGCGCCACCAGGGAGGCCCAGTTCCACGTCTTTGATGCACTGTTCCTTTCATCTAGAGCATCGCTTCTCATTTTGTCCATCTGGAACCCTCCAACCTATCCTTCCAGATTCAGCATCATCACCTCTTATATGAAGCTTTCCCCAGACTCTCAGGTACAGGAGGAAGTCCAACCTCTGGGCCACCCTTGGGTACAGCACACACCATGGATGGGCTTTTTCTACACCAGCCTGTGAGGTCATGTGCACAGGCCTATCTGCCTCCTCTCTAGACAGGCCTCAGGCCTGTGCTCCTGGGGCCCAGGTCTGGGCCTGGGACAAAACAATGGGTGCCTCATTGTCATGTGGAGAATTAATGGATGAGCACATTACTGCCTGGCCAAAGGAAGCTGGCTGCAAGTGAAAGGAAAGGCAGGCTGGCTGTGGCCAAAGGGCCACAGGGCCTGGGCCTGAGCACCAGATGCAGAGGAGAGGAGAGCGCCCGCATCCCACCCCCGCAGCTCCATCCAGTGCTCTAGCCCAGGCTTGCTGTTCTTGGGTAGAGCCACTCATCACATGTCAGGAGGCCGCCACCACCGCCGCCGCTGCTGGGATGATGTTACAGTCTATTTTGAGGGTCACACTGGAGCATCTGTCAGCCTAGTCAGCCACACCCTCCATGTGTCATCACTAAGAGCTGGAGACACCCAAAGGTCCATGAACTCTGCCTGAGCATGTCATTTCCCCAGGGACCCTCAGTTTCAGGGCCTCCTTGGCTTCCTAACAAGATCAGCCCAGATGCCCTTATCTCCTGGCACCAGTGGCAGGGCTCTGATGCCTCCTCACCCCACCAGATCTGCTCCTGGGGTTCCCAGCTCTGGTGACTCGGCAAATGCAGCTGAAGCCCATCAGTCTAAGCCTGGCTCTTAGCTCAAAGATAACCCCTCCTTCTCCAGCTCTCCCTCATATTTGAGGAGCGCCCAGAAAGCCCAGCACCCAGATGTCAAGCCAGTTACCAACCAGGCTCATATTAGGCCCAGCAGGTCTCACCTGCTGAGAAACTCCTACTCATCCCTCAAAACCATGCCCAGGCTCTGCCACCTCTTATAGAGGGCCTTTCAGTGGACTCTCTACAGAATAGGCCAGAGGCTCTCTGAGGACAAGGCTGGCCTGTGCAGGCTTTACTGTTGTTCTCCCTGTACCTAGCATGCACCTGGCACACAGAAGGTATGAATCAGTATAACCCTTGAAATGAAACCTTTCTAATTAGACAAGCTTAGTGTGTTCTGCTACAAAAGACATCGTCATAACAAAGGCCTTTCTGGAAAACAATGACACTGACAACTGGGTTCATAAACACCTTTTACAAAGGAGGCCTGTACTCAAATCTACAGAAAAACAAGTTTACAGATTCAATGGGATGGTAAGTCAGTCGAGCCCAGTGCAGAGCACGCCACACTTCTCTGGGCCTACTCAGCACTAAGCACCTTTCAGCTCTGTCCCCTAAGAACACTGTGATCCCCTAAGGGTCCAACTGGACATTCCCTCACTCTACCCAGGGAAGGAATGCAACAGGGAAAGGCAGCAGCAGCATGGACACACGTGTATGGGATCAGGTGTGAGCATCTGACAAGTCAGGCTACTCCACTGCACCCTAAGCCCCACAGCCAGGGCAGGTCACCAAACATCCCAGGGGCTCAGGGCTCACCCACAAAACAGGTACATCATCATCTGCTCCAGCCACTTTCCAGGGATGCTATGAGGATGGAAGTAAATAATACAGGAAAGCTACATAACTGGTTAGCACCTGGGTCATGGACCAAACACCTTCAACACTGATGGGAAACAGGAAACGAGCTGATCATTGTCTGCCCTGGAACTGCCCTTGGCCTCCTGAAAACCACACCTGGCCCATCTGGCTATATCTTAGCCATGAGAAGGCTTTCAGGGATTCCATAAAGAGGCCATAGGTGACATTCACACACCTTTCCTCTGACAGTGGTCAACTGAAGCAGGCCACCACAAGCATACATGACCTGGGACCTTTCTAAAACTGAGATTTCCAGGTCAGCTTAACAGCTATACTTACCTCATGTAAAAATGCTGGGAAAGTTGGGAAAAGATGCTCAACTTTCTTTGGATTGTAGGAAATACCTATAGTAAGGCGATCTAACGAGATACAGGGCCTTTTCCAGCAAGATCCACTTATGACTGAAATGTTAAAAGCCAGGTGAAGGAACCCAGGTCTCCACATTTAAACTGAAATGTAGAGACCTTCTGAAGAACTGTTCTTGTCTTTTATTAGCTCGCTGTTATCTACGATTAAGGACTCTGGAGAAAATAAGCCGTTTTCCTCCCTACAAGTTTAGGAGATGCCCCTGCATTTCCTTGGCAATATGAGACTGCAGCGCCAACATTTCCGTCTACACTGTAACTAGGTTTGCAGTGTTTGTTTTAAGAGGCCGTTCTCATTCACACTAGTTCTAGCACATTAAATACATGTGCTTTTATTAGATGGTGGAAAGGGAAAATAGAAGATTTAAAGCTCTCCAATAATATAAACTTCCTACCTGTAAATGCTCTATATGGGAATAAAAGTAAAAGATGCAATAGCTTGCCACAATCAGAACTTCAGAATCATAGAATTCTGGGATTACAGGTAGCTTAGATGCTGGCCTAGCTCCCCACAGTACAGACAAGGAGATCAAAGCCCCATGACCTACCCACAACCACAGAGCCCTGCCCGGCACAGATGTTACAACTTCACTGAGGAAGCAGGCAAAGCTCCAATTCCAGCAGTCTTGCCCCCAGCAGAGCCCCTTGGCCAGGCATTTTGCATGTACCACAAGGGGAACAGTCCCTAGGAGAGAGGAAGTATTCTGAATGCTCAAGAACACACATCAGTGTTGGAAGGAAGGTCGTTGGTGGGGTTCGCAAACTACCCCCACCAGACCTAAGGTCTGATGAGGAAAACCTTTCCAAAGCAGCTAAAATTATGTTACTTCACAATTTAAACACCTGCTTTGTGACAACGGCCAGAAAAAAAGGGAGACTAGGAGAAGAAAAGAAAAATGAAAAATCTCCCCTCTGATTTCCTGTATCTGCTTAGATCACCCTAAAATAGGGAGCCTCCCTAATGCTGACTTTAACGAGGACCTTCCTAAAGCTGATCCAACTGGTGTTCAAGTCCCTGGACTGAAAAACAAGTTTATGAGTAGCAAGCTCATCTGATTCTGACCATGTGCATGCTGTTTACCCTAAGATGACGGACCAGTGGCTGCCACAGCTTTGATGAATGCTGCAAAGACTCTACTATCCCTTTGAAGTCTACAGGGGCCTCTACCATGACTAAATGCCATAAAAAGGAACCTTGAATACAGCAAGAGTGTGAAAGGAGAGAAGTCACAAACACCACACAACAGTGGGGGAACTCCATTCTGGACAATGATTTGTTAATGTAAACTTGTTGTTTGTTTCCCTGACCTGTTGATGTATCTCATTACACTATCACTAAAGAGAAGCCCCTCCTCTATAAAATGTACCTATTTGTCATCAAAAGCTGCTGCTTAGACCAGGCCATGCCCACAGCCAGGTAACAGACGTATCCGCTATTCAACCCTTTGCAGCCCAGGCCAATGCAGCTCAGCAGCTCATACCAGTCACAGGTGTCAACCAGGAGACCTCAAACTCTGACCACAGGAACAGTTCAGTGTTGGGGGAAAGAACGTGGTCAGGAGGGGCTTACCCATCTCTTCCTTTGCTGACAATCTTCACCTCAAAGTAATAAATGCCACAGGCAGCAGGTATGGGGTGGGTGGCACGCACTGAGGCTGCATCTTTGTGATTTTTGCCATGACCTAATAGAAGAGGGCAAGGAAGAAATTTCAGCAGAAGGAAATGCAAATGGAAGTCTCATTCTTCTCTGCTCCATGGCAACTTCACCCCTCCATGGCCAGAGGAAGCCCTTGCACAGTCCAAGGAATAATTAGAAAACAACTGAGCAAACACATAAACCTCCCACCTTTGGCTCACCTCCTCCTGAGAATAGCAGCTCTGCCTGAGACACTGCCATTCAAACCACAGGAGGGTACATGCAATGTGGGTGCGTATGTGAGAGATTCCTTAGTGCTGCTGCCAGACTCTCCAAGATACAGGCAGCCCACTTGGAAGACTAGGGGAGGAAGAGGCAGCCCTGGAAGACGCCCCCACAACTTTAGCGCAGAACCCTAGGCCTTGTCTGGGATGTCTGGCAGGTGAGCAAGCTCATGGGCCTCTGGCTAATGGAGGGGATGTGATCACCCCTTTCTTCAGACACTTATGAAACTAAGCAGTGGTGAAGGGCCTAGCTCGAGTCGGAGGTACCCCAAAACAAGCAGGAAGGCCCTGAGAAGAATGTCCAGTCCAGCACTGGGTTTGGACACCTGCTGCGGTTCTCCTGACATCTGATGTCTCAGGGCAGAGCAGACTAGGCAGTCAATCCTTGGCCTGGTCACCACCCTAGACACCCCGCAGGAACTAAGGCCCAAGCCGGAGCACTCGAGCTGGGGAATGGACATGATGGAGCACGGGCTGGGCAGCACACCCACCCCGCAGACGCTCTGGCCTTCTCCCCCTGCGACCAAACAGGCCAATACCTTTGTAGTGGACGCGGAGGTTGCCCTGGGAGAGGCCGATGTAGTTGTACTTGTCCTTGGGGCTCCAGGAACGCGGCAGCGGCGTCTCGTGCTGGTTGACCGCGGGATACAGGCGCTGCAGGCGCCGGCTCAGTTCCTGCTCCCCTGGGGACGGCAGCCCGCATCCAGTGCCCCCGCCGGAGGAGTCTCCAATCTGCAGGTTCCCAGCTCCCAGGTCCGCCGTCGCCGCCGCCATCTTGGAGGGAGCTGCTATTGTGTCACTGGGGGCGGGGAAAAACGGGACCAGATCCGCCTCTTTCAGCCAATGGCCAGCGAGCCAACCAGGGCCGTAGGGAAACCGAGTCCCAGTCCGGCACCTATCCTTCGACACCACTACGCCTCGCCACATTTTGGACTCCATTTCCCACAATGCAGAGCTCTCCAGGGGCAGACCAGCTTGGGCTCGTAAGGATCTCTGGGAGATGTAGTACAAACCGGCTCGGCCATAAGCCTGCTCGGCTGAGACACTGGGACAACAAAAACTACAATTCCCGCTGGCAACGCGGCTCCGGCCTCTCAGTTCACCTCCCTCCTCCATGGCCTCTGTTTATCTCCCTGCCTCAGTTCTGGTCGCTAGGATCGTATCCGCTATAGTGACTGACTCTGAGGAGACCCTATTCCCGGTTCGAGTCCACCTTTGCTACTTGGCCTTCCTCCTAGCCCGCGGGTGCGGGGCTCGGAGGCGTGGCACAATCCTGACCCCTTCCCCTCCGCTGGGCTGCTGGGACCTGGTCGCCATGGCTACGGGCTGTAAACTACCACAGCTTCCCAGACCACAAGTGCTGGCTGCCCGGCTGCCCTAGGGTCATGGACTCCCCGAAGCCGCAGTGCCCCAGCTTCGCGACCACGTTAAGGTAGGCGCTGGCCGGACTGAGGGCGGAGAGGAGGCCTTGAGTACTTCCAGAAAGAGAAATGGTACCTGATTCGGACCTCTGCACCTCCTGCCTCTGTCCATTGGTTCGGGGCTCCAGCCCCACAGGATCAGTGGTGCAGAAACAGTTAGAATCTCAGATGACTTGTCAGCCCAGGAAGGTCGTTACATTCTAGTAAAAGGGCAGGCGCACTTTATCATTAGTAATAGCCAGCTTTTTCGTATTGAGCGTGTATTATGTGCCAAGTGCTCTATACACCATATTTAACCCTCACAACAACTCTATGAGGTAGTAATATCACTATTTTACAAATAAAGAAATAGAATCCAGAAGAGATCATGTGTCTTAAACATGTTTATAAGTGATGGAGCTAGTATTTGAACCCAGCCATGTGAGACCCGAACCTGAGATCTTAGCCACAAGGATAAACAACCTTGCCCAAGAACATCCCATGGCCTCAAGGTAGCTCCTGCCTGTATTCAGGGGTGCAGCATCTGGACACTGCAAATATGATAACAAGCTCTGTTGGCCAGGAAAGCCACAAAGTATACATATTAAAACAAAAATTTTGGCTAAATACCTTTCTAGCTCTGAGAGCTAAGAGAAGGCCCTTAAGTTCTGGGCCTCTGTTTCCATATCTCAAACATGGGAATGACACAGCCCACCTTAAGCTGTTGGGAAAATTTAGGCAGCATATATGAAGCTCTCATGACAGCTCTTGCACATAATCGGCGTTCACTAAACGTTTAATGAGTGTACTTTCTTGCTTCTACTCATTCCTAATGCAAAAAACCTGATCTCACCTAAACTCTAATCCCCCATGGTCAGCTGCCTTGACAGAGAAAGCCTAGAAAAGTCAAGAAATTAAATGGTGCCTTGACAGAGAAAGCCTAGAAAAGGCACGAAATGGATCACAAAAAGCAGACAACAGGCTTGAGAAAGAGTGTTGTTACCCAACACACGAATGATTTAGGAAACTGCAATCAAGTTTGAAAGGGATATGAAACAGACTCAGAAAGAGAATCCCCATGTATTTTAAGAAGGAAGCACAATGTAATTGCTGATGTGGAATTTGGTGACAGAACAAAACATCATTCCTGCCCATATTCTTCATTCACCAGTGTTTAGTGGTGTATAGTATATTGGGCCAAGCTCACTGCTTCCCTTAGAGGAATAGTGTGGGTGTCCTCCTCCAGCTCCCCTTAGAGCAGGGCCAGGATGATGAAGCATGGGCCAGACCTTAGCACTACACGAATGTCAGCAGGACCCTCTAAAAGGTACTTTGAGGGAATTCCCTGGTGGTCCAGTGGTTAGGACACTGTACTCTTACTGCCGAGGGCCTGGGTTCAATCCCTGCTCAGGGAGCTAAAATCCCGCAAGCCACACAGTGTAGCCAAAAAAATAAATAAAGGGACCTTTGAATTGTGCATTTTCCTGTGGCAGGTTTCTCCTCCCCATTGGCTTTCTGCTTTCAGCTTCACATCCCTGGCACAGTAGATTTGTGGATGGAACTCAGTAGCTTGACTTCACTCAATACCAGGACTTACCCCCTGTCAAACCCACTGCTTGCCATTAGTTAAATAACTGAGTTTTCTCCACCTTTGTAGTAGAAATATAATCTATTTCCCATTCCTCTCTGAGAATTGGTGTAAAATATTTAATATAATACTAAAGAAGCATCCTAAGCTTTTTGGATAAGTGTATAGACTCTACCAGGTGTTTTAAAATTTATTTATTTTAGTTATTTATTTTTGGCTGCTTTGGGTCTTCGTTGCTGCACGCGGGCTTTCTCTAGTTGCAGCGAGCGGGGGCTACTCTTCGTTGTGGTGCACAGGCTTCTCATTGCGGTGGCTTCTCTTGTTGCGGAGCACAGGCTCTAGGCGTGCGGGCTTCAGTAGTTGCAGCGTGCGGGCTCAATAGTTGTGGCTCGTGGGCCTCTGTAGTTGCAGCATGCGGGCTCAGTAGTTGTGGCTCGCGGGCTCTAGAGCGCAGGCTCAGTAGTTGTGGCGCACAGGCTTAGTTGCTGCACGGCATGTGGGATCTTCCTGGACCAGGGCTCGAACCTGTGTCCCGGCATTGGCAGGTGGATTCCTAACCACCGCACCACCAGGGAAGCCCCAGGTGTTTTTAAAATTAACATTTGCAAATCTGTTTTTGACTATTGTCTCCCTTGGCATTCAAAACTAGCATGTTACCAGCCACTCTCGCCTTTGAGATGGCTCACACTCTGTCTGTGGAGTGTGTTTCTCTCCAAATAAATCCACCTCTTACATATCACTTTGTCTCTCACTGAGTTCTTTCTGAAAAAAAAAAAAAACTAACATGTTACCTACTGAGATTTTCCATCTGGCAACTTCTCAGGATTTGTAGAGTTCCCCATAGTTTTCTTGCTTACCTTGCCCCATGTGGTAGTTCCAGCAGGAGCAAGAACAGAGTTTAGAAAATTGACTGGTCTTGACAGGAAAGTATGATTTAACCCAGTGAGCAGATGGGTTGATCTGCTGCATCCTGTCTCAAGCACATAAACATCTGAGCAAAAGCCTTTCCTTTTCCACACCGGCTGCGTATTCGACATGGTTTGCTCACACTTGTTCAGCTTAGAGACAACAGAGAACTGGAGTTTGGGGTGTCACTGCTCCATGAAGTAGGACTGAAGAACCCTGCAGGACAGGGTTTCCCAACTGGGTTCACGTCACTGCTCTCAACTTCCCTGGAGTTTGGGTAATCCTTGTCTCAGTTATATGGACAAAGACACTGAGCTTCAAGAGGTTAAACAGCATACCCAAGGCCACCAGCTAGCAGGGGAATGAAGACACAAGTCTATCTAGCGGCATAAATCACTCCCACCCGCCGCCACCATGGATTACTGGGATCACTTCTTCCTTTTGTTCCGCCTAAGTCTGACTGCCCACAGGCAGCCCTCCCTCTAGACCCCCAAATGCCTTCCTAGCTTGAGCAATGATGGCTCTCCCCAAGAGGCCTAGGAGTTAAAAGTGGTTCCTTATGATCCACTTTTCCCACATCCTGCTGTCACAGTTAATATCTCTGCAGGTCCTTGCAGTTTACAGGGTTTTTTAAAATATTTTTTAATTAATTAATTTTTAATTTTTTGGCTGTGTTGGGTCTTCGTTGCTGCGTGCTGGCTTTTTCTAGTTGTGGCAAGCGGGGTCTACTCTTCATTGCAGTGCACAGGCTTCTCATTGCGGTGACTTCTCTTGTTTCAGAGCACAGGCTCTAGGCGTGCGGGCTTCAGTAGTTGTGGCTCGTGGGCTCTAGAGCGCAGGCTCAGTAGTTGTGGCTCACGGGCTTAGTAGCTCTGTGGCATGTGGGATCTTCCTGTACCAGGGCTTGAACCCGTGTCCCCTGCATTGGCAGGCAGATTCTTAACCACTGCACCACCGGGGAAGTCCCTACAGGTTATTTTGGCATATCTCTTTTACTCTTATTTAAACTTTACAACAGCATTGTGAGATAGAAAATGCAAGAACTGTCTCCACCTCCTTGTGAGGAAACTGGGCTGAAAGAAATTAAATGACTTGCCCAAGGGGGTCCCTATTGGAAACACAGATGTCAGCCTCTGGGCCCTATCAGCCAGTAAGTAGAGGCTCAAGACTGCCACCTTGGCTCTTGGACCCCAGACCCTGTGCTTCCTGTCCTATAGCACCTGCTTTTGGTATCACCCCCCCCAGAATGTGGCCGTCACATTCATGGAACTGTCATCCCAGCCACAGCTGAACACTGAAGGGAAGTATAGGCCTGCAGGGTTCTCTGGGTTCATGGTGAGGGTGTCCTGCCACTGCAGGAGTTGGTGAGACTCTTGTGATGAGGAGAAGGCTTCTGGGAATGTGGGAAAGTGGTTTGGGCCCCGAGCCAGGAGCTTGTTGGCAGCACCTCTGGGAATCTGGAGGCAGCACTGGGAAGACCCAGAGCCTGGCTCTGAGGGGAAAGGAAGCCATGTCTTGTGGCTCTGGGAAGAGTGGAAGTGTACTCCCCACTCAAGGCTCTGTCACCCACCACTTCCTTCTCCTTCTCTGTGCAGAGCACACTTGAGACCTTTAGGAGCGATTGTAGATGATTCCTTCCTCACAGAAGCCAAGAATACCCAGAAACGCAAGCTTTCTCAGAAACGGAAGACGCTGCTGGTTAGTGGCCGTGTCCTGTTGGAACCCTAAATTTTGATCCCCAGATCCTTTCTGCCTCCCTCTCTGCAACCCAAAATCACCACCCACCCGAACCATGCCCCACCAAGCGGCTTCTCCCCAGTTAGGGGAGTGTGGCTCAGAGGCCAGGCCCAGCAGGCTCTGGGGTGGGGGAACGTGCACACTTGCTGCACCTTACCGGAACAGCCTTCCCAGACCTCCCTGAGCAGAGAGGGACTCGGCTCCTGCCCACAGATAACCTTCCCCTGCAATGCAGCATGCTGGAGTGGGCCTCATTTCTTCATCCAGCCTGCCATGAGCCAGGCATTGTGCTGGGTGCTGGGATGGTCCCACCAGATCTGTCAAGGTCCTTCAGAGCTATGACTATATCTTTTTGTCTTTACAGCCACAGTGCCTGATGTGGTACTTGAGTCGCTGGCATATGTGCACCACTATTGCTGTATATCTGTGAAGACTGAAGACAGTAGTAAAGGATGTTTCTCCATTGCGCCGTTGGCTCTGCACTGGAAGTAGAGACTCTTTCCCAGCCTCACGACAGGTTCTCCCTCCATTCATGTTCTTTAAAGTTTTTATATAAAAATGAATGCTGGGGAATTCCCTGGAGGTCCAGTGGTGAGGACTGCACACTTCCACTACAGGGGGCACAGTTTCCATCCCCGGTCTGGGAGCTAAGATCCTACATTCCTGCATGCCACGTGGCGTGGCAAAAAAAAAAAAAAGGAAGAATATTCTTCCCTCAAATTAAAAAAAAATACTGTGTTATTAAGATTTGGGGGCTTTTGTTGATATGATCATATGATTGTTATTACTATTTTTTTTTTTTGCTGTACGCGGGCCTCTCACTGCTGTGGCCTCACCCGTTGCGGAGCACAGGCTCCGGACGCGCAGGCTCAGCGGCCATGGCCCATCCGCTCCGCGGTATGTGGGATCCTCCCGGGCCGGGGCACAAACCCGTGTCTCCTGCATCGGCAGGCAGACTCTCAACCACTGCGCCACCAGGGAAGCCCCTGTTATTACTATTTAACAAGCAAACAGCCATTGTCCAAATCTTACAGGTGAAAAAATACATCTGAGCAAATTTATAACTCCAGCTCACAGTGGAGAACTGTGGGCTGTGGTGGGTTTCTTTGTGCGAGTATGTCTTGTCTGGAGGATCTGGGGACACGTGAGCTGTACACTTTGTGAGGCTGAGGACTTCAAACATGGGGACCCTGACATTAGGGAGGGAAAGGGGTAGTGTGGACTCTAAGCGGAGACCAAGCGCAGCCACAGTCCCGAAAGATTCGATTACTTGGCGCGCCTGCTCCCTGTCCCCCTCAGCTGCCACCTACTCAGTGGATCTGGGGCCAGGCTCTTTCACTCCCTTTCTTCTGCACGGCGGCAGTGACACCGTTCTAAACCACCAGAGGACGCTGTTGCCTCCTGCCACCGCCGACCCCCGGGGACGCCCTCCCCGTTTTCACCTGCAGGGGGAGGCAGAGAGCACGGAGCTCCCGGGAACGCCACCTTCCAACCACCGGCTTGCGGAGGCCTTACCAGCTGTTAACCAGGACAAGAAAGCAGCATACGCCCAGCAATCAAAATAGGGTGACTTTTTCTCTTTACAGAAACGGCAGACAAAGCACGAAGATGGGCCGTTTTTATTTTTTAAGTCTCCCAAAATAAGCTAGATTAAGCTTTATTTCTATGACTAAACTGGTTTTGTCTGCTCAGGAAATTTTCAAGGCTAGTCTCCCTTTGTTTTTGTTCTTGTTTTTTGTTTGTTTGTTTTTAACTGAGGTCTGGTTAATTTACAATGTTGTCTTAGTTTTAAGTGTACAGAAAAGTAATTCAGCTTTACATATATAATATATATATTCTTTTTCAGGTTCTTTTCCATTATAGGTTATTACAAGATACTGACTATAGTTCCCTGTGCTATACAGTAGGTCCTTGTTGTTTAGCAGTTTTATATATAGTAGTGTGTATATGTTAGTCCCAAACTCCTAATTTATCTCTCCCACACCCACCCCTCTATCCCCTTTGGTAACCATAAGTTTGTTTTCTGTGCCTGTGAGTCTATTTATGTTTTGTAAATAAGTTCATTTGTATCTTCTCTCTCTTTTTTTTTTTTTTTTGCTGTACGCGGGCCTCTCACTGTTGTGGCCTCTCCCGTTGTGGAGCACAGGCTCCGGACGTGCAGGCTCAGCGGCCATGGCTCACGGGCCCAGCCGCTCCGTGGCATGTGGGATCCTCCCGGACCGGGGAACGAACCCGTGTCCCCTGCATCGGCAGGCGCACTCTCAACCACTGTGCCACCAGGGAAGCCCGCGGTGGCTTCTCTTGTTGTGGAGCACGGGCTCTAGGTGTGTGGGCTTCAGTAGTTGTGGCTCACGGGCTCTAGAGCGCAGGCTCAGTAGTTGTGGCGCACGGGCTTAGTTGTTCCACGGCTTGTGGGATCTTCCTGGACCAGGGCTCGAACCCATGTCCCCTGCATTGGCAGGCGGATTCTTAACCACTGCACCATCAGGGAAGCTCCAACCATTTATTTTTAGATAGTGAAAGGATTTTAAGCAATTAAAAACTTGTGAGTGCTTTTCTGATCATATCCCAAACATTTTGAACATGTAATTTTAACATTTCTATAACATGTTGTATTTTTACTTTAAGTAATAAATGGGTCGGGAAAAATATTAATTTATTTTTAAATTTCTGTAAAGTTAAGTGTTTTAGAGGTATGTTTACCTTATCAGTTATTTCATTGTATTATATCAGGAAATGCAAGGTATACAGTTTCTCATTTAAAAATGTGTTGGGCCTCCCTGGTGGTGCAGTGGTTGAGAGTCCGCCTGCCGATGCAGGGGATACGGGTTCGTGCCCCGGTCTGGGAGGATCCCATATGCCGCGGAGCGGCTGGGCCCGTGAGCCATGGCCGCTGGGCCTGCGCATCCGGAGCCTGTGCTCCGCAACGGGAGAGGCCACAACAGTGAGAGGCCCACATAACGCAAAAAGGAAAAAAAAAAAAAAAAATGTGTTAACACCTTATCTGTGGCCTACGATTATTTTTTTGTATATATTAAAAGATTGTCCTTCTTTATTTCTGTTTAATGTATGTATAAATCTACTCACCTGTCATTATCAACTGTATTACTCTTAGTATTTGTCTTTTACCTTTCTCTGCTTGATGTAGCTTATTTTGATAGGAGGGCTTTAAACTCTTTACAATTCTGTTTCATCATCTCTCTTTCCCCCCCATGTTTTTATCTATTCAACAAATATTTGTTGATTCCCACTGTGTGCCAGGTACTGTGGATACAGTGGTAAACAAGACATAGTCTGTGTTTCTGAGAGAAGATGGGGGTGTGATGATGGGAAAGTGTGGGCGCTGGGGTTGGGAAGAGTATCAGGGAGAACCCCTGAGATGCTAAGGTTGAATAGTCAAGCTGGAGCATTCTTGACCCAGGGAAAGCATGTGTGAACATATACGCCCAATAAGTAGCGTTTTCGTTTTTATTATGCCTTGCATCCAGCTAAATTATTGTGCTCCCTTAAATATTTATTCCACAATATTTGCTGAGTGCTACTTAAGACTATGAAGAGTGTTAACACAACATTGTAAATCAACTATACTTCAATTAGGAAAAAAAAAAAGACTATGAAGAGTGTGAAGTATGATGCCATCAGTTCTGGAAGTACAGAGATAGGTCAACCTAGACCCTTGCAAGAGGCTGGAGTCCTCCCTGGGACCTAGCAACAAGGCTTACTATGTACTTTCTAAAATATTTAGGGAAAGGATGAATGATTGCAAGATTGAGAAAAAATAGGTAGAACTAATAGAATGCAAAGAAGAGCCCAAGGAGACAGTGGCATTTTCCACATTAAGAGGGCCAGGAGCCAGTCACCATTAGCCTGGAGGGACTCCTAGAACCTGGATGTGTGGGACATGGGTGGTAGGCCTAGTCTCCCTCCATCTCAGAAGAACCTGGAAGCTGGGCTCAGGGCCTTCCACAGAGGAAGCTTTAATACTGAATTCAATAATTCAATGTTCTTTTAAATTTCAAAGTAACTTATGTGCATTGTAGAAAATTTTGAAAAATACATGATTACAGACACATAAGCACCCATGGGCCTATCATTGGAGAATAATTACTGATAACCTTTTGGATTATTTCTCCATCTTTTCTGGTTTTTCATCTTACCTGGTTGTGCTTATTCTCTAATTTCAGGCTGTACTTAACCCTTAGAGATATAGTGCATGTTAAGCCTCTTTGTAAACATTTCATGCCTGTATAAGAATCTTCTGTTTTTAGACACTTAGGAGTTTTCTGATTTTTTCATAGTCACAAGTAAGGCTTTGAGGACTGCCCGTAGGCATGAAGCTGCTGCTTCATCTCTGTCCCCTCTGCACTGGCCAGCCCAGACCTCAGCCTCAGCCAGCCTGCCCTCCTTGGGCATTGGCCCCTGTTCATAGCCCTTCAAAACTCCTGCTGTTTCCCTGAGGTATTAGTGCTACCCAGGCAGTCTTTGTGCACTCCCCCACCTCCCCTGGCACATCATTCTCTTCCAGAGTGACCTCAGCTCCTCCCATGAAGTCACTCAAGCTTTACTGAAATCACTGACATCATCACTTCCTCCTCTAAGAGGACCAGCCTCCCCTGGCACCCTCCAGTCAAGGCCCCCACACTCCTGTGACCTGCATCAGCTTCAGTTACTACCTGCTTATCAGTTCATTTGTTGTCCCACTTCCATCATACCCCGAGCTTCTTTCATGTCCCAGAACCCAGCAGGGGCTGGCAAGTGCTATGGACCCAGAAATGTTTGATGAAAAAATGAATGACTGAATGGATGAGCCCTAGAAGTAGGCTTCACTGGTAATAGAGTCATTTTTTTTCTCTCATGTTTTTTGAGTATTTCATAAAAAGTTGAAAAAACAAGCTCATAAATACTACTACCCCCTACCCCTGCTCAAGGTTCAAAATGAGATCCCACTGCTTCAGGGCCCTAGCACCTCTCCCCTCCCCCTCCCCCAGGGGGTAGAGCCTAGTCTCCTCCCGGGGTCCACAGGTCACCCTGCTGAATCTCTGCAGTCCTGCCTCAGAGTCCAGGCTTGAGGCTGCGCCTACCCTCCCCGACTCTCTTTAGCTGGACTGTGCTGTGGGGGCAAGAGATGGTCCCAGTAAGTACTCATATCTGTTTTCATAGCACAGGTATTCAATACTCACTGACAAACCTACAGAAGAGAAGAACTCACCTTTACTGAGCTACTAGAAGGTGCCTGAGTCTGTGTAAACCACCCTCTATTCTTTCTTGTTGCATTCTCACATCAATACAATGCAGTGGGGAGCACAACCATTCCCATTTTACAGATGCAGAGACTGAGGCTCAGACTGTGGTCACATAACCAGGGCCCCAGGGTTTAATCTAATCCCTCTCTAACTCTAAGGATCCCAGTCTTAATTATGAACCATATTAAGAGGTGTTGGGGGGGGGGAACCCAGGAGTGGAGGAGGAGCCTGGAGAGGAACATCAGGAAGGGGAGCAATATTGTCACGGTAACCCCACCTGTCCCTTCTTATAGTCCTGTCCGTTCTCCATCAGTGGCCACCTGTCCCCAAGGCCCACATACATCAGTGACCAGACCATTCTGCATAATCGAAAGCCCTGTTCAGATGACTACCAGAAGCGAGTAGGATAAGCCAGGGTTAGCCTGATGGTGGACGGACTGGGCCCAGAAACAGTGCAGGGGTGTTGCTGCCCCAGACCCAGGGCACAAGGGCCTGGTGGGGTGTCCATCACATCTCAGTCCACCACTCCCTGCAGTAGCTGGCAGCAGCAGCCCCTGCGCACTACCAAGCCAAGGTACCTAGAGCGACTAGAGAACTACCTACGCAAGGAGCTCCTCCTGCTGGACCTGGGCACAGATTCTGCCCAGGAGCTAAGGCTGCAGGTCAGAGCCACAGAAGAACTGGGGGGAGGGCAGGGGCAGGGCTGGGAAGAAACCTTACTCACCAGGACTAGGCACTTCAGACATTCAGGCGAGACCAGCCTTTCCCAGCTCTCTTGGGTTCCCCTTCCTGGTAAGAGAAACTTGTTCTCTAACAAAGCCAGTGAGCAGGCAAGTCTACCGGCATGGAACCAAAACTCTCCTGAGGGTTGGGTTTCTTTACCTGAGTCAGGTGGCCTGAATGCTGTCTCCAGTCCCTTCTGTGATCCCCAGCACCCACCTTGGGTCATTGGGTATCAGTGAATGGAGCCTAAATCCTGGCAGTTGGGCAAGCAGGGGTCATACAATGTCTACCAGCCCAGTTACAACAGCCCCAAGCTTGAGGAACTTAGCCAGATACAGAGAGAAATCCAGATGTAACCTAGATTCTGATGCATATTAGGGAAGGAATCACCAAATCCCTGCTCAAATGGCAATGATGACAGGGAATCCCTCACTTCTGACTTAGTCACTGACAGAAGCATTTGCTGAGCACTGTCTGTGTGCCAGGCTCTGGGTGGGGCCTTAGATATGGTCTCACAAGCTAAAGGAACCTCGCCAACAAAGAAGCAGAAGCTCAGAGAAGGCATCCAGCTATGTAGTAGTGGAGCTAGGATTCAAACTCAGGGCTGGTTCGGGAGCCTGTGCTCATTCCAGTATACAATGTTGCCTCCAAAAACTTCCTGTGTGTCCAAGTGGGACAGGAAACCACACCTCTACTTGGAAGCTAGAGCCTTAGACCTTCTCCTGCCCCCACAGGACTGTAAGATGGGGAGGGGTGCTGGTAAGAGGCCAGCTGAAGCACAGTGCATGGAGGAGGCTGGCTGCCTGGAGAGCCAGAGGGGGCTCAGGTAGAGAGGGGGAGGTCCTGACCCAGGTCGTCTGCCAGACAGCACCAGGAGAGGTCTCCAGAGAGCAGCTGAGAGGGATGGAGCTGCCCCTCAGCTCCCTGACTGTGAGAGACCCCGGCGGTGCCTGTGGCATTTATTTGAATGTGAGTCGCCTGGCAGCTTCATGCTAGAACACTTCTAAGCCAAGCAAAGAAAAACTTAGGTCCCACTGAGGGTGGCAGCTATAGGCCAGGAGGTGACAGTTTCCCTTTTCTTGCCAGCCTTACAGAGAGATCTTTGAATTTTTCATAGAGGACTTCAAAACATACAAGCCATTGCTATCCTCCATCAAGAGTGCATATGAGGTGATGCTGGGTAAGACTGCAGCCTCCCTGCCTGGGCCCAGCCGGGAAGAGGCAGAGAGAATCCTACTCTGACCTTCTGGGTTCTGCAGCAGGGCTGGGGCAGCAACAAACTGGGCTTTGAGGTCACCAAGCCCCCCTTAGCCTTTTTGTTTACACTGTCATGTGATAGGGCACCCCAGGGCAACTGACTACCTCCCATTCTTGGGAAGCATGGTGGGGCAGTATCTGTGGGAAATAGAGCATCTTTTCTATTGAGAGTGAAGCCCAGAAGGGAGGGTGTACCCCTGGGAAGTGAGGGGGCTTCCCTCACCAGGCTCAGGAGGTGCTGGGCATGGTGCAGCTTCAGGACTAAAGGCCGCATGGGGAAAGGGCATAGGTGAGACCCTGGTCCTCATCGGGACTCTGCCCCTGGTTTAAAAGCAAGTGCAAGAAGGACTTAAGCAGGAGCTATGCTTTGAACAGGCATGTATAGACTCCTCGAGTTTGCAAGGGACATAGCCACTCACTGTGACCTCAGGATCAGTGTCTCCTGGTTGTTTGTCCTCCATGGCCCCAAAGGGACTCTCCTACCTGTCCCTGCTTAGCCGACCAGAGGGAGAAGATTTGGGCTCTGGAGTCCCTGAAGGCGAAGCTTGTCACTGTGAACGAGGACTGCAATGAGAGGATCCTGGCCATGAGGGCCAAGGAGAGAGATGAAATCTCCACGCTGAAGAAAGAGAAGATGAATTTGCTAAAACTCATTGATAAGAAGAATGAGGAGAAGATCTCATTGCAGAGTGAGGTGAAAGGGAGTAATGTGGTGACCAACTCCCTGAATCCCTCCCACCCCCACCCCAGGGGTGACCTTGAGGCCTTCAGCCCTGGGGTGACCCCCTAGCTCTCTCCACCCTTCTGCCTGGGATGACATACAGAGCCACCACCTCCCCCCATACCCCTCTCTCCACATGCTGCCCTCCTCCTCAGCTCAGCACTGGCTTGGTATGGCCCCAAATGCCAGCAGAGTCCCGCTCCTTGGCTGCCAGACTTTCTCCACAGGAGGAAGCTTCGGCGCTTTGCTGGATTCTCAGGAATGACCAGTCTCCTCCTCCTCCTCCCTTTCTTGTTCTCTTCCCAACAGGTGACCAAACTGAGGAAGAACTTGGCTGAGGAGTATCTGCGCTACCTCAGCGAGCGAGATGCCCATAAGATCCTCATTGCAGACCTGAATGAGCTACGGTACCAGCGGGAAGACATGACACTAGCCCAGTCCCCAGGTGAGCCCAAGGTGGGTTTCTCTCCCCTGAAGAGGCGCTGGAGAGGAGTCTGGCTCTCACCACTCCTATTCATTCAACTCTCCTATTATCTGCTCATTCACGATGGGAGATGTTCCTGCTGCCACCTGGGTCTGTAGATCTTCTGAGCTGGCCTGAGAATCATAGACTTGTTGTTTATGAAGGAAACAATCACTGGCAGCTGAGGCAGCCTGGACTCCCCAAGGGCAGGACAGGCCTGGTACTCCACATCTTGGGCTTCTCTATTTAAGCTCAAAGCCCTATGCTGGTAGCACTGTGGAAAGACTCAGGGGCTCCCAAGCTGGGAGAGCAGGAAGACCTGGGACATGCCCCAAGGGACACTCAACCCTGCCCTGGGCTACAGGCCCCAGAGGCAGGGTGACATGAGCTGGCGGGCCCCCTGGCAGGTGTCTGGGGGGAGGACCCCGTGAAGTTAACAATGGCTCTGAAGATGGCCCGGCAAGACCTGACCCGCACGCAGATGGAACTCAACACCATGAAAGCCAGCTTTGGAGACGTGGTGCCCAGAAGGGACTTTGAAATGCAGGAGAAGACCCTCAAGGACCTGCAGGAGCAGGTGCTGGTGGGCAGGCAGGGTAGGGAAGGGCCATGCAGGTGAGTAGCAAGGACCAATTACCCTGCCCACAGCTGGACAGCCTGAGAGACGACTATGAAGAGGTCCACAAGGAGCACGAGACGCTGCTGCAGTTGCACACGACCACGCTGAAGGAGCGGGACCAGTTCTGCTCCGAGCTGCAGGAGATCCAGCGCACAGCCACACCACGGCCAGACTGGTCCAAGTGTGAAGGTAATGCTGGCCATGGGAGCCCTAGGGACTGTTCAAGTGCGTGGTCTGGACTCCAGCTCCCTCTCCCCATCTACAGATGTGGTGGCTGGAGGACGAGATCGCTGGCAAATGCTGGCCGAGGGCAAGAACAGCGACCAGCTGGTGGATGTGCTCCTGGAGGAGATTGGCGAGGGGCTGCTCCGGGAGAAAGACTTCTTCCCTGGTCTGGTAGGGGAGTCCCTGGGCTCAGGAGGCTTGGGGCCAGAGTCAGAACGGCCAGGCCTTGCTGCTGAGAAGACTTGATGTTCTGGGGGAACTATCTGGGGCTCTGCCCTGCTTGCTGGTGGGGCTACAGAGGGGCCCAGAGATATGCTGACATGGTTCCATACAGGGTTACGGGGAATCCATCCCCCCTTTCCTTCGGTTTGATGGCATTGTGGAGAACAAGAAGCCAACCAAGAAGGATGTGGTAAACCTCAAGGATGGCTGGAAGGAACGTATCACTGAGAAGCAGGTCAGATCTCTCTAGCCATTTTGGCCTGGTGTGGCTGCCTGAGTCCTCTGGTGCATGGGGGGGTGGGGGTGTCCCTCAAGGTGCTAGGGAACAGGGAGGAGAGCCAACCGACGTGGGGCAGGCTGACCAAGCAGTCTTCCCCCTACCCTGCAGAAAGAGAAGTTCCCAGATTTCTTCTTCAATTTCCTGGAGCGTCGCTTTGGGCCTGGTGATGCCATGGCCTGGGCTTACACCATTTTTGAGTATACCAAGCTCTTCCACTCCAATGAGGTCATGAGTCAGTTCTATGCAGTTTTGATGGGAAAGGTAAGCTTGGGCCTGGCCCTCCACCCTTTGTCTCCGGCATAGGCCAGCTCTGTCCCCACCCCTCTAGGAAACAGCAAGATGGTCAAAGCTTCCCCCCTAGAGGAAAGAGAGTGTGTACATCAAGCAGGAGACAACAGCACGGCTGCTGAAGGAGATGACCAGTGCTGACAGCCAGAACGCGGGGCTACGAACCACGGAGCAGTTAAGGTGAGAGACCAGTTGGCCTCCCTGAACTTCAGCCCAGCATGACCTCTGGCCAAGCTCCTAGCTGTGCAGGGGGAAGGGGAGCCTGGTGGGAAAAGGCCAGAGACTCAGTGCATTGTGCCCTTTTGAGCACCAGTGGGGCTGGCAGAGGGGTGCGGGGAGATGGGTAGGCAGGCATCAGCCAGGCCTGTCAGTCCTCGCGTCTCCCTACAGCACTGCCCTCAAGAGTACCTTCCCCTTCAAGAAGGACGAGAGAATTCAGGAGCTGATGGAGGCAGGGGGCTGGCATCCCAGCAGCAGCAATGCAGACTTGCTCAACTACTGTGTATTATTTATGGAGGTGGGTTGGGGCCCAAGAACTTGCCCAGTCCTGCCCTAGCCTCTGCTGGACCCTAGCCCGTGTACCCTCACCCTGCCTTGTGGCCCCTTCCCAGTATGAGGAGGGCCAGAGCATGCCCTTTACATGGATGAAAAGGATGAATACTTACAGGAGTTAAAGCAGGAGCTGGACCTGGAACTGTGAGTGACCCTGGGGACCTCAGGCTCACTTAGTCAAAGGCAAGTCCTACAGGCTGGGCCACAGAGTAGCACCTCAAGCCCCAGGTCTCCCTATGCACCGAGACTGCTGCTGGGCACTACATACTGCTCAAACCTGGGAGAGGGCATCTTGGGGTCTGGGGTATAGAGAAGACGGTCAAGGTCTATCTCTCTCTTTCTTTGTGGGGGCAGCCACGATGAGGTGACCCTACCCAAGGTACGTGAGGCCTTGATGAACATTGATCCCAGCCTGGACAAGCAGACCCTAAACAGCTATTTGAGCCAGGCCTTCCAGCTCCCCATGACAGAACTGCCAGAAGAGGGCGAGGAAAAGGAAGAAGGCATTGTGATAAGGCTCCAGACTGCACTGGAACAGCTTCAGATGAGTGATGTTAGGGGTGTGGGGCCCCGAGAGCAGGAACCTGCAAGCTGAGGCCACTGTGGGCAGCCTGAGTGCTCCCGTGCTAACCTCTGACTGTTGTTATAAAATTGTTTGTCTGAACCCATGCTATTCTCTAGCTTATGCTGGGGAGTCAAGGGAAGGGTGCTTGGTCCCTGCTTGGCTGGTCCCAGAACGTGCACCAAAACACAGCATATTCTGTTTGTGACATTTTATTGATGCTGGGGGGCAGGGAGGAAACCTAGCAGTGTATGTGGGGCCAAGGGGCCCCGGGTAGGGACAGGGCAGGTGTTGAGGCCTGGCCACTACTGGGCAGGGAAGACAGTGTTGCCACTGAATGCACAAGGGATGAGCTGCTGTCGGTACTCCAGGGGTAGGTGCCGCTCCACGAGCACATGCAGGGAGGCTTGGTCAGTGACCAGGCCCTGCCTGCAGCAGAGGAAGATGGAGAATGAGAGAATCAGCGCCAGCACTCCCACACCCAGCATCTCCCTGCTTCCATCCACTTACCTTCGCATCAGCAGCTCCAGGTCCTCTGGCCTCACAGTCTTGCGGCCAGCATGAGCAGCAAATACCTCCAGGTCGTCACAAAGATGCTTGAAATACCTGTCCAGGCTGCCAAGAAAGTAGGGGTAAAACAGTCTGTTCATGATCTGAGGGGTTCCTCTCCCCACCCCAAGTGTCAAGGACTCACCACTTCTCCACCATCTCCACAGCCTTCTTCTCCATGGGCATCTTAGCATAGAAGCCAAAGAGTTTCGCATAGTGGTTCAGTCCAGTCTTGTAGGGATCTTGACGGGGTCTGGAGCCAGGGATTCGGGGCTTGGGAGGAAGCCTGGCCGACAGAGGCTCCGGAGGCTCTGAAGGTAACCTGGGGGCAAGGAGTGAACAGAGTTAGCTGAACTGCTGCTACCTAAAGAGGCCGCTAATCAAAGATAAGTCTTGCTGGCTCCTGCCAAGACTAGGGCCCTTGTGCTCCTTGGCCAGGCTGGACCAACAGTTCCAACCATTTCTGGGGGGCAGTGGGGACAGGGGGCTATGTAGAAGCCTGGTCTTTCCCTGGGGCCCCAACCCTCCACAATCTGGACACAATGTCCCAGTCTAGCCTCATCATACAAACCAGTACTTGCTCAGGCCCATGATCCTCAGGCTTTGGCATGGACATTCCCCCTACTCAGCCCACTGCTGCCTGTCCCATTCTGCTAATCCTCCTCCAGGAAGCCTTCTCTGACTGCATACTAACCTAGGCACTTCCCCCCTGCCCAGGCTCCTCTAAGCCCCTGCAGGCAGGCACCAGGATGACAGATGTGCTCTGAGTGGGCCCCATCCAGCCCACCTTAGGGTGCTCTCCTGGGTAATCATTTACACACCTAAAGGAAGAGTGATAAGAGTGATAACTCTGTGGTACCCAATGCCAACCTCAGTACCTGCCCCCTTCCAAGAAGCCCATGTGGAACAGGGTCGTGGGATCTTACACTGCAGTGCTAGGCGGTGGAGCTGGCTGAAGAAACTGAAGTCGCCTGGCCCGAAGGAACTCTGGGGTGCTGGAGGCCAACCCTGGACTTGCTGCAGAGGAAGGGCAGGGTTACAGAGGGCACAGGCCTGAGCATCTCACTCAACCCTGAAGGCCCACAGCCTCCTTATCCTGTTCCTCGAGGGCTCCATCTAGCTCCAGGCAAGCAAGGGGCCCTTCAGAGTTTCCCTAGCCCAAGACCACCTGTGCCCAGAAACACAAGCCAGGTAAGCCCCTCCTCCAAGGCCAGGGACACAGCTGTCACTTACCCACCCACCCCCTGATCCCTGCACTGGGCCCCTTACCTGTTCTACCAGAGGTGTCTTCATCCCCTGAAGATCCTTCTGGCTGCTTGGCCTCGACAGCCCCCCAGGATCCCTCTGCTTCGGTCACTTCTACGTGTCCTTCAGGCTCTTCTGCTCTGGCGGATCCCTGTGCTTCTGCTGCCTTCTCCACTTCCCTCAAGCTTCCTTCCATTCCTTCCTCTGCCTCCTCACCTGCTCCATTCTGTAAGGGCCCTACTCCATCTTCTTCAGAGATATTACTGCTGACGTTCGGAAAGCCCAGAGCAAGGGCATCAACCTCCTCCACCTCTCCTGCCAGAAGCTGGGCTGGCTTCCCAGCACCTGAATCAAGGGGAGAGAATACAGGCTAGAAAAGCAGTAGGCCCGGGCTGTAGCTCTGAGAAAGGTAAAGATGGAGTAGTAAAACCCAGCCTAGCCCATCAAGGAGGGAAGAGGGCCAGAGGCAGCCCCAGGGTACTGGTTTGGAATCTCCTGGCCCAACACTGACTCTGCTCTTGGATGGAGGGATCAACAGCCCTCGGGGGGACTCGGGGGTGAGGGGTACACATATGGGCCTGAAGAGGAAAAAACACCAATGCCAATTCTTGCTTAAGCTAGGCTTGGCTCCAGGTTGCGTGCCCCACATACTCACCGTTGGTCTGCAGCCCAAGCCCACTGCTCCATGTCCTGCGACTGGCAGCCCTCTCCACATCTTTAGCCCCAGAGTGAGAGCGGCAAGGCAGGGAGTGGTGCACACTGGGGGAACGGCCAACCAAGGGCTGGGAGAAGGGCTGGGTGTCCTCCAACACTGTGTCTGTTGGCAGAGTAGCAACAGGGGTTCTGAGGCTCTCATCTGGAGATCAAGGTCCAGTTGGCACTCAGTGTTTTGCACGCCCACCTGCTGCTCTGCTAGCCAGTCACCAGGGCCTGGGTAGTGGACCCACAAGCCTGCCCAAGTGGCCCTTAGAGAGAGAAGACTAAGCCCACTCTAAGCCTAATCTCCCTTCCACAGCTCTCCTTGCTTACCTTCCTGCTCCTTAGCCTGGCATTCCCAGGCTCCATAGGTTGCCCCACCCAATCTGCTCACCCATGCCTCCATTCTCCACTTCTCATTCAGGTCCCTCTGCCTGCAACCCTTCTCTTATCCTGGTGAACTTGACTTGTCTTTTGGAATCAGGCTCCCAGGTCAGCTCTGACTGAACAGCTGATCCTGAAACCTAGCCCCTTTCAACCTCCCAATAAGCTCCAGCCACCATATCACACCCCTTTCCTACCCTCAGTCCTATAGCTCTTCAAGGATATGGGGTCCTGGAAGATACAGAGGGACTAAGACTGGGCCCCCGCAAGACAAGAGGCAATTTGCAGAAAGAAAGCAGAAAGTCCTCATCGACCTACTGGCCAGGCTTGCTCACTGTTCTTGACTCAAAGGACAGAGAAGCAACCTTGGACTCAGCAGCACCCCCCATCAATCATGGGGGGAAAGCTTTCCCCACAGGGCGGAAGATGGAAATCTCAACCTTACCTGGAGGAGCCAAGGCCAGGGAAGTATCTCGCAGATCCTGCAAAAATGTACCCACATCTACAGCTCGGCGGGTAGGAGGTCTGCGGGCCAAACCAGGCCTCTTCACTGATTGTGGCTGCAGAGGTGTGGCGAAAGTCAAGTTGAGGGAGCTGATGGGAGGGACAAGGCACAAAGGAAAGTCAGGTACCCGAGGTCCAACCACCCTCCCCCACCCCAGGAGTCCCCCAGCTGCCCCGGTGCTCTCATCTCTTAGAACCCAGCCACCATGCTGTGAGCATGGAGCAGTTATGGCCAGATTGCATTCTAGTCAGCACCCCCTTCCCCAAGCCTCTCCTCCACCAACTCCCGGAACAGGCAACAGCACCTGGTGAGGGAAGAGGCATCAGCATTCCCATGAGGCTCTGCAAGAGAATGTAAAAAGAAACGATAATAAGTTAGCCAGGCCTCTCTCAGGCCTCCTCAGTCTCTCCAGAGGACAGAGAGGGTGGCCACAGGTGTTGTCCAGGACCTCACCTTGGGAGGGAGGCAGTCCCAAGTCCACTCCTTGCTGAAACACTGACAACCTCAGTCTCTGCTTCCTTCTGCCAAGAGCCAGCAGACCTGGAGCCAGGGTTGTTGGGGGCTCAAGTTCAGGAAGCTGCAGCTCCAGGCTACAAGGATGGAGCTTTTCTCAGACAAGCCAGGACACCCAACTCCGGCTCTTAGAGCCCCAAGAGGCTCCCTGACTAGTAATGCCCAGCAGCCTAGCCCAAGGAGGGAATTTACTGCACCTGCTCCGACCGCTTTCCCGTCTGGAAGCCTGGACCACCTGCGGTGCCGGCACTGGCTTCACCACTGACTCTGGCATTACGATGGAAGATTCTGGGGCTGTAGAAATAGCAAAGAGAGAGTGGAGCTGGCAGGGCAGGCTGCCCTAAATGAGAGATACCACAGGGCTGGTGCCTGATTCTCACTGCAGGCCAGTGCTCACTCACCAGTTAGTAAGATGTTCTTCATTAGAGTCCGGGGTGTCTGTTCCTCCAGGTGTCCACTGGCTTGAACATGGGCCAATCTGTCAATAGACTTTGGGTAAAAGCATCAAGCAATCAGTTTGTTCCTTTGCCTTGACAGTCCCTCAAGGTGGGCTCCAGAGCACAGCTATAACTCAAGAGCCCCCGAAGGCAACCAGAGCCCTGTAGTGATCAGTGGGTAGGGCACTTACCCTGGCTCTATGAGAACAACGCCGGGCAGTCATCTTTGTTTGGCTCCTCAGCCTCCTAGAGGCAGGTGTTTGAAGCAGGGCTCTCTGGACACTGCGTAAAGAGCAGCAACTGTAAGAACTATGTAGGGAGGGTGAACTAGAGACGGGTCTTCGTCAGGGATCTTGGCTGAAGTCCTTTACCCTCAGGGACAGGGACCAGAAACCACTTGCCCTCCCACAGCCCTATTCCCAGTTCTATATCAACAGGGTTGTGGATGAAAGGGAGCCGAGGGGTATGGGAAGAGAGAAGGAATATGATGACCCAGCCAGAGAGAAGGGCTGAGGTGACTATGGCAGAGGTAGGGGTTAACCACACAGATAAGAGGAACAACTGGAAAAGTATCCATTCTAGACACTAAAACAATCCAAGAATATTTCAATATTTTTAAACCTTTTAAGTACTAGTCAGGGTCTGACAGCAACCTCCACATGGGTCACTCCAGCCCTACTCTCTCCAATCCAATCCCCTCTCAGATTCCAGAACCACATAAATGTTCCTCTGGCACAACTCCCACCTCATCACTCATAGGTCTAAAACCTATAATGAATGGCTTCCCATTGTCTATAGAGGAACTGCACTGCCCCAGGAAGTCAGCAGATGCCATCTTACACCCTCTCTGCACCATGAGCTCACCACAGCCCTCACCCACTGACACTCCCACCACGTCAGGCCAAATTCGCTGCTCTCTAGCAAAGCATCTTTCCAGTTCCTGCCTCCTGACTGCTACCCAGGCTATGCTCTGCAACTCCTTTCCCATCTTTCGGCTGGGAACCGCTTGGGAGACAGTTCAGGGAAGATGCCTGGACATACTCTGGAAAAAAAGTGGCTTAGAGAACATAGCAGAGGTCCAGATTCTGAGCACCCATCCTTCGCTTCCAGAAGCGGACCCCCAAGGACGCCTGCATAATTGAGCTCTGAGGTCCCGAGCGGCCTGGAGTCTCAGGGGTGGGCGCACAAACAGCTGACCCGAGCCCAGCGAGGAGAAAGGAGCCTGTTCTCAGAGGCCTGGACTCTGCTCCTCTCCGAGACTCAGTTTCCGTCTCCAAACAGGGTCAGCTCTGGACCCCATCGCCCACTCCCTCTGGTTGCTCTTGTGTTGGGGCAGCGCCCTCACATACTCAGTCCGAGCACTCCGGGGTCGCCGCGGGGTGCGAGGATCCGCTGTATCCAGCACGCGCCGTAGTAGCGTGCGCGTCGTAGGCTCGCTGTCCCGGCTGTAGCTGTCCGCCATCGCCTCAGCAGCCAGCCCTCCCAGCCGCTTCGGTAGCTACGATAGCCGCCTTCCCGCCGCCACATTTAAGCCAACTCTCGCGATGCTGCTGAATTTAGGTCAACTCTCGCGAGGCTGCCGCACAGCCACACGGGAATTGCAGTTCTAGTCCTGCCGCCGGCTTCGCCCGGTGTGTACAGTGGTGGTAGCAAACGGGTTTTGCGGGCATCCTTACCTTGAGCCTGGGCAAGTATGTGCAGCCAGTCGAAGCCTCGGTTTCCTCACCTAAGGTAAGGTGAGGGTGATAACCACCTAATAAGGGTGTGTGTGTGTGTGTGTGTGTGTGTGTGTGTGTAATGACTCAATTAGATAATGTTTAACTCAGGATCTGACAAGTAATAAGCCAGGTCATGAATAAATAGCAGTGACTATTTGTGAGAATGTCTCTCATTCTCATCTCCCTCTCCGAAGATGAAGAGAGACACATTTGGGCCAGGAAAAAAATAACTGTATTCTATACGTGACCTGATCAAATTTGCATTTGCAAAGACCAATGTGTCTATAGGACCTGTATCTATCACAAGAGATCAGTTTGCAGGCTCAGAGGCTAGTGAGCTGTTTGTGATGCAGCAGAGATGTTAAAATCTCCAAACATCAGCAATTTTGAGATGAATTCCGGCTCTCAAAAGTTCTGTTAATGCTGGAGACTTCATTACCATATTTTCACCAATTGACAGCCCCCTGCCCCCTTTCTTACATTTTAATGGGAACTGAAATAGAACTTGAGCTCTGAGTTTTCTGTGGAGTTCTCCTTCATGCTCCTAAATTGTGTGTAAAGTTTCAGATACTGGCAGTGGCATGGGCATATTTGTGCTTATGTTAAAAAATAGAGCAAAGAAAAAATAAGATTCTTGCTTCTCAAAATTAGAGAACTGCAGAGGAAAATTATATCAATATTCCTCGTCATTTAGATCTGACCTTTGTGTTATCTGACTTAAATTGCTAGCCCTTTGCAGGCACATTTCCGCGATCACTATCAACCACCTAAGTGCAATATTTATTTATTATTTGTAAAGCTTTGGACTAGATAATATGGAAAAAACATAAAAAACTTTCCAAAACAATTTGAGAATGAGCTTACTTTTCATAGCATTATTTGTGTTTGCTTAGATTGTCTTTACTGTGTTTACATGATTGATTAAAATTTATATTTACTATTTGTCAAAAAAACAAAACAAAACACAGGGACTGCTCTGCTGGTGTAGTGGTTAAGAATCCACCTGCCAATTCAGAGGACATTTGAGCCCTGGTCCGGGAAGATCCCACATGCTGTGGAGAAACTAAGCCCATGTACCACAACTACTGAGCCTGCGTTCTAGAGCCCGCAAGCCACAACTACGGAACCTCAGTGCCACAGCTACTGAAACTGGTGAGCCTAGAGCCCACGAGCAACAACTACTGAAGTCTGCGCGCCTAGGGCCCGGGCTCCACAACAAAGAGAAGCCACTACAGTGAGAAGCCCGTGCACTGCAACGAAGAAAAGCCCCCTCTTGCCTCAACTAGAGAAAGCCCACGTGCAGCAACGAAGACCCAATGCAGCCAAAATAATAATAATAATAAAATAATATTTTATAAATATTGTTTTAAATAATAAAACACTGGGGGAATTCCCTGGTGGTCCAGTGGTTAGGACTCTGTGCTCTCACTGCCGAGGGCCTGGATTCAATCCCTGGTCCAAGAACTAAAATCCCACAAGCCACGTGGTGTGGCCAAAAAACACAAGAAAGCAAAACCAAAAACGAACAAACAATCAGAAAAACTGGGTTCATGGGGCCAGACCATGTGAGGTATCGCAGGTTCTGGAAAGGAGTTTGGAGAATATTCTAAATGCAATAGGCCACCGGAGGGATTTAAGCAGAGGTATTACATAATTATATTTTCTTTGGCAGCCATGTAAAGAACAGATTGCAGGGAAGGCAAGATTGGAATCAGGGAGACATGTGACAAAGGTTCTTGACTATCTCCAGAGGTGACAAGATAGAAGGTGGGCAGGGCAGTGGGGGTGGGGAGAAAGCCAGGCATTGCATTCCAGACATTCTTTTGAGTGTAGAAGACTAAGTGTAGATTAAAGGTGATTTTATGTACTGGAAGGTAGTTTTTTTTTTTTTAAATTAATAATTAATTAATTAATTGGCTGCGTTGGATTTTCATTGATGCGCAAGGGCTTTCTCTAGTTGCGGCTAGCAGGGGCTACTCTTTGTTGTGGTGCGCGGGGTTCTCATTGTAGTGGCTTCTCTTGTTGCGGAGCACAGGCTCTAGGCATGCAGGCTTCAGTAGTTGTGGCACACAGGCTCAGTAGTTGTGGTGCATGGACTTAGTTGCTCTGTGGCATGTGGGATCTTCCCGGACCAGGGCTCGAACCCGTGTCCCCTGCATTGGCAGGTGGATTCTTAACCACTGCGCCGCCAGGGAAGTCCCTTTTTTTAAAAAAAACATCTTTATTGGAGTATAATTGCTATACAATGGTGTGTTAATTCTGCTGTATAACAAAGTGAATCAGCTATACATAAACATGTATCCCCATATCCCCTCCCTCTTGCATCTCCCTCCCACACTCCCTATCCCATCCCTCTAGGTGGACACAAAGCACAGAGCTGATCTCCTTGTGCTATGCGGCTGCTTCCCACTATTTTACATTTGGTAGTGTATATATGTCCATGCCACTCTCTCACTTCATCCCAGCTTACCCTTCCCCCTCCCCGTGTCCTCAAGTCTGGAAAGTAATTTTATAGAGCATAATTTTCAATGTTCTGTACATAAAGAAATGACATCAGTTTGACTTCTCACCAACATTTTTTGAGTAAGGTAGGTCTTGAGACTGGTAGGAGTAGAACCATATCAGTAACTGTATGACAATGAAAATACATAATAACAGATGCAATGACTTTTGCTGAATTTTATCCCTACTGCACACATTTCATAAACATTTAAACATATAATGAAGTGTGTATTCATGTTTTTACACTTGTATAAATGATTCACTCAAATGAATGCACATCTTTCACCATGGGCTACACATACTAAAGAATGCATTTCTGAATTTGAAGGGGTTCAAGCTGTGGACCTCAGTTTGCATTGGCCAGGAGGAATGGTTCTGTGAAATCCACACAAATAACCAAGGGTCACATTGGTTGTAAACAGAAATGCAGTGGTAATGTTTGGGTGTTGGGACCAGAAAAATAGTTTTTTTCCCCATTGTCGTGTATGTTTCTAGAACATTTTAAGTATGGGTCTGTTTTACAACAAAGAATAACAAACTTGGACTTCCCTGGTGGTGCAGTGGTTAGGAATCCGCCTGCCAATGCAGGGGACACGGGTTCGAGCCCTGGTCCGGGAAGATCCCAGATGCTGCGGAGCAACTAAGCCTGTGCACCACAACTACTGAGCCTGCGCTCTAGAGCCCGCACGCCACAACTATTGAAGCCCGCCCACCTAGAGCCCGCGCTCTGCAACAAGTGAAGCCACCACAGTGAGAAGCCCACGGACCGCAACAAAGAGTAGCCCCTGCTCGCCGCAGTTAAGAGAAAAGCCCGTGTGCGGCAACAACGACCCAATGCAGCCAAAAATAAAAAGGAATAACTAAAAAAGTGACAGTTAACTTGGAGTGCTTTTGCAAACTTTTAAAAGGCCCGATCTATTTTGTTTTTATATCAAATAATTAGAAATAATATATAAACTAGGCTTCGAATTCATACCCGTGGTCTGTAATCAGAAGAGAAAAAAGTGAGGAGGGAGAGTCAGGAGAAAGGGTGAAGAATGGCAAGAAGTGGGAGAAACGGGGAACTCGGCAAAGGAGGGCTAGCTTACAGGTAATTCTCCTGGACGACTGCCTGGCCTCCTCTCTGGTTTTCCACAGCTTCTCTTGCCCTTTAGAACACTTTCCCCAAGGAAGTCGAGGGAGTGGGGAGGTAACTTGTTACAATACAAATCCTGTCCAACCTCTCGTTTAACACCCCTCCAACAGTTCCCAGTCACCAGCAGAATAAAATCACAAATCTTTTAACTTGGCCCTGTTTGGTATCTTTCGGAGCTTCTGCTATTCTGGCTACTCTTGAGGATCCTTAAGGGCAGAGCCTAGCTCCTTCCTGCCTCAGGTTGTTACAGGCTGGTTCCCGGGCAAAAACCAGCGACTCCTCCCTAACCAAGCTTTTCGTGGATTTTTTCGTCCTGGGCCTCCGCCTCCTACTTTTCCCTCTCCCTTGTTGATTTTGTTTTTTTGGAGCGTTTATTTCTGTGATTAGACATCCATTAGTGTGCATTCATTCACATCTATTATCCAAAAGTCTGACCCTCATCCCTCTATAGTCAGGCCAGGTCGGTATGGTTCCTGCAAGGTTCCCAACTCCCTGCACTAGGCTCGGCGCACAGTAGGCGCCTAGTGATGACTATGTTTAGGTCAATAAGACAGTTAAGGCAAGCGGCATCTGAGTCCGGGGAGAGTTTCCAATGCAGACAGAAGGGCTCCCTGAGGTCCTCTGGGGCGCTGAGGCTTAGGTCCTTCCTCCCCTCCCCCGCAGGAATGCCCTGGACTCAGCAGCTCAGGGTTGGGGGACCGCTTCCGGCGAACAACACAACCTCGTCCGAATCCTGGTCGGCTTGCAACCCGACCTTTCCCTTAGGCGGCGCTCCAGGCCGCAGCCGCCAAGTTTAACGCAAGGCATTGCGGGATTTGTAGTTTCCGTGGGCACAGGCCCAGGGCGCTTGCGCACTGGGGAGACGCGCGCCGCCCGACCCCCCCCATCAGGATTCCAGGTCCTTGCGAAGGGCGCTCCAAGCGACAGAGTTCCGACCGAATACGCCTCTCTAGTCCACCGAGGGTGAGCCGTGTAGGGGAAGAGTCCGCTCTACGTGGGCTGTCGCGGTGCCTTGCAAATAGGCCGGAACAAGCGCTCCCCCGCTCCGGAAGTGAGCGGCTTCTGCCGCGGTGCATTGTGGGGGGCGTAGTCCTCTTTCCCAGGCGGTCGTTCGCGGCGTCCCTGGGGCCCACTCTGGAGCGCAGGCGGGCGGCTGGGCGGCTGGCTCGGCGCGGGCCGACGGGAGGCGTATTCTGGGCACAGGGCGCCGGGCCAGGCCGGCCGTGCCGGGCGGCAGTAGTGGGACGCCGCCCAAGGCCTCGCGCGGTGCCGCCCGTCGAGGGGCGGGCGGCGGCATACAGACCGGGCCGTCGAAAGGCTCAGAAGGCCGGTGGGCCCGGCCGGGCCGCGCGGCGCAGCCATGCCTGGCTTTACGTGCTGCGTGCCAGGCTGCTACAACAACTCGCACCGGGACAAGGCGTTGCACTTCTACACGTTTCCCAAGGACGCTGAGCTGCGGCGCCTTTGGCTCAAGAATGTGTCCCGTGCCGGCGTCAGTGGGTGCTTCTCCACCTTCCAGCCCACCACGGGCCACCGTCTCTGCAGCGTTCACTTCCAGGGCGGCCGCAAGACCTACACGGTGCGGGTCCCCACCATCTTCCCGCTGCGCGGCGTCAACGAGCGCAAAGTAGCACGCAGACCCGCGGGGGCCGCAGCCGCCCGCCGCAGGCAGCAACAGCAGCAGCAGCAGCAACAGCAGCAGCAGCAACAACAGCAGCAGCAGCAGCAGCAGCAGCAGCAGCCGTCGCCGTCCGCCTCCACTGCCCAGACCGCCCAGCTGCAGCCGAACCTGGTATCTGCTTCTGCGGCTGTGCTCCTCACCCTTCAGGCTGCTGTGGACAGCAGCCAGGCTCCGGGATCCGTGCCTCCGGCGCCCACCACTCCCACGGGAGAAGATGTGAAGCCCATTGACCTGACGGTGCAAGTGGAGTTCGCGGCCGCAGAGGGCGCAGCCGCCGCAGCCGCTGCGTCGGAGCTAGAGGCTGCTACAGCAGGATTGGAGGCCGCCGAGTGCCCCATGGGCCCCCAGTTGGTGGTGGTCGGGGAAGAGGGCTTCCCTGATACTGGCTCCGACCACTCTTACTCGTTGTCGTCAGGCACCACAGAGGAGGAGCTCTTGCGCAAGCTGAACGAGCAGCGGGACATCCTGGCGCTGATGGAGGTGAAGATGAAGGAGATGAAGGGCAGCATCCGTCACCTGCGTCTCACCGAGGCCAAACTCCGTGAGGAACTACGCGAGAAGGATCGGCTGCTGGCCATGGCTGTCATCCGCAAGAAGCACGGAATGTGAACGAGTCCCCTTTCGGCCTTCGGGACTCCCAGACTCCTGCCAGCTTAGAGGGACCTGAGGCCGCCGCTGTTGAACTCCCTCATACTCATGGGGCACTGGTTGGCAGTACTGAGCCTTAGGGCAGCTGAACTCTTTTGCTGGTGACCAAGCACCCTCTCTTGTTTCCTCCTGAAGCAAGGTCCTGAAGTCTGGGATCTCAGACTCTGCACTGGTGACACCAGCAATTATGACTTTGTCTACCCGTCCCTACCTTCACTCCCCAACCCCAAGTTTATGTTGCAGATTCTGGTTAAGCAGAGGCTTCAGAACCACTGAACTTGAAACTTATCCCCTAGGGATGCAGGCGAGATGCCCAAGGACTGTGGCTTTGGGAAAACAACTAAACATTGAGTTTGGCCGGCAATCAGAGACAGCTCTTCTGTGTGTAGTGATAAGAGATCCAAGTAACATCAGTTCTACTTTTTGTGCTTTTCCTTCCCAGGTGCAGCCTGTGATTCTGATGGGGACTGGCAGATCTGTGCCTCTGCCTCCTAGGACCTCCCTCCCAGGAGGTCATCAACAAGGGGATCTAGGTGACCTGTTGATGGAGATCCAGCTTGCCAGGGACTTAGGTCTATCCTGTTATGTTTGCTACTGGTTACAAATTCTATTTTCTGTACAATTAGTCAGACTAAAGTTTTCACTGTGTTTGTTTGGCAAAACAGATTAAACAGAAAGTAAGGTTTTTATTTGGGTTTCGCCAATTTATTTTTATAAGGACTCAGCTAAGGGTCCCTGAGACATGGGGAGATGGACTTCCTGATAGGCCTCCACCTTCGCCGCCTTAGGTCTCAAGGACCAAGCTGACCCTGAGAGTAGAGATGCTTCAGTGACTAGGTTTCTCCATAAAGAGGCCCTAAGCACAAGGACCCTGGCCTCATAAGGTCTTTGCAGAGTTCCAGCTCACCCCGAAGAGTTTGGAAATTGCACCAAATGGTCCTGGTTTGTCCATGGGTTAGCTCCCTGTGTCCTTTCAACTGGGAGAAGGAGCAACTGAGAACTAAACTGAATTGTGGCAGCCCACTTCTCTGAGGGTTTTGAATTCCTTAAGAATTTTCAGCTGGAGTTGAATTTTGCTCACTATTATCGCCCTTAGGCCTAGTATGGTGTCTGGCACACATGGGTATTGCAGTTACTTAAATCAGTGAAGACCGTAGCTGGAACCAGCCATGGACTCTTATACAGATACCTTTGACTTTGGTACACTTTCATTGTGAAGGAGGTGGATCCATAGAGGACTTTAAGCATAGGAGTTGGGATTTGTGACCCCTTGACTCATTTTCTTGGCTGTTAATATCTTTCTTTAGATTGGATATTGTAGCGGCAAGGTGACATTTTTATCTATAGTTCCAAGTAATTTAGCTCAAAGCTAGCTACAGATGCCTTTAAAGCTAGCCATGTGGGCCTCCCTGGTGGCGCAAGTGGTTGAGGGTCCGCCTGCCGATGCAGGGGATACGGGTTCGTGCCCCGGTCTGGGAGGATCCCATATGCCGCGGAGCGGCTGGGCCCGTGAGCCATGGCCGCTGAGCCTGTGCGTCCGGAGCCTGCGCGTCCGGAGCCTGTGCTCCGCAACGGGGGAGGCCGCAACAGTGAGAGGCCCGCATACCGCAAAAAAAAAAAAAAAAAAAAAAAAAAAGCTAGCCATGTTTAACATGGGTGTTGGGGCACAAATGGACACTTATTGGGCTCCATAAAACATGACTCCTTTCTCTGTTCCTTATGGAAAAAGCCACTTACCTGGGGGCTTTCCCTGTGGTTTCAAACTGGAATGACTCTAAAATTGTCTCTCTAGTTTCTGCTCTCCTTCTGGCCTCTTGGCACTGACTTGAGAAACAAGTGTGGTGGGGAGGAGGGGTGGGAGATAGGTTGTGCAGGTACCTAGATGTGGAAGGGACTGTATCTCTCCCTTCCTAGGGTTAGTTCTGGCTTGTCATAAGGTGGTGGAAGCACAGCAGTGCCCTTCCAGGCCAGGTGGGACTGAAGCCCTTTATGGGTAGGTATTGGATCAGTTGCTCAAGTGTCCCCACCCTCCTTCATTAGGAGTGAGGATTTTCCCAGGCCCAAGCCATGCTCTTTAGTGTGTCCTTTAGCTCCTGTGTGTTGAAGGAACTTAGACTGTTTCAGCTTTGGCTCACTTGAACCTCTCAGCAGGACTCCCAGGACAGGGTGAGGGCCAGACTGGCTAGGACTCTCTGGTGTCTGGATGTTGTGAGCACACAACCTATCTGGTGTTTTAGCTTCTGGAGGGGAGGAGGACAGCTCAGAGCAAGGGAGGTCCTAGATATACCACAAGCAGGGCAATGCAGAGTCTCCCTGACTGAGTAATAAGAGAAGAATCTAGTCAGGCAAAGTAATACAGATTTGGGATTTAATTAAACAGAAGCCTAGCCTGGTCGTATGAGGCATTCCCGGGAGGAGCAGTGGGGGTGACCGTGAGGATCTGTGAAGGACCCTTTTGGAAGAACAAGAGAACTGAGAGATCTCTGGTCAGGAGAAGACTTGTTGCTATAAACTTTACCTGTGATCCCCCTGGCTTAGCTGCAGAGCATTTCCCCAGCAGGCCTGAACTAGAGACAGGCCTTAACTTCAAATGTTTGCGTTGCCCGGGAAACGATGAAAATGGGGGTTGAAAGGAAAGGGCAATGGGCGGGAGGGAGATTATGGACAATTTTATCACTTAAATCACGGGGGAGGTTTGGGCGTGCCAGTTATTACTCTTTTCTCTTAATAAAAATGAAACTCTTAGCTGCCCTGCCTGCTGGAAAAAAAACAAAAAAACTTGTGAGAATGTCTTGTAGACCCTAACTGCAGAAATCTAAAGAGTAATCTTGTTTCCAGCCCAAGAAAAGCCTCGCCTGCTTGAAACCAGCTTTGGGTCCGACTAGCACCGGGCAGGGCGCAAGTATGTTGGGACAAACAGAAGCTGTGCGTTCCGCCCCGGCTGGCCTTAGAGCAACACTCGTGAGAGCTGCAGGGGCGGCCAGAGCACCAAAGGGGAGGGGGCTTTGCGAGCGGAAACAGCTCAGGGGCCCAGGGAGGGGCGGCTAGGCCAGTTTGGGGCCAGGCCGAGCTCCCACGGAGGCGGGGCCAACACCGAACGGCCGCGCAACCAGAGCTGGGCCGGACCAGCTGGGACTTGGCGATAACTGAGCCCTGACCCCCGCCTGGCGCCAAGCTCGGGTGTTCCAGAGGCTTCCGCTAGACCACAATTCTCAGGGGCTCGCCTCGGCGGCCTCCCTCCCTGACTTAGTCTCCCCTCCCGCGCTGCGGGCCGTGTCTGGGCCTCGGCGCATAGGACGTCGGGAACTGTAGTTTTCTCCTGGCGCACCTATGCCAAAAAGGAGAACGGGGGGAACTGCGTTTCCCAGAGTGCAGCGGGGTGGCAAGGGAAGGCAGGGGGGAAGGGACAGTCGGTCGCAGACCGCGCTGGGTTGCCGCCGCTGCTGCCGCCATCGTGCCAGCCCCTCGGGTGAGTGTTGGGGCTAGCGCGCTGGGGCGGGGGCTGGGCCGCAGGAGCCGCGCTCCGGGTCGCCTGGAGCCTCAGCTGCGAGTCCCAGGGCCGCCCCTCCCCTCCCCCCCCCCGGCGGCCCGAAGCCGCGCGGGGCCGGGGCCATGTGTCGCGCGCGGCTCCGCCTCCCGTCGGTCCTCTGAGGCGGCGGCCGGGGGGAACACAGAGACAGCCAGGAGCCCATTTCAGGCGTACCGTGCCCGTGGCGGGCACACCGGACCGCGCCGGGGCCGGGCCTTTTTCTCTGTTCTGGACCACCCGGATGGAGCTCTCCGGGCCCCGCCCCGTCTGGCCTAGCCCGGCCTGCCCGAGTCCTGCAAACTCTGCAGGCAGGCTAGCGGGCGGACCCCAGCCACACGTCCTGCCGCCCGCCTGCCAAGGATCCGGGGATGGGCAGGTGCCCCCCGGCCCGCTCCGGAGTCAGCACTGGGTAAGGGCGCCCGCCTGCCGCAGCCCTACCCTCACCCGGTTCTCAACCATAGCTCGGCTAGGATGTAGGTGAACGCTCCTTTGCTTGTCTGCCCGCTGAGAGTGCACGAAACCTATCTCCCATTCTGGAACTCAGATTCTCCTGCATCGAGGCCAGGGTCAGGGAATCTGGGGTAGGGAGGGGGTTCCACGTGGGACTTCACCCCCGGCCAGTCTTGGAGGATCTGGCCTGATGAGATGAGGCGGCTCCGGACTCGTAGGCTCAGTCCCCGCCCTTCTCTCTGTCAGTGATCAGGCCCCAGCCGTGGGTGGGTTGGCCGGCCGCGTTAGTGGAGGGAGGGAAGGGAGGGAGGAAGCCAAGGAGCTAAGGCTGAATGTGTGAGCCTCCAACACGTTAGATCTCTGCAGCACAGCCTAATCCTCACTTCTGCCCCTCTCAGAGTCATCTGCCCTTTTCCCACAGAGGAGGATGATTCGATAAGAATGGTAACGGTAAGGTGGGGTTTAATGGAGGGGAAAGTAGAATCCAGGTCTGAGGTCCCTGAGCCTAGTGCCAAGCAAGAGGCTGGGCTGCAAGCAACATTGGGCATGGGGCACATCTGGGCTGTGGGGCTCAGATTCATGCTCTGTGAGGCCCTTCTGAAGCCTGGGTGGCAGCACCAGAGCTGGAGGCTGCAGAAAGTCAGGCTTCCCTCACCTGCCTGCTCACTTTCCAACAATTGAGTGACCTATCAACAGGCAGGAAGCTGGTTGGGCCTTGGGAAATTGCTTTTAATGATGGCTCCAAGGACTCCGTTGATTTCTGGGAGTAGGGAAGTACCTAGCCATAGAGTAGTCTTCTAGCAGGCTTTGTAAAGGCACTCCTGATTGGTGATAAAATTAAGGGACAAGTTCAGAGAAGACCATGGGATATGGAGAAGAGACAGTTCGTTAAGCCTTCGTTCCTCTGACCCCAATGTAGCTTCTGAGCCACAGTTCTTGCAGGGATAAAGAAGCAGCTAAGTCTCTGCAGACCTGGCCTCAGCAGCATGCAATTCTTTTAGGAGAGTTGAGTTAGGCCTGTGATGCAGGAAGCCACCATCCTTGGAATTTTTTTTCCTTGAGTATTTCCCCAGGTAATATTTTTCTGGTCATTGAACTCTAGCCTTGGAAGTTTTCCTGCAGTTGAATTGCATTCTCCCTGGTTAAGGAGGACAGGCAAGGAAGCTTCTGTCCAGATCTCGTCACCAGGGCCTGCGTTCTCTCTGGACTCAACCCTCCTAGTCCACATCCTAGCCCACGAGCACATGGGAATCAGGTTCATTCAGCAGACTCAGGAGAGGCCTGGTTTGCCAGTGGAGGTGGGCAACAAGGAGGGACCACCCACAGGACACAAATAGGATCAGTGTGATTGGATCTCTTAGTGCTATAAGTAGTTGTTCCAAGACCTTGAGATTGTCTGGGTTGGTTCTTTCTAGGACACTGGTGTCAGGTGAATTAGGCTTTATGGCTGTGGATTAGTTCACACATTGCAAAGCCCTAGGTGACTTGAAAACAAGGGTTTTCTTCAAGGTCAAAATGCTGCTGTTCCTTGGGAAAAAGGAACAAAGGTTAGTTGGGAACAGGAGGAATTCAGGTCCCTCCCTCTCATTCCAATTGTTAAGTTCCTTATAACCTCCGTGTCTGGGGTCATCTAGGCATTGCTAGGCAGCCTGACCCCCATAAATCCTTGACCTTTCTGGAATTTGGCAGGCTATCTGTGTCTCAGAGCTCAGAGATACGAGAAGAACCCTGAGGTTCTCCAGAGTCAGTCTGCACCCTCTATTCATGTAGGGCTGACTTGGGAGGTGGGGCCTGGCATGGGACAGTCAGGATATGGCTGCATGAGCAAGGGGGCAGGCTGTGAGGATGCTGGGTTCTCAACCAGCTCAACTAGGTCCCTTAGTGACATGGAGACCACCTCTCCTCTCTGAGCCACGTTTCACTTTATTCTGTCTTTGCAGTTGGTGGGTTGGGATGGGAAGAATGATTTAAGTGAAAGAATTCTGAAATTTTAGAACTGGAAGGCACCTTATATCAAAAAATTCTGGAATACCCTTACTGAGGCATTAGTATCTTGCTTGAAATTATTTTTTTTCTCCTTTTACACCAATGATCCATTTTATTCAGCAACCATTCTTGCAGCGCTTTCTATATGTCAGCCCACTGGGCTGAGGCTGGAGGTAGAATAATGAATCCTACCAAGTCCTGGTGCTGGGGAAAGGATGTCACAGTAGTGGAAGAGACAGAGGTAATGTTGCTATTATGTGCTGAGGGCTAAGTTGAAGGGACCCACAAGGGGCTCTTGGCCCTTTGCAAAAGAGGGGGCTTCTGAATGATTAGAGCACCAGAGAGGAAAGGCTGTTAGTGAGCCCACTCTCCTCTCCAGTGCCTGGAGAAACCACAGAACAAGGTATACTTCAGGATGTTGGGGCCAGGAAAGTCTGGGGTCCCTTGAGAAACTTGGCTGTCACCACTCCAAATTGCTGTAGCTGTTGAGTCTAGCAGCTGTCTTTTATCGGTAGCTCCTGCATTCCTCAGGGGTCTCTGCTGGGTGTTCTCCTGGTGCCTGAGAATGTCACCAGCATTCTGTGGTCTGTGGCCTTATTCCCTGCCTGGAACCTGGGTTTGTGGCTTCTGTCTCTTCTGAGACCCTCTCAGGTCACTTATTCAAGTGCCCAGTGCTCCTGGAGTGATATATATCAGGACATCTTCCCAGAGTCAGACAGAGGCGCTCTCCCCAGAAGTGAAAGGCAATAGTCCTTTTGGAGAGAGGGGAGTGAATCCAAAAAGTTTTCCACAGGATGGACATTGAAAGTTGGGCAGGATTTCTGTGCGCTGGGGTTGAGCTGAACCTCCTGATGGGCCTCCTTTTTTATTTTCTTTAATTTAATTTTTTATACTGCAGGTTCTTATTAGTTATCTATTTTATACATATTAGTGTATACATGTCAATCCCAATCTCCCAATTCATCCCACCACCACCACCACCACCCCCCCGCCACTTTCCCCTCTTGGTGTCCATACATTTGTTCTCTACATCTGTGTCTCTATTTCTGCCCTGCAAACCGGTTCATCTGTACCATTTTTCTAGGTTCCACATGTATGCATTAATATACGATATTTGTTTTTCTCTTTCTGACTTACTTCACTCTGTATGACAGTCTCTAGGTCCATCCACGTCTCTACAAATGACCCAATTTCGTTCCTTTTTACAGCTGAGTAATATTCCATTGTATGTATATACTACATCTTCTTTATCCATTTGTCTGTTGATGGGCATTTAGGTTGCTTCCATGACCTGGCTATTGTAAATAGTGCTGCAGTGAACATTGGGGTGCATGTGTCTTTTTGAATTATGGTTTTCTCTGGGTATATGCCCAGTAATGGGATTGCTGGCTCATATGGTAATTTTATTTTTAGTTTTTTAAGGAAACTCCATACTGTTTTCCATAGTGGCTGTATCAATTGACATTCCCACCAACAGTGCAAGAGGGTTCCGATTTCTCCACACCCTCTCCAGCATTTGTTGTTTATAGGTTTTTTTTTTTTTAATAAAATTTAGTTATTTTATTTATTTATTTTTGGCTGCGTTGGGTCTTCGTTGCTGTGCGTAGGCTTTCTCTAGTTGCAGCGAGTTGGGGCTATTCTTCGTTGCGGCAGGTGGGCTTTTCATTGCAGTGGCTTCTCTTGTTGCGGAGCACAGGCTCTACACATGCGGGCTTCAGTAGTTGTGGCTCGCGGGCTCTAGAGTGTAGGCTCAGTATTTGTGGTGCACGGGCTTAGTTGCTCCATGGCATGTGGGATCTTCCCAGACCATAGGTCGAACCTGTGTCCCCTGCATTGGCAGGCGGATTCTTGGCCACTGTGCCACCAGGGAAGTCCCGTTTGTAGATTTTCTGATGATGCCCATTCTAACTGGTGTGAGGTGATACCTCATTGTAGTTTTGATTTACATTTCTCTAATAATTAGTGATGTTGAGCAGCTTTTCATGTGCTTCTTGGCCATCTGTATGTCTTTGGAGAAATGTCTGTTTAGGTCTTCTGCCCATTTTTTGATTGGGTTGTTTATTTTTTTATATTGAGTTGCATAGGTTGTTTATATATTTTGGAGATTAATCCTTTGTCCGTTGATTTGTTTGCAAATATTTTCTCCCATTCTGAGGGCTGTCTTTTCATCTTGTTTGTAGTTTCCTTTGCTTTGCAAAAGCTTTTAAGTTTCATTAGGTCCCATTTATTTATTTTTGTTCTTATTTCCATTATTCTAGGAGGTGGATCAAAAAAGATCTTGCTGTGATTTATGTCAAAGAGTGTTCTTCCTATGTTTTCTTCTAAGAGTTTTATAGTGTCCAGTCTTAAATTTAGGTCCTAATCCATTTTGAGTTTATTTTTGTGTATGGTGTTAGGGAGTGTTCTAATTTCATTCTTTTACATGTAGCTGTCCAGTTTTCCCAGCACCACTTATTGAAGAGACTGTCTTTTCTCCACTGTATATCCTTGCCTCCTTTGTCATAGATCAGTTGACCATAGGTGTGTGGGTTTATCTCTGGGCTTTCTATCCTGTTCCATTGATCTGTATTTCTGTTTTTGTGCCAGTACCATATTGTCTTCTTTACTGTAGCTTTGTAGTATAGTCTGAAGTCAGGGAGTCTGATTCCTCCAGCTTCGTTTTTTTCCCTCAAGACTGCTTTGGCTATTTGGAGTCTTTTGTGTCTCCATACAAATTTTAAGATTTTTTTGTTCTAGTTCTGTAAAAAATGCCACTGGTAGTTTGATAGGGTTTGCATTGAATCTGTACATTGCTTTGGGTAGTATAGTCATTTTCACAGTATTGATTCTTCCAATCCAAGAACATGGTATATCTCTCCATCTGTTTGTGTTGTCTTTCATTTCTTTCATAAGTGTCTTATAGTTTCCTTCATACAGGTCTTTTGTCTCCCTAGGTATGTTTATTCCTAGGTATTTTATTCTTTTTGTTGCAGTGGTAAATGCGAGTGTTTCCTCAATTTCTCTTTCAGAGTTTTTCATCATTATTGCATAGGACTGCAAGAGATTTCTGTGCATTAATTTTGTATCCTACAACTTTACCAAATTCATTGATGAGCTCTGGTAGTTTCCTGCTGGCATCTTTAGTATTCTCTATGTATAGTATCATGTCATCTGCAAACAGTGACAGTTTTACTTCTTCTTTTCCAATTCGTATTTTATTTCTTTTTCTTCTCTGACTGCCGTGGCTAGGACTTCCAAAACTATGTTGAATAATAGTGGTGAGAGTGGACATCCTTGTCTTGTTCCTGATCTTAGAGGAAATGCTTTCAGTTTTTCACCATTGAGAATGATGTTTGCTGTGGGTTTGTCGTATATGCTGATGGGCCTCTTTTTAAAGTTATTTTTTTCTGAATAGCCATTTGAGGATGTTTGTGTGTGTGGAGTTGGATTTGAGTTGACTACCCCTTCCCCAACTTTGAGATTCTGTGATTCTCTTGCTTTGACCCTATGTGACAGGAATTCTTGAAGACTCTCTCCCTGAAGGAGGCCACAGCGTGTGGGTTATCCCTGCAGTGACTTCCAGGCCTGGAGTCAGTCTGGAGTGACTGATCATTCTGGTAATCACCCTTACCACCAGGTCTGTGTGGCACCTTCTCCTTCTCACCCTATCAGCTGGAATGTGTCTTCCTGGGAGGAATCATTTGCTCAGGTCTGGCTACGACTAGGGAAGTGTCTTAGTGGCCAGGGAAGAGGAACACAAGAGAGCTGGGGTTGGCCCTTCTCACTACCCTGGGCCTTTCTCTTTATTTGTTGCTGATACCTGCTATGTACCAACTCCTTAAGCACCCAGGCTGGAGTGGGGGCTACGCTGGAGAAGGAGAACCTCCCCTCATGAGAGGGGTGTGTCCAAGGTACCTGGGAACTGAGGGTAGTTTGCCTCAGTAAACTGGGGGAATTCTGGAATGTTTGTTTCTTAAAGCCTCAGGTACTGCATTAGAGCCATTGGGTCTCACCAGGGCAGAAACTGTGGCCCCCTGGAAGGATGTCTGTAAAGAGACATTGGTTCACTTGCAGAGATGGTCAGGCCCAGGTCAAGGCAAGTTCTCATTTGTAGGTTGTAAACCTGCTTTGACAGGCTGAGCATGCACTTAGAGGCTTTCTGTTCTGATGGCCATGGAGCTTGCTGATTTCAAAGGGGAAGAAAAGGCCTGGGCTCCATTCCTCACAGCCTCATTTTGCCACCTATGCTTTCTGCTGCTTGACATGGGCTCTCAGCTGTTCCAGTCCAGGCCAATTTTGTGGACATTTTAATGCTGACTATGCCAGTGGCCTTCTGTGGTCTTGAATTCTTTCCTAATCTCTGAGAGTCTTGGTTTCTTCATCTACAAAGTTATACTAATCACACCAGCTTTACAGGGCTGTGAGACTCAAATGAGAGAACACAAGTAACTGTTTGGCTTACAGGAGTTTGACTTACAGTACATGAACCAGCGAGTTCATGGATGGGAGCTCTCTAGGACAGGGGCCTCAGAGATCCCTGAGCCATCTGGGAAGGGGTGGCCATTCAAGGACTGAATAAGCATGGAGCAGAGGGACTACAGTGCAGGTCTCGGGATTCACCTTCTGGGCCAGCCAGGGCAGCCTGAAATCTCTGGAGCCCTTTCTTCAAATAGAAGAGAAGGAAAAGGCCCTTAGGGTGCTGGGAGCACCTAGACACCAGGGGTCTGCCCCAGGAAAGGGTTCTGTCCTGGTCAGCCATCTGGGCAGCAGACCTTAGCTGATTTCCCTCCCAACTTCAGGCAGGGGAGTGGTGGACGAGGCTGTTGCCAGTCCTCGGTCAAGGCTGCTCTTTAGTGGGTGTCCCTACAGGAGACTGAGATACCCACCTTCTTCCTAGCTCTTGACCTAGTATCCCCCTAGCACCTGCCAATGACTGCTTACAGCTGAGTCCTGCTTTATACCCTCAGTTGATTACCCCTAACATCCTCATAATTACTGATGAAGAGACAGGGTCAGAGGGTCATACCATGAGGGAGAGAGAGGAGACGCAAGCTAGAGGCCAGGCCTTTGAGGGAAGTGGTTGTGTGCCTGCTATTCAGCCCCAGATGTCCCTCAGGTGATCAGAACCTTGCGGGGGGGGAGGGGTGTTTGGGGCTAAGCCCCACTTCCCACACGCCTCAGACAGATGGCTGGGTGGAAGGCAAAGGATTGTTTCCTGACAACTTGGACAGAACATGTGGGAGGAGGGGAAGTGGGTCACTTGGCCACTTAAATTGAACAGGGTTTGCCCAGAACTCACTCCTCCAGAGCAGAGGGGCTGGGCCAGGCACCATGGGAACAGGGGTGCCCCAGTCAGGGAGACGGACCATAAACAAATATGTAAATGTGACAATCTCACGCAGTGACAAGTGCTAAGAAGATGAAACGGGGTGGTGAAGTAAGTAACTGGGTGGCTGCTTTAGACGGAGTGGTCACAGTGTCTGAAGGTGTCTATGAGGAGGTAACATTTGACCTGACACATATGTGACAAGGAGGCAGACACATGAAGATGTACGAAGAAGGGTGATCCAGGTAGAAGGATCAACAGTTGCAAACCCCTCCAGTGAGACAGGCTCAACATGTTCCAGAAACAGGAAAATGCCCAGAGTGGCTGCAGAGGACGGGAAGTAGTGGGTGGCAGGAGACAAGGTTGGATAGCTGGGAGGCCAGGTCACCCAGGGCCTTGAAGGCAGGGTAAATGGTTGAGACTTTGTCAGTGGGGAATGGGAAGGGAAGTCATTGGAGGGCCGTAGGACAGGATATACAGCACCCCTCAGATCATGGAAAGAGGTGCAGTTTGTTCCTGAAGGACAGGCACTATGCAGCCTTCCCTCTCACTCCCCACAGTGCACGCCTGTGCTCTGGGTTTAAGCCAAGGTTGTCTGTCAGTCCCACCTGTCGGAGTCCTTCTCAGCCTCTGCTTCAGGGCTCTTGGAGGCCTAGCAGACAGTAGGTGTGAGGGCAATAGGGATGGTTGGTGCCAATTTCAAGTGTCCTACTATAAGCTCAGCACATCTGGAATTCTCTGCAGACCTTGATGATGGGCCCTCAGATGTGAGCATCCTTCTGTTTTATTAGTCTGGAGTCAGTAATGTCCTCTTCCTCATCACTCTCCTGCCTCCAGCCCTGACCCAGGTCCAGCTAGGCCAGCATCTATCTCTGCTGAGATGGTAGAATGGGGTTGTGACTTTGAAGATTTGGGAAGACTGTGAGATCATCCCCCGTGAAAACACCCATTGTTTAGTGTGGCAGTCTGCCTGGTGCCTTTGTTTGGAGGCAGAAGCCCTGGTTCAGACCTGTCTTGCCCCTGTCCGAGAAAGCCAAGGTCAGAGATCAGGGCTTCAGCCCTACATGTTGTTCTTTTTTTTTTTTTAATTTATTTTATTTTTATTTATTTTTGGCTATGTTGGGTCTTCATTGCTGTACGCGGGCTCTCTCTAGTTGCGGTGAGCAGGGACTACTCTTCGTTGCAGTGCCCAGGCTTCATTGTGGTGGCTTCTTTTGTTGCAGAGCACAGGCTCTAGGCATGCAGGCTTCAGTAGTTGTGGCACGCAGGCTCAGTAGTTGTGGCTCGCAGGCTCTAGAGTGCAGGCTCAGTAGTTGTGGCGCACGGGTTTAGTTGCTCTGCGGCGTATGGGATCTTCCTGGACCAGGGCTCGAACCCGTGTCCCCTGCATTGGCAGACGGATTCTTAACCACTGCACCACCAGGGAAGCCCCCATGTTGTTCATTTTTATCTCCAGACTAGTTATCACTGGGAGTCCTGGCTCTGGACTCCACTAAGCCTGGTTCCATCCAGTTCTACCATTTATTAGGCTTGTGACCTTGAGCAAATTAGTTGACCTTGCTGGGCCTCATTTTGCTCATCTCTAACATGGGAGTTGACTCACAGGGTGTTAGAATAAATGCATGTAAAGCCCTTAGCACATGTCTACACGTAATACACATTAGTGAAAATGAGACATTATCAGCCGGACATTGCTATTTCAAGTTTCAAAATATGGAAACACTGACCCAGAATCTGAGGGTAAAAATGAAGTTTTTTCTGTTACCCAATGGAATCTCCTGGGCCAGAGGTTTTACCCTGGGGTCTGTGACAACCTCAGGGAGTATGAATGACTTGAAATCATTCACAAGGCTGGGGCATCTCTGCCTCTGTGCAAATTTATTGGGAAAGGGCCATGGTTTATGAGACATTTTTAGAGGGTCTTTGCACCCACAGAGACCTAAGGGTCAGTGAAGGCTGATGCTCAGTGGGTGAGAGGTCACCAAGGTCATTTCTGCTCCTCAAGGATCCTGGCCTTAGTCAGCCTAAGTGAAGCAGGAGACGGTGTGGTCAGCAGCCCTCTTGGAAGAGCTGTAGGAGAAGCTGTCATGAAGGTCACTCTCCAATCTGATGTGAGGCTGCCCCTCAGCCTTGGCATTTTGTTTCTTTCCAGGCGGTTCTTTCCACAATAAATATATTAGAAACAAGGTCAGGGCTGGCTGGCCATCCTGGGGAACATCCTCCCAGCCTGGCCCACCTCTCCCCTATGTTGCATGGGTATGGGAGGTGGGCTCTGCACCCTGTTGCTTTTTCTGGACTCAGGAATGCTGCCTCCTGGCTATGAGTGCAAATCTTTGTAGAAGATTTGGAGTCAGAAACTATAAATCCTGTAGTTTGCTGAACTCTGTGCTGGGAGGTTGAGGGGGTGGGGTCGGGTGTGGCAGGAACCACGCTGGAACCCTCACAGCCCAGAGCCACAGTGTTTAGGCAGAGGAATGAGCCCTGGGTGTGTTGATATGGCTTTGCACGTGGGGTTGGAGTCAACAGTTGAGTCTGGAAAGGAGGACCCAAATGTGTGGCATCTGAACAGTGACCTGAGGGGAGGGCGGGCATCACGGCTGGAGGACTCACCTGTGCAAAACACACAGGGAGCAAGCACTCAGAGAGTTCTGGTGTGTTTATGTGTGGAGCTGGATGGAGATAGGAGAGAATGGCTGAGGAGTCAGGGATGGGTGTGGATAGCCACCTGTGGGGCTTTGGGGGTTTGAACTTTAACCCAAGGGTGAGGGTTTTGTAGGGGAGGGACATGGACAGCCTTGTGGTTTAGAGCTCAGGGATGGAAAGTTAGCAGAAAGCAAGCAGTGGCCTTGACCAGAGAACCCAGTATCAGCACTGATGTACTGGGTGAGCTTGGGGCAACCAGCTGAACCTTGGTTTTCCCACCTGTAAAGTGGGCTGACAGTGGCATCTGACCACATGGCGATGTGATCACGACATAAACACATCAGGGTCAAGCAGGCCTTGAACGAGGTTGGTGTTGGCCTCAGCGGCCCCATTTGGCATCTTTAAAGCAAAGACTTCAGTCCACATACTTTTGAAGGTTCTTTCTTCCACTTTCTGGGAGCCCCTGAGCAGTCCTGTTCCTCAGGAGAGCTCACTCTGCCCTGCCCCACTCCACCGGGCCAAGGGGGTCTTCTTGTCCTTTTATCCCTCCACCTCTTTACTCCACCACTACTTCTGCCAAGTAGTTTTTGTATTAGCATGTTATCACACTGTTAAGAACAATGTTGAAAAAGGAAAAAACACCCCCCCACTTCCTTCACCTCACTGTCCCACCACATGGCGCCACTTTTTTTTTCTTTGGATCAGCTTCTGGCCTTATTTCCCCTCATCCTCCACCTCCAGCTTCTCAGTTTCCTGCCCTAATCTCTTTCTATGGCTCCAGACATTTGCTAATGTTGTTTCTTCTGACTGGTATACTCCTTTCTCCAAGACCTTCCCTGAGGGGTGCTGAGGACAGAGGGGGAGATGGCCCTCATCCATTCCTCCAGCTTTCCCCCTGCCCCAGAGTTCAAGATGCTCAGCAAGGCATCTTGAGAGCATGATGTGGTAGGGTTGGGCCACGATGAGTGAGCCAAGCATAGTGAATACTAGGGTGGAAGGGGCAGAGATGCAAGATGTGGGGCTGTGTCCTGCCTCCAGTAACCCAAGTTTGCATGTGGTACCGTCACAGTCTGACCCCTTGGAAATGTGACCAAGACAGAGCAGCTGGGACCAGCTGTTGATCCTATGTTTTTCCCATTTGTTGATGTATTTCTTGGCAGAGTGTGAACTGGGACACACCTTGTCCCAAGCAGGCATGACCGGGTCCAAGCTTTCTCCTCTGCTTGTTTTAGACTTTCCTGGACATTTCTTAGTCATCCCAGCACTGAGCTGCTATTTTTAGTGCCACCACCTCCTAGGGGACCTAAAATAAAGCTGGCTCAGCTTCCTGGCCCCTCATTGGCTGGAGTGTTGGTCACAGGCAGGGAGATTGGCTGGATTGGGGATAAGCCACTGCCCACTAACACTGTCCTTCCCTCTGGCTTCTCTGGCCTTGGGTGAGGTCATAGGGACTGGAGCAAACTAGCCCTCACCATGTTGAGTTGAGGGCTTTACTAGGTTCCCTTAGTGAGACCACAACCACTGGCAACATCAGGGTTCCACCCTCTTATAGAGAAGGGGACTGAGGCCCTAAGAAGTGCAGTGACTTGCGTGAGATCCCACTACTGCCAATGGTTGTCTGCCAGGGCCAAACCCGCCTCCTTACTGCTTTGGTTCAGAGTTCCTGTTACTAGGAGAGAGGGGGTGGGCTCCTCTACAGTCAGAGATGACTACAGAGCAACACACAGGTCTGCTGTCATGGATCCTGCAGGGAGATGCACGCCACCCTACCTGGGCCTGCCAAAGCGTGAGCGACTCTTTCATCTAGGGCTTGGGTTTTCCGTCTAGCAGCTTGGGGTCCCTGATATCTGTAGCAGGGCGGGGGTTGGGGGGCCCTCCCCTCCCCTCCCTCTCCTCCCCTCCTCAGAGACTGGAGAGGGGCAGCCCTTCTGATGGAGCCAGTGCTGGGATGGGGATGTGAAGACATGATACATTTCCCCCTCACAGCCTTCATTTCCCCTCCCAACATTTCTGTTATTACCTGTGATCCTCTGAACCCATGGTTCCAGCTCTGAAGTGGGTAGATGTAACCCCCATCAGTGACGAAATCATGTCACCTGGCCTCAGTGATGTAAACTGCCCCCTTAAGATAAAGTGTGTGCGGGGGGAGTCACTCACTGTCTTTGTTGCAAATGGGGCCTTGAGGAGCCATTTCCCCCCACTCTCACTGGGTCCTCTTCCACCTGCCAGTAAGCCCCGGGGGCCAGTGTTGAGGGACTGAGTGCTGAGTCTCAGCAGGACAAGGAGTGGGCCTGAAGGCTGCAATAGAAGACACTCCACATACAGACATCAGTAGTTCCCGACCTGCAAAATGGGAAGAATAGCAATAACTCTTGCAGGTTGTTGAGAGGATTAAATGAAAAGATATGGGGAGAGTGCTTAGCTCCTCCTTAAAAACCCATCCCTCCATTGGACTTGCTCTGACCTTCCTTTGTCCTGGCTCCACCCTCAGTACCCATCCTGCTGTTTCATCCACGAGAGCCCTTCAAAAGGAGGGTCTGGGTCTGGTCCACCTCTGGGCTCCCTGCACTGGTCTGTATTGAGGGATCGCCAGTCAGTTCCCTGGGCCCTCTCTGTGTTTCCTGGGAGAACAGACCTCAGCAAAAGACTCCTTACTCAAGGAGGTCTGGGAGGGGTGGGAGTCAGTGAGGAGACTGGCTGGCTACCTCCTGCTTCCACGGTACCGAGGTACCAACACTACCCTCCCTGTCTCACTGGACTTGCAGGTCTCAACGAGGCCGGGTGACACTCCAGAATGGGAGACAAGCCAATTTGGGAGCAGATTGGATCCAGCTTCATTCAACATTACTACCAGTTATTTGATAACGACAGAACCCAACTAGGCGCAATTTATGTAAGTCTTCAGCTCTAGGACCAGAACGGGACCTCAGGGGATCAATTCAGATGTTGGGCCAGTGCCTCCAGTTCACAAGTTCTGGCAGCCCTCACTGAATTTGGCTGTTCCCTTTTATCTGAGCTACTCTCTATGGCACAGGGGGCTTAAGGCCTAGCCCAACTCCCTGGTCCACACATTGCTTTCTGTCATCTATAAGACTGGATTCTGATACCCTAGGCAGCAGGTTCTGGGCTTGCCATTCCGTGATCCTGGGCGTGCCTCTGTTCTAGATTGGGCAGCAGCAGACAGAGGCTAGGGCTCATGGTGCCCTCTGGAGGCAGCAGCTGTAAGCATCAGTGCCCCACTGATCTCTCCTGGAGGCCCCAGGTCCACCTTCCTTTGGGGGGGCCAAAAGCCCCTGAATGCTCATGGGAAACGAATGGGGTTAGTCCAGGGAGGTTGGTGTGTCTTGAGAAACCCTTCTGTGCGGGTATGATTTGCTGCTATTTTAGTGATGTTCATATATACCAAGAGTTAATTGTATTTGACCCTGCCCAAGACAGAAATGTGATTGATCAGGCCACCCCTAGCAGGTCTGCCCAGGATAGGAGAGGTAGGAGTCATCCAGCGTAGCCTTGCAGTCTGACTGGGCTGTGGGCAAACTCCTTTGTGTCTCCCTCCAAAAAGTCAGGGCCAGTTCAGAAATTTTGAAGAAAAGAAAATGATCTTACCAGTGGAAGAACAAATCCAGCACAGGTATTTGATTGTCATTATCATAGGTAGAGAATTTTAAAAACTCAAACTGGTATGACTCTGGGATCCTTGGCACTTCTACCTTATTGCTTTTAAAATCAATTAAAGCAGGCCTGACCCAGAGAAGAGTTAGCAAGGTCCTAAAAGAGTACTTTATGTATGTCATTTTATATAAACCTCAGCACATGTTCCTTTTAAAGATCAGGAAACTGAGTCTCGGGGGGGAAAAAAAGAGTAGCTTGCTTAATGTCAGAGCTGGTAAGTAGCAGAGGCACTTTTGAGTTCTGCCCCTGAAGGCTATGGCAGGAGAGATGGGGTGGGGAAGAAGTGAAGGTACTGGGTTACATGTTGATGGTAGGGAGGGTTCCAGGCAAGGCCTTGTCAGCCTCCATTCCTCCCTGACCCCATGAGGAGGGCCTCTGTGGAACTCACTGATGGCTTTTCTGGGACTGGTGCTGACTGACCATGCAGCAGGATGGCTTTTGACTGAGCCCTGGCCACATATAGCCAGCCTGGAGCTCATGCATATCAAAGGCCATACAACTTCTTGAATAAAAGGTGGGAAGTGAACTTACTTATTAATAAGTTCGTATTTTGTTACATAGTCTTTTGGAGCTTGGGTTCTGCAGTGCTGGGGTGTAATTAAAGAAGTTGTTCATCCTGTAAAGTTTGGAAGTTACCCTCATTTTCCTTCTTTACAGACAGGGAAACTAAGACATGAACTAATTTCCCCAAGCAAGACCCTTGTCAGGGTCCCTTCAGGGCCTCAGAGATACTCCTTGTGCTCTGAAGCCCTGACCCCAGGTTTCCTGGTTTTCAGATTGATGCGTCATGCCTTACGTGGGAAGGACAGCAATTCCAGGGGAAAGCTGCCATTGTGGAGAAATTGTCTGTAAGTAAGGGCCAGGGCTGGGCTGCAGGCAGCTCCTTCCCCACCCCACTGGCCACAGCCCACCACCCACTCTTTCCTTTGCAGAGCCTTCCGTTCCAGAAAATCCAGCATAGCATCACGGCGCAGGACCATCAGCCCACGCCAGATAGCTGCATCATCAGCATGGTTGTGGGCCAGCTCAAGGTAATAGTGCTGCTGCCTTGCAGTGCTGCTGTCCTGCTTCTCAAGGGACACCCAAAGTGATGCCTAGAGCTGTGTAGCTCAGTACAATAGCCATCAGCCACATGTGGTGATTTTTAAATTACATTAAGTAAAATGAAATAAAATTAAAATATAGTTCCTCAGTTGCATTAGTCATACTTCAAGTGCTTGTGGCTGCCTATTGGACAGCGCAAACATAGAACATTTCTGTTACTGCAACAAATCCTATTGGAGAGCACTGGTATAGAGCATTTTTGGAAAAGGGACAAGAGGTATAGGAGCAGGATGGGGCTGTGATCCAAGCCACTGGGCCTTTGCACTGCCGCAAGGTGTAGGTGGGCCTTCTGCAGGCAGCTGATCCTGAACTGGAGTCCATGCTGCCACTCCCCAAGCTGGCTGCTGATTCTTCCACCTGCTGAGCAAAGCAGATTCCTGAAACTCTTGCTTCTCTTTGCATTTCTCCTTCCACTTCTCAAGACCTGTTACCTGCAAAGCCTTCCTGTGGTCCCGTACCCCCCAGGAACTCCTACTTGTTATGCTCTAACAGGCTGAAGCCAGATTCTTGATTTCCAAAAAAAGCCTCTCCTCCTTCCCAAAGCAGGACAAATGAGCTGCCCCTTAACCAGGTTCCAACCTCCTGGGCCTGTGGCATCATGGGGCCCAGAATAACAGGCCCACATGCCTTCTCCCTAGGCTAGGCAGGGCTTCTTGAGTCCGGTACAAGGGTGGAAGAAAGTGGGGGGGGGGGCTAGGCCTCTCCAGTGGACCCAGACGGACCTGGCTTCTGGCCTGTTCTTTCCTGTTAGTTTATCCTGCCTGTCCAAGATACCGTGCCCAGAGAGTGTGCTCAAATAGGCCTTGGGAGTGAGGAGGTCTCTCCTGGCGTCTTAGTGCCCACTTTCCCAGGCTGGAATCAGGTAGCAGTGCCTCTTCCCACCTGGCTTCAGGTTCTTTCTGGTGTTTTTGTCCAACTCCCAAAAGACTGATTTGCCTCCTTGCTGATGATAATTCCTGGAAAAAACAGTGATGTTAGAAACACCGTTGGTTGGCTGGGCTCCTACCTCAACTAGGCCTCATCTGGGTATTCTGCAGTTTGGGTGGAAGTCTCTTGCCTTTCTTTTTTCGTTGCAAATATGTTACATCAGAAGAAACAGATTACCTGATAGTGCTGCATTGGTTTTTTTCCCCTGTAGAGCTGTAATCAGTGTGAGCTTGGTTTTGAGCCTTTTCTCATGTACTTGGCCATAGTCAGTATCAGTAGTAGCTTCTCCTGGTTGGACTAACTGGCATAATCAGACGCTAAGATTGTTTAGTTTTCAGATTACTGTGAGTTACATGGTAAGTGCTGCAGAACTCTTTCAAATTGATCACTTGTGCCCAGAAACATGGGTTCAGAGGCACGTACGTTCTCTGCTCTGTTGCTGTAGCTAACTGGTGAGTTGTTCTGCAGTTTGTGTACATAGCAGTGTGAGCTGCCATCTCAAGGCCCCTTTGTGTCCAGTTCAGTGTTTCATACATTGTGTCAATTCATAGTCACAAGTACCCTTTAGCTCTCCTAGGATTTGCGCCCAAATTGTAGGGCCTGATCCCAAAGTCAGCGTTCACCTCCTGCTGAACACCCTTCCTGTTCCTTGGCCACCTTACTGAACCATTTTCTCTCTCCTCACAGGCCGATGAAGACCCCATCATGGGGTTCCACCAGATGTTCCTATTAAAGAACATCAATGATGCTTGGGTTTGCACCAATGACATGTTCAGGCTTGCCCTGCACAACTTCGGCTGACCTCCTCCCAGCCAGGCACTCATGCTGTTTCCTCCTCCCTCCTCTTCCCGATATTATTCATGCTCCTCCAGATGCTCCAAATATCATACACAAATGAGCAGGGCCGCGGTGGGAGTGGGCGCGGTGCGCTACTGCTGCCGAGGTATTGTGCATGATGTTTGGACGCTAGACTAGTTGCATCTGACGGGAGAAGTTTGTGTTGTACCAGCGCATGCCTTGGAAAGACTTAAGTAATGCGAAAGGTTGTATTTTTTTTTTTTTTTTTAATCTACTGACAAGTTGCTCTAGTAACCCAAAGAAGTGAAGGAGAAAGCAGCTGCCTCACCACCGAGATATTGATTTGTTCAGATGTTTCAATGCCTCATGATACAATAAAACCACGAAAATTTTCTTAACAGTTTAAATTGTTTTAATTAGTTTAATAGTTGGCTGGGCATCAGTAACTACCCTGCCTCATTGGCTCTCTCATGTCTCACCGTCCCACCTCTATCCCACTTCAGCGATACCTGTTGCAAGGAGAAAACGCTGAAGCAGCACTCTCAGCTGGCTTTTCTCAGAAGCCCTGTAGGGCAGAGTGTTCCCTCCATGGCCCACCTGGTCTTGGGAAAGTGAGCTGCAGACAGGCAGAGCTCAGGTCTGACCTGAAGCTTCCCTTGCACTGAAGCCTCTGCAGTCAGTTCCGACACCTCCTGTGACCTCTACACTGGGTAGGGTCAAGGCTCTAATGACATGTGAGATGACCCAGAACCCCACTGAAGATGGAAAAGCCTTGGCAAAAATGGCCCATTAGCTTCAGGCCCTCTGAACTGAGGGCTCAGCAAGACCAAGTATGAGCAGAGGTTTGAGGGAGAAGGGCCTGTTCTATGCACAGAAGGGTCAGGATCACATCCAGTGTGCCCCGTAAATCCCAAGCCAAGCAGAGGGCAGCTCTGATGCTCTACCATCTGCTGTGGATATCATTACCCAAAGGGGAATAACTCGAACAGCCAGCCTCCAATGCCCGTGGAGCCAGGCCTGGTTGGGTTGGAGTATAGATCTAGAACTATGAAAGAAAGCATTCTGAGTTTGAGGGATTTAGGTTCTAGGATTTCTCACCCCCGAGACCTCTGCAAGACATCTCTAGGCCTCCTCCAATTCCCTCCCTGACCACACACACACACCTTCACACTATCTTCAAATCCCAGGAAGTCTCAGCTGTTGGGGCAGTTTCTGCTCCTCAGTTTTGGGGACAAGCCTTGCCTAGTACAAATCTAGCCCTTGAGCCCTGAGACCTTGGTGGTGTAAAACTCGTGGCAAGGTAGCAACCACAGGCTAGAACCAAACCCAGGACTTGGGCTGATGCCCTGTTAGGGGTTTTAGGATTGGTGAGGGCACCACAGCTTTGCCTGACCTGCACAGCCCCCTTCCCTCCTGCACTATGGATGGAAGCCAAGGACTTCCTCAGACCCCCACTGGTTGCCTGGCTACACTGGGCACTGGGCTGAATGATGTGCTGTTTGAAAGGACAGCATACTCAGGAGATTTCAATGGGGCTGATTTCTTGGCTGCTGTGTATTTGGGGGGTGGAGGTTGGGGAGAGAGGTAGAAACCTGCTGCCTCTTAAACCACCCTGTGTAAAATCTGCAATACAGCTTTTCCATGTACCTGTGCCTGAAATGTCTGCAATAAAGAGGTGTTTGTAAACTACGGTTCCTTTCTTTTTGCCTGAGGGTGCCAGGTCATGCAGGGGGATTCTGGGAGACATTAGGGAACAATGTGATGTTTGTGGTGGGACCATCTCCTCTGCCCTTGCAATTCTTGGGTCTGTGACTCCACGGGTCCCCTCAGGTCTTGGGTTACATTGACCCACTTCCCAAAGGGAAAACCAAGGCTCCTGCCAATTTAGCTTGTTCCTGGGGCATCTGAGGGATTCAGCTTGGGCAACCAAATTGACCCGGTCCTAGGCCCACCATGAGCCCATGCTTTGGGAGTGGACATGGACCGGGCGGGATATCCTGAGGCAAGTAGGGCGCTTTGGGCGGTCCAGTAGGTGGACATTTGCTCTGCCTCAGCCTCAGCCTCGAGGAACTCCCCAGACCCTACTAGCGCAGGGGCAGGACCGCGGTAGGGGCGGGCTCCGGGAGGGGCGAAGCGTCCGACCCCCAGCCCGGAACCTTTCTTCTCCGCTCCGCTCAGGTTCCGGGAGCCGAGTCTGGGGCGGGCCGGAAGTGGAGGCGGTTGGTGGGGTTGGCGGGGCTCAGGGACGCGGCGCGGGCGGCGGTTTGCGAGCTTTGGGTGGACCGAGTGTAGTGACTGGTCCCACTGTCTGGTCCTGGCGGGGTTGTGCTCAGCTGGACGGTGCGCGGCGGCGGCGAACGAACGCGGCGCGGACCCGGTGCCCGCGGCTGGGCCCATGGCCTCCTCCTGCGCGAGCATCGACATCGAGGACGCCACGCAGCACCTGCGGGACATCCTCAAGCTGGACCGGCCCGCGGGGGGTGAGCCGGAACGGTGGGGGTGGGTCCTTGGTGAGCGGGCAGAAGGGCGGTGCGGGCCTCGGCCACCCTCATGGCCCTCGGGTCACTCAGGACCGGCTCTGCATCCTCCCGGCTGGTGAGGGCAGACGAGTGTCGGAGCGGCAGATCCCTGAGCGTGCTTGCTGAAGGGCGCAGACCCCTGGGTGCGATCCTTCCCCATCCCGGAGCCGGGCCATTCTGCCTCGTCCTTCAGCGTCTCGGCTGAAGGTGAGGCACCTCTGAATTCGCAGAGCCCACCAGGTGTCCTGGCCGCAACGTCTCTAGTGTTCCTGGGACTGGCCCGGGTTCCCTACCCTCTTGCCATAGTTCAGAGGCCTAGTCTGGGCTCTGTATGCGGAGTTCTGGATCTAGACCTAGGCGCTGTGCTGAAGAGCCGCTGATCTCCCTATGCAACTTGCCCTTCCTTCTGGAATACAGACTCCAGGCATGCGATTCTGAAACTGATTTTCGGGAGGAAGGTGACCACCCCCAATTCCGTGTCCTCTTTGGGTTTAAGGCAAATCACAGACTGCACAGTCCTGATTGGATTAGGCTACAAACATCTGCAAGCCCTAGTTTACGTCCATTCGTTTAAACTTTTCTTGGGTTTGCAGTGGTACCTCAAAGCTGCTCCTGCCCTCACTGAGCTCCTAGGACACAGAGCTAACAAGGTGTAATACAAGGCTATTCTCATTGAAAGAGAGAAGTGTTTGGCACTGTGATGGGGATAGGTTGGGTGGGGTGGGGGCTGGAGAATGCCTGAGAACAGATCTGAGAGAAGAGCAATGTTTAGGCTAGGTCTTGTAATATGGAGAGGGGCTTGGGTGTCAGGAAAGACATTCTGCAAAGAGGAAATAGCATATGTGAAAGTACCAAAGTTTCATGAAATGTTGTAGTGGTTGAGAGACTGGCTGGTAATGGTGGTGTGGATATGCAGTGGCCAGAGCTGAGAATTGGTGTTTCCTCAGACCCTGTTCTGAAACCTGCTGGAAGGCCCAAACTGGCTCCCTTTGGAAGCAGGCACTGGTGCTCACTCCTGGGTTTAGCTAACCTCTAATCTCTGAGAAAATCTATCTGCTGCCTGGAACTACCAAGCCCTTTTCCCCAGGCCTGGAGTGTGTGCTCCCTGGACTCATGAGCTTGGCCTTGCCCTCTCATGCTTATTAGCTGCTAGCAGACTAGTCTTCACAAAGGTTTGGTAGAGCCTGGCATGGGTAACGTGTAGCTTGTTTGTTTGTCCTCATGGTAGCCTGCCTGGAAGGGAGAGTGGTCAGCTTACCCCTGAGCAGCTAAGGTGGCTCTGATGCAAGTGAGGTGGCCTGCAGTCTTTCCTCTTAACTCTTTGCTTATTGATTGGTACTTGATTCCCCTGTTTGCCAAGTAGCCCTTGCTTGTCTCCTCTCACTGGAGGACCATGTGAGACCCCAGGCAGTTTTGTGACTAGAAACTTGTCATATTCCTTGAATATGAGGCCCTACTCTCCTTGCTACCTGGGAGTTCTGGAGTAGTGTCTGAACCTATGAGGGTGCTTGAAACACGGCCAATGGTAAACAACTGAAAAGCTGTCTTTCCTGATTACACACCCTACCCCATAATTTCTCTAATCTTTGTCCAACTCCTTCATGTCCATTCCTCCAGGGTGGCTTCTTCTGAGCCATTTCCGTGTCAGACAGTCTCCTTCCTTTCTTACTTCCACATCTTATCATGTCTTTCCATGCCTTAGAAGCCCACCCTCTCTTCTCCAACCCCTCCGCTACTTTGGTGTATGCCCTGGTATCTCTCACCTGGATTCTCAACTATCCTGCATGCTACTTTAGAGCAGTCAGTCCTCTGGCCATAGCAGATCATGTCACTTTCCCATTTAAAACTTTTGTGGCTCCCATTACCACAGGGAAAATCTAAGCACCCTAGCCTCATACCTGAGACCTCTGCAGCCTTGTTTTCCCTCCATCCTTCCCATGTTTGTGTGTTCTAGCCACGCTGGCTCTGATGGCACCTCGTCTGTAAAGTCTGTCCGGACCCTTCCCATGCCCTCCTTCAAATACACAGAGTCCCTCTGTACTGACCCAGGCCTGAGTATTAACTGGACTCAGAGCATTCTTATACCCTTCCCCCAGGTAGAAGAGCCTCATGCTCATCCTTGGTCCTAGCATGCATTGGGTTCACCATCAGTGTTTATGGAATAAAGGTTGAACAAAGGGCCCTCCTCCCCACTGACAAGCCTTGTTGAGTGTTCCTAGAGCACCTCATGGTTCTTGAGTGAAGCTCTGCAGGAGGAGAGGCCAGTGGGCAGGTGGAATAACTTCATCAGAGTGGCCCTTTCTGTCTCTAGGTCCCAGTGCAGAGAGCCAGCGACCATCTAATGCCTACAATGGAGATCTCAATGGGCTCCTGGTCCCAGACCCCCTCTGCTCAGGTGATGGTACTTCAACAAACAAGCCTGGTCTCCGAGCCATGCCACCTATTAACCTGCAGGAAAAGCAGGTCATGTGAGTGTCTGGGAGATGGCAGTGGTGGTGATGGGGTCTTTGAGGCATTTGTGAATTAAAGGCATAAGGTGAGGGGAGAGGGTCCAGCAGCCTCTGCTGCTTCCCCACTAGATGACCTGGGGTGGAACACTTAAGCACACTGAGTTTGCACTAGGATGAGGGGCAACGACAAGCTCAAGGGCTTGGCCTGGATCTGAAGTTTGGGCACCTGATTTAGCATGGAAGTAGGGCCATTCCCAAGGAGGGAGGTGAGCAAGGGAAGCTGTAGGTTTGGGGACCAGTGAACCAGGCAGAGTTGGGCATCTGGGACTTTACACTTTCACCAGAGTGTCTGTATCTTCTCCCCACAACCCTGCCCATTGAGACTTTGGGTGGACAAGAGTCACGCTGTGCACCCCTCCCCCCAGCTGCCTCTTAGGAGACGACAGTTCCACCTGCATCGGGATTTTGGCCAAGGAGGTGGAGATTGTGGCCAGCAGTGACTCTAGCATCTCGAGCAAGGCACGGGGGAGCAACAAGGTGGGCACCAGGATGTCATGGCATGTATAATGGATGGGGCACACTTAGGCTGTCCCTCCCCCATTCCATGCTGCCAGTACCTATGGGGACTATCCTGACAGACAGGTAGTGTATCCCAGTCTCAGGAAGCGAGGGTTGGCTGCCAAGTCTCTGTGGGAATCTGGCCCCAAGAGTTGTGAATGGGTGGCTGGGCCTGCGCATATGGCCTCTACTGTCCCCAGGCATGCTGGGGGCTACCTCAGCTCCAGGAAAGCTGCCCCAGCCCTCGACTTCTATGACCTTCCTCACTCTTGATTCTCAGGTGAAAATCCAGCCCGTCGCCAAGTATGACTGGGAGCAGAAATACTACTATGGCAACCTGATCGCTGTGTCCAACTCTTTCTTGGCCTATGCTATTCGGGGTGAGTAGGCACAGTACGGAGGAGGGAGGTGTTCTGCTAGTTACTGCTAGATGCAGTAGCCCAGAGATGCAGCTCTACTGTCCGGTCACTCAGCCCACTCAGACCGTAGAGGTATAATGGAAGGCTTGTCTGTGCTGGCCCCAGCTCTGCCAGGCCTTCTGGAGCCGAGTGAGAAAACAGAGATTGAGACTGGTAGTGGCAGAGAGGCAGGCAAGGGCAGGGTTTCTCTGCTGCTGCCTGGGCCTAGATACCTATTCATGGCCTACCGCTCTCCTGATTCTAGCTGCCAACAACGGCTCAGCGATGGTACGGGTGATCAGTGTCAGCACTTCAGAGAGGACCCTGCTCAAAGGCTTCACAGGCAGCGTGGCTGATCTGGCCTTTGCACACCTCAATTCCCCACAGCTGGCCTGCCTGGATGAGGCAGGCAACCTGTTTGTGTGGCGCTTGGCCCTGGTTAATGGCAAAATTCAGTATCCTTTCCCAGGGTGGGATGGGGGACTGAAGAAAAGTGGGTGGAGCTGGGTCTGCCAGACATACCTCATTATCCACCTGCCTAGCCCTTAACACCCTGCTCAGAGAAGAGATCTTGGTCCATATCCGACAGCCAGAGGGCACTCCACTGAACCACTTCCGCAGGATCATCTGGTGCCCCTTCATCCCCGAAGAGAGTGAGGACTGCTGTGAGGAGGGCAGCCCAACGGTGGCCCTGTTGCATGAGGACCGGGTGAGGGGGCTGGGCATGGGGGGGAGAGGAGGGGACCAAGTAGCAATGGTGTGGTCATGGGCTGAACACTCACCTCCCTGTACCTGCCAGGCTGAGGTATGGGACCTGGACATGCTCCGCTCCAACCACAGCACCTGGCCCGTGGATGTCAGCCAGATCAAGCAGGGCTTCATCGTGGTAAAAGGCCACAGCACAGTAAGCCTGGAACTGACTGCCTTTCCTGCCCTCCTCTCCCCACCCCTTTGTGTCCCTCATCTATTCCCTGTTACCACAGCTGCCCAGATAGCTTTCTAGCACTCTGCCATGGGAACTTGGAGCACAGAGGGACCCGTCTCCTGTGGCCCTCACACCTAACCATGCACCCTATGGATCTGGTCTTCTCTACAGCATCCCGCCCCCATTCATTGTCTTTCATACAAACACGCAGATCCACTTTGGGTCAGCCTAGCTCACTGCCATCCTCACCTGAGGAGGACTTGCTCCCACCTCTAGTCAGGTGGCAAAGCAAGGCTTTTTGGGTTCTTCCCAGTGCCTAAGTGAAGGGGCCCTCTCACCTGATGGGACTGTCCTGGCTACTGCAAGTCATGATGGCTTCGTCAAGTTCTGGCAGATTTACATTGAGGGGCAGGATGAGCCAAGGTAAGGTGGAGCCTGAGGGCCTGGGCTCCCCCAGGTAGGAGATCAGATCACCCACTCAGGCCACTCATATACCTGCCTGCAGGTGTTTGCACGAGTGGAAACCTCACGATGGGAGGCCCCTCTCCTGCCTCCTGTTCTGTGACAACCACAAGAAGCAGGATCCTGAGTGAGTGAGTGGGCGGGCAGGAGGGTGGTGGGCTGCACTTGGGGCTCCCAGCAGGGGCCCAGCCAGCCACTCAGTGCCTTGTTGCTTTGCAGGGTCCCTTTCTGGAGGTTCCTCATTACTGGCGCTGACCAGAATCGGGAGCTGAAGATGTGGTGCACGGTGTCCTGGACCTGCCTGCAGACCATTCGGTAAGCAGGGGCTGTGGGGCTGGGCAGGGGCAGGGTTGGGTTCCTTCCACCCTCTCAGTCTCATTCATCCTGCCTTGTGGCCACCCCCTCCAGCTTCTCCCCAGATATCTTCAGCCCAGTGAGGGTGCCCCCCAGCCTCAAGGTTTGCCTGGACCTCTCAGCAGAATACCTGATTCTCAGCGATGTGCAACGGAAGGTGGGCTGCAGTGGGGACACTCTGGGCAGAGCTGATATCATCAGGGAGGACAAGGGTGTGTGTGGCACATCCACAGCTTCCCAGCCCCTGAGCTCAGCTGTGAACTCGCTACCTGTGCAGGTCCTCTACGTGATGGAACTGCTGCAGAACCAGGAGGAGGGCCGTGCCTGCTTCAGCTCCATCTCTGAGTTCCTGCTCACCCACCCTGTGCTGAGCTTCGGTATCCAGGTTGTAAGTCGCTGCCGGCTGCGGCACACTGAGGTGCTGCCAGCCGAGGAAGAGAATGACAGCCTAGGGGCTGGTGAGCTGCTCAGGGTCAGGCATGTGTGTTGGGATGTAGAGGAGTGCTGAGGCACAGAGGGCCAGGGCCTGAGTCGTCCACATTGTCCTTGCAGATGGGACCCACGGAGCGGGTGCCATGGAGTCTGCAGCTGGTGTGCTCATCAAGCTCTTTTGTGTGCACACTAAGTGAGTGTGCTGGGGAGGCCCGCCTGTGCCCTGTCTGTGCCCCTCCCTACCCTGCTGACTCTGACTCTCATATTCTCCCCCTGCTCTCCCTGCAGGGCATTGCAAGATGTACAGATCCGCTTCCAGCCACAGCTGAACCCTGACGTGGTGGTCCCGCTCCCCACACACCCTGCCCATGAGGACTTTGGTGAGTTGGGGGTGACAGGAAAGCAGGTTCTGACTGGGGTCTGAGATCTGACTCAAGTGGCAGCTTTTCCCATAGCATTTGGAGAGTCTCGACCAGAACTGGCTTCTGAGGGCTTGGGATCGGCCACTCACGGCTCCCAGCCTGACCTCCGACGCATCGTGGAGCTGCCTGCACCTGCCGACTTCCTCAGTCTGAGCAGTGAGACCAAGCCCAAGCTGATGACACCTGACGCCTTCATGACACCTAGCACCTCCCTGCAGCAGGTATGCTGTGGGAGGAGTGTGGGGCGCAGGGAGGGAGGCCCTGGGAGTGCCCCCCACAGCCACAGCCCTCGTTCTCCACATCTCCCCAGATCGCTGCATCTTCCAGTAGCAGCAGCAGCAGCAGCAGCAGCAGCAGCAGCAGCAGTTCCTCTCTTACAGCGGTGTCTGCCATGAGCAGTACTTCGGCCGTGGACCCCTCCTTGCCCAGGTGAAATGCGGGTCAGAGTTAGGGCGTGTCAGGGGCTGGTGCCAGGTGATGCCAGGTGATGCCATGCTCTGGCTGCTTACACTTCATCCTTCCTGCCAGCAGGCCACCTGAGGAGCTGACCTTGAGCCCCAAGCTACAGCTGGATGGTGGTCTGACAATGAGCAGCAGCAGCAGCCTGCAGGCAAGCCCACGTAGCCTCCTGCCTGGCCTGCTCCCAAGTCCGGCCGACAAATTGCCTCCCAAAGGGCCCGGGCAGGTGCGTATGTGGGTGTGTGTGAAGTGCAGTGTAGCAGGTATATGGGAGTGGGAAGGCTGGCGGCAGTCTCCTCCCACAGCACCCTGTCTTCTGGTCCTGCTCTTCCTCAGGTGGTCCATGTTTCCCCTGAGGGTATCTCAGTCCCCGGTGTCCCTGGAGGGCAGATCCTCAGCCTTTCCATCCCCACCTCCTCTCCTCCTGGGCTGCGGCCATTTTTGACCTTCCTCCCCCTTCCCCACTGTCCCATCTCTCATCACTACACACACCAGCGCTTCGTCTCTGTACTCCTTTCAGTCCTACTTCCCACCCCCTAAGTTCCCACCTTTGGCCCACCTCAGGTGCCTACTGCTGCCGCTACACTATCCCTGGAGCTGCAGGAAGTGGAGCCCCTGGGGCTACCCCAGGCGTCCCCCAGCCGCACCCGCTCCCCCGATGTTATCTCCTCAGCTTCCACTGCCCTGTCCCAGGATATCCCTGAGATCGCATCTGAGGCGCTGTCCCGTGGCTTTGGCTCCTCCGCTCCGGAGGGCCTGGAGCCGGACAGTATGGCCTCAGCTGCTTCAGCACTACACCTGCTGTCTCCACGGCCCCGGCCGGGACCCGAGCTTGGCCCCCAGCTTAGCCTGGATGGAAGCCCTGGGGATGGGGATCGGCATAGTACCCCTTCCCTCCTGGAGGCAGCCTTGACCCAGGAGGCCACGGCCCCTGACAGTCAGGTCTGGCCTACGGCACCAGACATCACTCGTGAGACCTGCAGCAGCCTGGCAGAGAGGTGAGGAGCTTAGGAGGGGGAAATGTGCTGATGGTAGGGGCTTCAGATAGAGTCATCCACTGCTGAGTTGGCCTGTCCCCCCAGCCCCCGGAATGGCCTCCAGGAAAAGCACAAGAGCCTGGCCTTTCACCGACCACCTTATCACCTGCTGCAGCAACATGACAGTCAGGACGCCAGTGCCGAGCAAAGGTAGGCACCACCCCGCACTGTTCCTCCCACAGGGAGGGCCAACAAGTGGGTAGGTGCCTATTTCTCTCCCTGCCCTTCCCACAGCGACCATGATGACGAGGTGGCCAGCCTGGCCTCTGCTGCAGGGGGCTTTGGCACCAAAGTTCCCACTCCACGTCTTCCTGCCAAGGACTGGAAGACCAAAGGATCCCCTCGGGCCTCACCCAAGCTCAAGCGAAAGGGCAAAAAGGATGACGGGTAGGACGGGTCCTGGGGCCAGGGAGAGGGGTGGTCTTCAGGCTGCTTGCTTGACGTGGCCTGAGGCACTTCTCCTCTATGGCAGGGATTCGTCCGTGGGATCCCGGCTCACAGAGCACCAGGTGAGCGAGCAAACACCCTTTCTGCTTCTGGGACTCCTGCCTGTGGGGGTGGGGTAAGGTCCAAGCCTTCCCCTGGTCTGGTGTGTGGGGATGGGCGGGGCGGGCATCATGTGACTGTTGGTGTTCTGGCAGGTGGCAGAGGCCCCTGAGGACTGGCCAGCACTAATTTGGCAACAGCAGAGAGAGCTGGCGCAGCTTCGGCACAGCCAAGAAGAGCTGCTACAGCGTCTGTGCACCCAACTTGAAGGCCTGCAGAGCACCGTCACGGGCCACGTAGAACGTGCCCTAGAGTCACGGCACGAGCAGGAGCGTATCCTTGTGGGCAGTGGTGCAGCATGGGGTGGCAGCAGCATTCTTGGCCTAGGAAGGGATATGGGACCTGCTGCAGCCCTGTTCCTTAGCTAAAATGCAGAGCGGCGACTGGAGCGGGCACTGGCCGAGGGACAGCAGCGTGGTGGGCAGCTGCAGGAGCAGCTGACGCAACAGCTGTCCCAAGCGCTATCTTCAGCTGTGGCTGGGCGGCTGGAGCGCAGCATACGGGATGAGATCAAGAAGACGGTTCCTCCATGTGAGTTTTGCATGGAGACTTCTGGGTGGGCCAGATGGGAGTGGGGCCCCCTACCTGTCAAGCTTCCTCTCATGGCTCTACCTTTCCCTCCTCACCCTGTCCCAGGTGTGTCTAGGAGTCTGGAGCCCGTGGCAGGCCAACTGAGCAACTCGGTGGCCACCAAACTCACAGCCGTGGAGGGTAGCATGAAAGAGAATATCTCCAAGCTGCTGAAGTCCAAGGTGCTGTGGGGCCCAAGATGAGGGAGGTTGGTGGTTGGTGGGCTTGGGCTCAGCTTTCAACTCAGCCCCTTCTTCCACCCCCAGAACTTAACAGACGCCATTGCCCGAGCAGCCGCAGACACGTTACAGGGGCCAATGCAGGCCGCCTACCGTGAAGCCTTCCAGAGCGTGGTACTGCCCGCCTTCGAGAAGAGCTGCCAGGCCATGTTCCAGCAGATCAATGATAGCTTCCGACTGGGCACGCAGGAATGTGAGTAGGGTCATATGCCCGAAGAGGGGAAGGGCTATCATCTTCTCCCTACCATCCCTCTCATGGCCCCCATGGTCACTTCTCAGACTTGCAGCAGCTGGAGAGCCACATGAAGAGCCGAAAGGCACGAGAACAGGAGGCGCGGGAGCCCGTGCTGGCCCAGCTGCGGGGCCTGGTCAGCACACTGCAGGGGGCCACTGAGCAGATGGCGGCTACCGTGTCCAGCAGCGTTCGGGCTGAGGTGCAGCACCAACTGCACGTGGCTGTGGGCAGGTGTGTGGGCAGGGCACTGAGCTAGGTGGTGGGTTTGGAAAGGGTCAGACCCAACTGCCTGTCAGCCTCATCTCCCTGACTTGCCTTTGCAGCCTGCAAGAGGCGATTTTAGCACAGGTGCAGCGCATTGTTAAGGGTGAGGTGAGTGTGGCACTCAAGGAGCAGCAGGCTGCCGTCACCTCTAGCATCATGCAGGCCATGCGCTCAGCTGCTGGCACACCTGTCCCTGCCACCCACCTCGACTGCCAAGCCCAGCAAGCCCATATCCTGCAGCTGCTGCAGCAGGGCCACCTCAATCAGGCCTTCCAGCAGGTAAGCCGGGCACTAAGCTCAGATAGTCAGGAGTCTCCTGACAAGACCCACACATCATACATTCCACTCTACCCATCAGGCTTTGGGTGGTCTGGCCTCAGCAGACTCTTTTTGGTTCTCTTTGGCCTCTAGGGCATTTCCCTTGCTTTTCCCTCTGTCTGGACCCTGGATCCCTTCCTTCCTACCTCAGTCTACCTTGTTTCAGAACTACTCTTCTCAGGAAACCTTTCCTGATTCCCTAGAGTAACAACACAGCCACACAGTGCTCTCTCTGGACCCCAAAGCATCCCCCTCAGGATGCCCTACTCTGGTCATCCTCTCCCAGGCCACATAGCCAGACAAGCAGGCATTCCATCCTGACATTAGCTATAAACTCTGTTCTCTACTCAGGCCCTGACAGCTGCCGACCTGAACCTGGTGCTGTACGTGTGTGAAACTGTGGACCCAGGCCAGGTTTTTGGGCAGCCACCTTGCCCCCTCTCCCAGCCTGTACTCCTTTCACTCATCCAGCAACTGGCCTCTGACCTTGGCACTCGAACTGACCTCAAGCTCAGGTGAGTGGGCATAGTCAGGGACTAGGGCTGTGGTGAAGGGCGGGGAGCAGTTCAAAGCAGACTCCCACTCCTGCCTGACTCCCCTCCTTAATTTTCTCCACCAATCCCCTGTCCCCACCCATCTCAGGCTTTGAGGCCTCCGTTATCAGCCTCTGGGCCTCATTGCCACCAGGGGGCACTCCTCTCTGCTGGAGGTCACCTGTAGCCTGTCCTTTTCCTAAATCCTCAGCTACCTGGAAGAGGCTGTGATGCACCTGGACCACAGTGACCCCATCACTCGGGACCACATGGGCTCCGTCATGGCCCAGGTGCGCCAGAAGCTCTTCCAGTTCCTGCAGGCGGAGCCACACAACTCACTTGGCAAAGCGGCCCGGCGTCTCAGCCTCATGCTGCACGGCCTTATGACCCCCAGCCTCCCTTAGCTAAGCCTGCCTTGCCCAGGATGGGGTGGCACTGAAGGTCAGCAGACAGGCCTAGGCCAAAGCAGGGTCACGTCTGCCCTTTACCTGCTCAGGCTCCCACCTCTGGCGTGTTTGATGGGGATAGCACTGGCTATGGTCTATAGGTTGTGGTAGCCAGCAGGCTTAGGCTGGGCCCAGGGTGGGTATTGTGCCTTCTTGGGTTCTGCCATGCCTGGAGCATGACCCCTGAGATTAGTTGAATTTTCCATGTTCCTTTTTACCACCAGTTTGGTTCTTTTTGTTTTTGAAAAACATTGAGAAATTCAATTAAATGCTTTTGGAATAAAATGGAGTATGTGTGTGCTTTTCGTATGTCTTTGGCATGACTTTGATAACTGCCCTTTGTTACCTGCCCCCTCTCCTGGAGCTCTGTCTAGGCCAACCCACCCCAGGGCCCTGGACACCCACCCTCATCTGCCCAACTGCCTTCCCAGATCTCCGCTCTCCATCTCTGAGGCAAGGCAAGGGCCCTGGGATCAGCTCAGCACCACCCCGTGCCCCTGGGTTCTCCTCTCTGGAGTCCCTCCCTTCTTTGCCTATCTGAACTGGGAGGCGGGGCTGCTGGCTGGTTTGAGCTCCACCCTCACCCCCCATCCAATCACAGTTCCTCCTTCTGGGGGCTGGGCCGAAGGGCTGCACTCCAAGCTGCTAGCTCTGGCACTAGGCTCCCAGCCTGGGGACGATGTGCTGCCGCTTCTGTCACCGCCGGCAACCGCCCTGTGCGCTGGGGCTGTTGCTGCTGCTGCTGCCGCCCCTTGGTGAGTGCCGGTGTGCTGGACCCAGCCCAGTCCACACACCCCCTCCCCAGCTGGGTGTAGGTTGTGTGGGAGCTGAGGCACAGCCTTCCTGAGCGCTGAGAGTCAGGGTGGAGAGGAGGTGAGAGGGCTCCAGGGAGGCCAGTGGCTTCAGGATGTAAAGTGAGGGTGGGAACTGAACCCTAGTTTCAGAGGGAAGAGCCCCCAAATTCCACAGTCCCCATCCTGATAAGGGGAGACTTGACCTCTTGTGGGACTCCCAGACCAACCGTGGGACCTTTGAGGTCCTCTCTTAGGGTCGAACCTGGATCCCAACCCCCTCTATTCTGCCCTACCCGTCAGAAAACACCTGTCTCTGGGGAGGGGATGGAAAGGCCAAACAAAGATTGTCTAGGCTGCAGAGAAGCTGGACGTTGCCAGGGGACCTGCCTCCTTTCACCATGTCCGTACTCCTTCATTTGGACCATTCTCACCTGACCTGGGACCCAGAAGCTCGGAAGAAGAGCCAACCCCTGGGACGAGGCTTCTCCTTCCCCCATCCCCACCTATCCTGTCCAGGTCTGCCTAGAAGTGGGCAGAGGCAGGTGGTCCCCAGATGTGCCCCTTAGTTCCCTGGGGCACCGCTTTCACGCTGAGTCACGTCCCCAGAACGCTCCCTGGTAAACAAGCCCCTGGGGTTTGGCGGCGGGGGGTGGGGGGGGATGGTGAGGGCACACCGCCTCATCCTATCAACTATTCTCCACCCCCACCCCCAGTCCTTGTATCTCCCCTGGCAGCAACCACAGCGGTCCCAGGCCGCTGTGACACCATATACCAGGGCTTTGCTGAGTGTCTCATCCGCTTGGGGGACGGCATGGGCCGCGGAGGTGAACTGGAGAGTGTCTGCAGGTACGGGCAGGCGTGAGGGCAGCTACCCAACCCCACACCCTTGGGGTCTGAACCTCTTCCCTCCCATTCCAAAGCCCCCTGCCCCACCTAATTCCCTTAACCCCACACCCTTGACAGGTCTTGGAATGATTTCCACACCTGTGCCTCGCGAGTCCTGTTGGGCTGCCCCGAGGAGGCCGCCGCCGTGTGGGAGTCACTACAGCAAGAAGCTCGCCGGGCCCCACACCCAGATAATTTGCACACTCTGTGCGGCACCCCTGTACGCCTTCAGGACCACGGGACGGGCCCAGAGACCAACCAGGAGACGCTGCGGGCGACAGCGCCCGCACCCACTCTGGCCCCCGAGCCCCCTCTGCTGGCGGCTGCTTTGGCACTCGCCTGCCTCCTGGGTCCTCAGGCCTAGCCGGTCTGGCTGGGTAGCAGCACGCCCCGCCCCCCCACCTCCCCACCCCGTGGCTGTCGTCGTGGCTCCTCAGAAGGCGCTCGGCTTTCATTAAAGGTATTTATATTTGTACCAAACTCCTTCCTTTCTTTCCACTGCGGCCCACCTGGCTGGGGGGGAGGCCTCAAGAAGCTGATCCCCAGGACGAGATGGGCGGGCTGAAGACCACCATAGGGGACTCAGTCTTTCTCTTCACAAACACTCATTTCCCAGGGGCAGTGCAGAGCTTTCCATTGCCAGCAGGTTCCAAGACTTCTGGTGGTGACCCAAGATGTGTGGGAATGCACATCTTTCTCTGTTCTCCCAGGCTGGCATTCCTAGCCCTACCTGCCCCTCCTGTCCTGGCCCCTAGGAGCCATGTGAGGTGATAGAGGGTCGGCACCCCCACCCTCAGCCAGTCCACCCCCCTCCCCAGGTTCTTTCCAGTTTCCAGGCTCCTGTCCATCTCACCTCCTCCTCCCTCTGCTGAACTACCACCTTAGCCTTCAAGACAGAGTTCAGATTAAGTACCCTTTCCTCTCCTTCTCTGGGGTCCTGATTCATCTGAGGGGAGCCTGTTCCAGAAGGTGGGAGCCCCCATTGGAGTCTACATTCAAGTACCTGAGGTGACCTGGAGCTGCAGAAATTGGGGTCACAATGAGGGTTCCTCTGGCCTCACGCTCTCCACAAGCTTGTTCTTTTGAGAAGATGTGTGCAGTGTGAGGTCAGAACAATCCCAGAAGGCTTTCTGGAAGCACAGATGAGTGTGTGATGTGTGAGGAGCCCCAGTTCATCATGGTGAGAAGAAGAGCCAGAATCAGAACGGGCAGAATCCTGAGGGAAGGAGGAGGCCTCAGAGAGGGTGAGACCCTCTGTTGATCAGTCATCTACTGTCCCTGCCAGGACCCTCTTCCAAGCCATCACCCCGTGACTTGTGTGGGCGCTGCCATGGCCTCCTCACTGGCTTCTACTCTCACTCCCTCCACTTTATCCTCCATTTTCTAAATTGAAAAACTGATCCTGATATTAAACTCCTTTTCATTGTCTATAAGGCCCTGTGTAAGCCAGCTATGTGTATATATAGGACGTTTTATTCAGTCTACTCCTTCAACTCCCCCTCTGTCGTAGCACAGAGGAGTGAGCAACCTGCTCAGTCAGTCCTTGGGTTAAGGGGGGGTTTCAGAGAAGGACCATGATAGAGGGTGATAGGAGGTAAGGATACAAGACTTACAAATGGTGGAGGAGAAGTGGGGCTGAGTTGGAGAGGGCTTTACAAGAGGGGCCCAGGTAATCAGCTGGGAGGGGAGGAGGGGTGGGAGTCCAGAACTTGGCAGGCCAGGTTTGTACTAGAGCCCATGCTGGTAGGTTGTTGGCCCTAGGACAGAATCAGGCCTGATAGGACCCTTGACTAGGCTCCAGAGTGACAGGTGCCTCCAGAGACCTCCACTGTACTTTATCATGTAGGAGCCCTACTTCAGCAACGCTTCCCAAACACCCTCCCATTCCAATTAGCTAAGATGCCTCAGTTAACTCACTCTCTGCCCTGTCTTTTCTCCTGTACTTCATTCACCTGTATTTTTATCCCCACTTCTCTCTCTCAGCCATTCCTTACCCATCTCACATCACCTGAAGGAGAAGGTTCAGGAAAAAAACCCTCCCAGATCCACCCCCTTTGACCACCAGTATCTTCCAGAAGGAAAGGCCAGCCTTTTATTCTTTGTACATCTGTTCTCTGTGCTCAGAATAACCTTCCTCATTTCCTCCTGGTGAACTCCTACTTCTTGTTCAGTATCACCTACCGCCTCCCTAACCCTGACTCCAAGCTGAATCAGAAGCCTCCTTCAGGTCCACACAGCTCCTGGGCTTTCTTCTGTCTCTGTACGGATAACACTGGTTCACTGTTACTGTCTGGGTCTAGGTCAGAATTCCCCACTCTGGATTCCCCAAGTGTCCTCTTTGTGTCTCTAGCACCCAGCCTAAGGCTGGGTAAAAAGAGTGTACTTGTGGGAGTGCGTGGAATGAAAAACAGAATTGCTAAATCCTGCATAGGAAGTGTTACAGTCAGCAAAAGCTTGGACTGAGAATGACTTCAGTATGGAGGATGTGTCTTCTTGGGGCAGCCCTCTTAACCTGAGCATACTATTTGGAGCTGGGGCTCCAAACCCCAAAAGTCTTCCTAGAGCCACCCTTGGTGGGTGGCCAAGAGCAGGCTGCTTCCAGGAGCAGGGGCTCAATTGTGTTGGCCAGCCATCAAAGGGATTACCATCCTGCTGTGACCTACTTTCCCCTGGTTTTTGCCCCCTAAGTCCCTGCTCTTCCCTGGAATTGAGTGACCTGGAGTGTGTGCAGGGGGGTGGGGTTGGGGACAGAATCTGCTCTCTGGCCAGGGGCTTAAGAGCTTTGTGTGTTTTATCCCAGAGCTGCAGGAAAGGGGTGGGCTGAGAGCCAAGTGGACTGGGCCCTAGACACAGCTGCCCAGGCCAGAGCATCATGATAATGGTGCTTCTCACGTTTGCAGTTCTGCAGACATGGAACAGCTTATTGTTCAGGGGAGAATCTGGGGGTTGGATATCCTGAGCCCAGTCCCCTCTGCATCAATATACCTCTTCATCTCAGGGCCCCCGTGTTCTTCACCAGAGCCCAGGCCAGCACCTTCCATAGCAAGGGCTCAATAAATATTTATTGAATTAATTTGCTGAATGTCTGCAAAATAGAGGTGTTGTGTGGAATTCTATATTATTTTCAACCCTCACAATAACTGTGAGGTCAAGATTATGATCCCCATTATACAGATAAGAAACATGAAGCTTAAGGAGGGGAAGATGTCTTGCTTAAGTTCAGTTCACAACTGTGGAAGTGTCAGAGCTGGGATATGATCCCAAGTTTGCTTGGCCCCTAAGTTCATTCCCTTAAGCATCACACTAGACATATGGAAATAATTTTTTAAGTTTTCTTTTTTCTTTTTATTTATTTTATTTTTGGCTGAGTGGCCTGTGGGATTTTAGTTCCCCGACCAGGGATTGAACCCACGCCCCTTGCAGTGGAAGCATGAAGTCTTAACCACTGGACCACCAGAGAAGTCCCTAAAGTTTTCTCTTTTTTTTGCGTTACGCGGGCCTCTCACTGTTGTGGCCTCTCCCGTTGCGGAGCACAGGCTCCAGACGCGCAGGCTCAGCGGCCATGGCTCAAGGGCCCAGCCACTCCGCGGCATGTGGGATCTTCCCAGACCGGGGCACGAACCCGTGTCCCCTGCATCGGCAGGCGGACTCTCAACCACTGCGCGACCAGGGAAGCCCAAGTTTTCTTTTTTAATAAAATCTTTTATGAAGCCCTACTACATAAAACAGACTGTGATATTTTATTGGTGTTAATATATGTTTAGGTTTAAAGTATAACATTAGCTTATACAGTTAAAGACAATTCCATGTATGAAGTAAGGGCTCAATAAAGATTTTAAGAAATGAACAGACTGCAATGAGGAAGATGTATGGAGATTACAATCCCATCATCACTCAAAAGTAGTTGTGGCCGGGGGGTTAAGGTGATCGACTAGAAATCCATTGGTGTTTCCCTGCGCAGGTTCAAATCCTGCCGAACTACGCCACATTTCCCTTATGGTGATCCCTATTGAGTCACAGCCAGTTGGGGAAGACTGCTGTTGCCTTAAAGAAAGAAACTGGATTGTTCTCCAGCCCTGCTCTTTATGGTTGCCCAGTGAAAGACTCCACCAAGCACGTGGATTGCGCCCCAATAGTAAATATAAGGTAAGTAATAAAAATATTATTAAAGAAGGAAAAAAAAATCCCCTTATTACTTGAGACATTTATTTCCCCCCCATCTCAACCCCGAATCTGGGTTGATTGTAAAGTTAAGTGAGATAATTCTGACCCTATAGAGGAACTGTTAATGGTAACAATTTTTCTTTAATCTACTTGTTTTGCAGCCTCAGGATATACTAAATTTAGTAACAATAAAAACAACAATAATTAAACTGTTACTCTGAAGTTGGCCCCAAACTAATTTCACCTATTCTCAAGTTAACCATTTGCACCTCCGCTGTGATGGAGGTCAAATTCAACATATCTGAGTGCCTGAATTATTTTAATTTCAGTTTAAAAAAATAGATTTGTTAATTAAATTTATACCGATCCTTTGCGGAGTTCCAGAGGCACTTCCAGAAACCTCCTGAAATGCACTACGTCCCCAACCACGCACTATATTGTTATTTTATTTTTGGCCGCGCCCCGCGGCATGCGGGATCTTAGTTTCCCCACCAGGGATCGAACCCGTGGCCCCTGCATTGGGAGTGCGGAGTCTTAACCTCTGGATCTCCATGGAAATCCCCCAACCTCGCACTATAAAGCGCCCTGCCCCCAACCTGAATCTTGAAACTTTCTCCCTACTTCCCACGGTGCCTGCCCCAAACCTAGGGTCGAGACACTTGGAGCGACACAGAGACTCACCTCCAACTCCCGGAGAGAGCCTGACCCCGCCCTGAAGCCGTTGATTGGCAAGCCACGCTCGGAGAGCCGCCAACCGCGTAGCCCGGCCCTCTCGAGTCCACCCCTGCCCCGCCCCGTGGGCGGCCCGGATTTGTTTTGGCGTCAAGCGCGCGCTGTGATGACGCCACGACGCTGACGCCTGAGGATGGCGGCGGCGGCGGCGGTGGCGGTGGCCGGGGCTGTGTCCGCGGCCCGGAGAGGGTCAGCACAGTCGCCCAGACGCCGAAGAGCCCGCCGCCCGCGCGAGGTGAGGCGGCCCGGCCAGGACCGACGGCCCCATGGGCGGGAGGGGCTGACGAGCTGCAGCCACGGTCGCTTCCTGGAGCACTGGGCCCGTCCCTGCCCAGCCCGGAGCCCTCGGCCTGTGCCCGCTGCGCCGGGGCCTAGGGGGAGTGGGTAACAGGCCAGGCGATGGCTGCTTGGGGTCCCTGGTGTCCGAGGCTTGACTGGCCTTGAAACATGCTGCTGCGCTGGGTAGCCCGTCTCTGAGGCCCCAAGGGCCAATTGGACGTGGTCAGCTGTCCTGCCAGCTGTTCAACCAGTCGACATCGGTCAGGGTGAACCAACCTGGTTGTCCTCATTACCTTCTCGTGTCTGGCACCTACTCCACACCTCCTCTTTTGCTACTGAACGACAGGGTCGGTGGGCAGCTAGTCTCTTCCTTGTTCAGGCTGGGGAAAATCACACCTGAGTCCAGCCGGGTCGCCTGCTTAGTAAGCCAGTTATCCCTCTGCTTTTATAAGGGGAAGCCCAGCTCCCCCACGCTCACTCCCTCTCCTGAAACTGTGAAGTGATAGTTCCCACTTGAAAATCTGAATAAGTGCTTCATTGCCTAAAACTGGCTCGTTGGTACCTGCAGGGTAAAGGCCAAACTTCATAGCAGGGCATTCAGGGCTCTTCATAATCTGGCATAACCCCGAAGTCAACACCTGGGCACTTCTGTCTCCTGCTTACATAGTTTGTTGTTGGGGGTATGTACATCTGCCGTTAGCTCTGTGTTTTAACACCCTTTCGCTTTAGATATGCAATTTTCTCACTTTGTAATACTCTTCTTTCCCCCCACCCCCACCTCCACCCACCAGTTTGGAAAATTTACATCTGTCCTTTAAAATCCACCTTAGATTTAATTTCCTTGGAAAAACCTCCCTTCACATGTAACCATTGACTCCTCTGTACTTCAATTCATGTGACTACTGTTGGAGTTTATTGTGTTGTGTCACCTGATGGTTGGCCTGGGGATTGTGTCTTCTGTCTGCATATCAGTGTTTGGCTCTGTGCTTGGCATAAAGTAGGAGCTGAGTCAACTGTGATAGGTTACTGATTTAAGAATGGATACAGATTCAGCTATACTACTGAGCACATATCAGGGGCCAGAACCTGAGATGAGCACAGCAAATGCGAGTGTCCTGTTTGCACATTCACACGTATGCATGTGGTAGGTGGTGCAGCCTTGTCAACCTGATCTAAAATCTCCTGGGGTGGTTTTTCAAAATAGAAATTCAAGAGTCTCATTTTCGGAGATTTTGATGCAGAATATCTGGAATCTGGTAGGAATCTGTATTTTTAAAAAACTCTCCAGGTGACTTTACTATGCTCCTTAGTTGAAAATCTTTGTCATCACTCCAGGAAACTGTTGTGTCTTTGTCCAGTGGGAAGGGCCAGCTGTGCCTTGTAGCACACAACTGCTGTTGCAGTCTCATTTCCCATATCCTGGGGAGGCAAGATGATTTGGTGGTTAGAAGTATGGGGTTTGGGGCCTCCCTGGTGGCGCAGTGGTTGGGAGTCCGCCTGCCGATGCAGGGGATGCGGGTTCGTGCCCCGGTCTGGGAGGATCCCATATGCCGCGGAGCGGCTGGGCCCGTGAGCCATGGCCGCTGGGCCTGCGCATCCGGAGCCTGTGCTCCGCAACGGGAGAGGCCACAACAGTGAGAGGCCCACATACCGCAAAAAGAAAAAAAAAAAAAAAAGAAGTATGGGGTTTGGAATAAGAAAGACTTTGATTCAGTTCTTGACTTCTATGAGATCTTGAGGTTCTTTGAGTCCTAGTTTGCTCATCCCATAATAGGAATAATCATGCCTACTTTATGTGGTTGCAGAGAGGAGTGAGAATGCATATAAGACGCTTAGCACAGTTGGAACTTAGGAAATGGAAGCCACTGTTATTACTAATGGCTGTTCTTCCCAGAGTTCATCCCATGTCAAAAGGAGATCTCATCATAGTAAGCCTGTTTGCTCTTCAGACTGAGTCTTGTGTAGGAAGCTACCTTATGTTATGTGATTTCCTTGAGGTAATTTCTGATCATCAGAGATAGCTCTGCTTCTACTCAGGGCAGTTGCAGTTGGCTATTCCCCTAGAAAAGATGTGGATTGCTGACGCACTGGAGGGCGGGTTTGCTGAATAAGTACATTGTCCAGGTCTAATTGCAATTCTTGTTAAGTTGTATAAATGAGCTAAAGAAAGTGCAGCTTTCAGGAACCTGTTTGCCTCTTACACAACTAGAGCTGAGCCTCACTTGGAATGGAATACCCCAGAAAATCCTAGTGTCTGTGAAATCTGAACTAGGTACTGGGGTTTTCTGTCACTCACAAGTTCATTGTTAAGTGAGTGAGACTTCAGTTTAGCTGTCTGTTTTTACTTTATAAGTGTGAGCATGTTACTTGGGCAACTTTTTTTTTTTTTTTTTTTTTTGGCGGTACGCGGGCCTCTCACTGTTGTGGCCTCTTCCATTGCGGAGCACAGGCTCCGGACACTCAGGCCCAGCGGCCATGGCTCACGGGCCCAGCCGCTCCGCGGCATGTGGGATCCTTCCAGACCGGGGCATGAACCCGTGTCCCCTGCATCGGCAGGCGGACTCTCAACCACTGCGCCACCAGGGAAGCCCTATTTGGGCAACTTTGATCCTCTCCAGTGCTTCCTAACTGTGTGATGTGAATTGGCTATAGGTGTGCCAAAGTATTGACCCTTAAGCTTTGAGATAGCTGAGAACAGCTGTCTCCATTGGCGCAGGGTGCACAGAGAAAAATTTGAGAAGTACAGCCCTGGAAGAAAGGAAACAATTCCGCTTGTTGAGAGCTGGAGAGAGACTTATTTATTTGAACTTTCTTTTCTTCCAGGAATCTTACTCAGTAAGTATTAAGCCAATTTGTGTTGGCTAGGTCATCACTGAGCTAATTCTTGGTACAGCCCTCTGTTGCCATGGCATCTCATGTGATGCTAAAGTAGAAAAATGTGCTGTTTTAGTTTGCTAGAGGAAAATTATCGCAGAGGGACCCCTTCCAGGCTGCCAGCCTTGAAGTGGCCTCACAGGGCATCATAAGAGTAATGGATCAGGGGACACTTGGTGTGGAGCCATTTGGGCTGTAAGTTCCTTGAGAACAGAGATTGTAACTGCCTTCTTTTTGTCTGTCACAGCCCCTGGCAGAGTTCCTGGCCCACAGCAGGAGCTCAGTAAATATTTATGGGTTTAACTTTGGGATTTTGGAAGGAGAACCCCAGGTACATTGCCAGAGGCTGTATTTCTGATGATGGGATGGGCAGTGGGTGGGATGTCTCAGGTGGAGTTGAGGGTCAGGATAAAATGAGGAGGACACGACAAACTGTTGAACTCTCCTTCTCTCAGCCCTAAAGCAGGAGTCTCTGCTCACCAATTATTACCATGTAGAGCAGTGGTGCATAGAGTCCTTAAGAGGTGGAGTCCTGAGTTACTATATTCCAGAAAGAAGTTATAACAATTCTTATTATGAAATAGTGTTAAAAGTTAAAACATTACAGAAGTGAATAATGAACTGTGTCTTTAGATACAAACACTAATCTTTTTTTTTTTTTTTTTTTTTTTTTGCGGTACGCGGGCCTCTCACTGCTGTGGCCTCTCCCGTTGTGGAGCACAGGCTCCGGACGCGCAGGCTCAGTGGCCATGGCTCACGGGCCCAGCCGCTCTCCGGCATGTGGGATCCTCCCGGACCGGGGCACGAACCCGCATCCCCTGTAAAGGCAGGCGAACTCTCAACCACTGCACCACCAGGGAAGCCCAACACTAATCATTTAAAAAATAATTTGGTGTATATTTGGTATAATAATTTGGTGTATATTCCCCCAGCTTTTTTCTTATGTATATACTAGTCTATACATTTCTACAATATGTATTTTTTAACTTTAAAAATATAATATGTGGTGATGACTTTAAAATATAGCAATAGCACAGAAGTATGTAACGTGAGAAGTAAGAGTCTCCCTTCCTTCCACCTGTTCCCCCCACATTCCCACACCCTAGAGGCAGTCACTGTCAACAGCTTCTCTTTTACCTTTCCAGGATATTTTTTTCCCATGTATATGTCTATACCTGTTTAGAAATTTCTCGTTAGACATATACTTCACATATTCTTTTTTTTTTTTTTTTGGCTGCAATACGCGGCATGCGGAACTACCCCGACCAGGGATTGAACCCCTGCCCCCCTGCAGTGGAAGCGCAGAGTTTAACCACTGGACCACTGGGGAAGTCCCTTCACAAACTGTCTTTTTTTTTTTTTTTTTTTTTTTTTTTTGCGGTACGCGGGCCTCTCACTGTTGTGGCCTCTCCCGTTGCGGAGCACAGGCTCCAGACGCGCAGGCTCAGTGGCCATGGCTCACAGGCCCGGCCGCTCCACGGCATGTGGGATCTTCCCAGACCAGGGCACGAACCCGTGTCCCCTGCATCGGCAGGCGGACTCTCAACCACTGCACCACCAGGGAAGCCCCACAAACTGTTTTAAACTCCTTGGTACATCACAGACATGGATACCAGTACAAAGCCACTCAAACTGATGGGTATCTTTCTTTCTTTGTCAATATATATGGATTTACCTCATTAATTTCAACAGCTGCAGAGCATTCCATTATGTGAATGTATCTTAGTTTACTTAATTATTTCCTTCCTGATGAATATTTGGGTTGTTTCCTTTTTTTCATTATTATAAAGAATGGTTCCATGAGCTTTCTTTTGCAAATATATCTTTGTGTACTTGTAGAAGTGGTTTTGTAGAATTATTTCTGAAAATGAAATTGCTGGGTCTTGTGTCAATTTCCCTGTTTTAATTTTCTAAATATTTATTTATTTATTTATTTATTTATTTTTGGCTGCATTGGGTCTTCGTTGCTGCACGCGGGCTTTCTCTAGTTGTGGCAAGCGGGGGCTACTCTTCGTTGTGGTGCGTGGGCTTCTCATTGCAGTGGCTTCTCTTGTTGCAGAGCACGGGCTCTAGGCGCGCGGACTTCAGTAGTTGCAGCGTGTGGGCTCAGTAGTTGCAACACATGGGCTCAGTAGTTGCGGCACGCAGGCTCTAGAGTGCAGGCTCAGTAGTTGTGGCGCATGGGCTTAGTTGCTCGGCAGCATGTGGGATCTTCCCGGACCAGGGCTTGAACCCATGTCCCCTGCATTGGCAGGCAGATTCTTAGCCACTGCGCCACAAGGGAAGTGCCAGTTCTCCTGTTTCAGAAAGCAGAATCGTGTGGTTCCCCCTAAGGTTGCAGAGGTCCGTGTTCAGGGTTTTGTTTTGTTTTTTTTAATTTTACTGAAGTATAGTTGATTTACAGTGTTGTGTTTAATTTCTGCTGAACAGCAAAGTGACTCAGTTACACATATATATTCTTCTTCATATTCTTTTCCATTATGATGTATCACAGGATATTGAATATAGTTCCCTGTGCTATACAGTAGGATCTTGTTGTTTATCCATTCTATATACAGTAGTTTGCATCTGCTAATCCTAGACTCCCAATTCTTCCCTCCCCCCACCCCTTGGCAACCACAAGTCCATTCTCTATATTTGTGAGTCTGTTTTTGTTTTGTAGATATGTTCACTTGTGTTGTATTTTAGATTCCACATATAAGTGATATCATATGGTATTTGTCTTTCTCTGACTTAACTTTGCTTAGTATGGTAATCTCTAGGTCCATCCATGTTGCTGCAAATGGCATTATTTTAATGGCTGAGTAATATTCCATTCCATACACACACACACGCATACACCCCCCCACCCCCCCCCCCACATCATCTTTATCCATTCATCTGTTGATGGACATTTAGGTTGTTTCCATGTCTTGCCTGTTGTAAATAGTACTGCTGTGAACATAGGGGTGCATGTATCTTTTTGAATTATAGTTTTTTCTGGGTATATGCCCAGGAGTGGGATTGCTGGATCATATGGCAACTCTATTTTTAGTTTCTTGAGGAACCTCCATACTGTTTTCCATAGTGGCCGCACCAATTTACATTCCTCCCAACAGTGTAAGAGAGTTTCCCTTTTCTCCACACCCTCTCCAGCATTTATTATTTGTCTTTTTTTTTTTTTTTTCTGCGGTATGCGGGCCTCTCACTGTTGTGGCCTCTCCCGTTGCGGAGCACAGGCTCCGGACGTGCAGGCTCAGCGGCCATGGCTCACGGGCCCAGCCGCTCCGCGGCATGTGGGATCTTCCCAGACCGGGGCACGAACCTGTGTCCCCTGCATCAGCAGGCGGACTCTCAACCACTGTGCCACCAGGGAAGCCCTGTCAATTTTTTAATTAAGGCCATTCTGACTGGTGTGAGGTGGTACCTCACTGTTTTGATTTGCATTTTTCTGGTAATTAGCGATGATGAGCATCTTCTCAAGTGCCTATTGGCCATCTGTATGTCTTTTTAGGAGAAATGTCTATTTAGGTCTTCTAACCATTTTTCTTTCTTTTTTTTTTAAAGTTTATTTATTTTATTTGTTTTATATTTATTTTTGGCTGCGTTGGGTCTTCGTTGCTGCACGCGGGCTTTCTCTAGTTGTGGTGAGCAGGGGCTATTCTTCGTTGTGGTGTGCCGGCTTCTCATTGCGGTGGCTTCTCTTGTTGTGGAGCACAGGCTCTAGGCATGCGGGCTTCATTAGTTGTGGCTCATGGGCTCTAGAGCGCAGGCTCAGTAGTTGTGGCACACGGGCTTAGTTGCTCCATGGCATGTGGGATCTTCCCGGACCAGGGCTCGAACCTGTGTCCCCTGCATTGGCAGGCGGATTCTTAACCACTGCACCACCAGGGAAACCCTAACCATTTTTCGATTGGTTTGTTTTTTTGTTATTGAATTGTAGGTACTGGTTGTATATTTTGGAAATTAAGCCCTTGTTGGTCCCATCATTTGTAAATATTTTCTCCCATTCCATAGGTTGTCTTTTTGTTTTGTTTATGGTTTCCTTTGATGTGCAAAAGCTTATAAGTTTGATTAGGTCCCATTTGCTTATTTTTGATTTTATTTCTATTGCCTTGGGAAAGTGATCTAGGAAAACATTGGTACGATTTATGTCAGAGAATGTTTTGCCTGTATTCTCTTCTAGGAGTTTTATGGTGTCTTGTCTCATATTTAAGTCTTTAAGCCATTTTGAGTTTCTTTTTGTGTGTGGTGTGAGGGTCAGGGGTTTTTATCTAAAGTGACAGACTTCTTTGCCTGCTATCCCTGCTTGCCTCGTGATGGTTAGAAGTGCTGTTTAGCAGTTACTTATTTCTGGGATTCCTGAGAGATTACTGCCTACTTCATTTTGATAGACAGTCTTTCAAAACATGGGAGCAGAATATAGAGATCTTTGCAGGCAAAAGGTTGTGAAGCTTTGCCGTGGAGAACGGTCTTAGGAGGTGTTATTGGAGAGGGCTGGGTGCCTGCCTGGGAGGCATCCACAGACTTCTGTGGCCAGGAAAATTGTTTCAGGATCCATCCCTGTCCTCTGCTCCTAGGCCCCTGGTCTCCCCACAGATGGGTCTGGCAGTTTATGGACAAACTTGCTTTGGAGTTCAGATAACAATCTGTAAGATCCGAATAGACCCGAGAACTCTGGCTTCCTTTGTTGTTGAGGACATTTATACAGGCGCCCAAAGAGCATGGCTCTGGTTTAAACACCAATCTGGCCTCTTCCTGCCACTTGAAAATTTCTGAGGTTCTGGGATTGTTGCCCTGCAGCAAAAAGAAACCTGAGAACCAGCCCACCTTTCACTCAGTGTTAACAAACATTGAATGCCTGCTCGGAGCTCAGCGCTTTGTTGGGAGCCAGAGAGTTCTAGAAACCTGAGAAGTGGCCCCTTCCCTCAAAAGGCTGACAACTCTAGTGATCCAAAGTAATCTAGAGCATAGCATTGAGTAGTGTGACCCAGATTGTACGTGGCATGCAGGTTTCGGAAGGCATGCCCTTCAGAAAAGATCCTCGGGCTTCCCTGGTGGCGCAGTGGTTAAGAATCCACCTGCCAATGCAGGGGACACGGGTTCGAGCCCTGGTCCAGGAAGATCCCACATGCCGCGGAGCAACTAAGCCCATGCGCCACAACTGCTGAACCTGAGCTCTAGAGCCCATGAGCCAGAACTACTGAGCCAGCGTGCCGCAACTACTGAAGCCCGTGAGCCTAGAGCCTGTGCTCCGCAACAAGAGAAGCCACCGTAATGAGAAGCCTGCGCACCGCAACGAAGAGTAGCCCCTGATCACCACAACTAGAGAAAGCCCATGCACAGCAACAAAGACCCAACACAACCAAAAAAAAAAAAAAAAAGATCCTCAGTAAAGGTTCGTTGATTCATCAGCTGAGTGGTATGAGGAAGGATTGAGGCCTTGACCTGGTGAGTCTGAGCCCAGCTGGGCCCCAGGCACTTCTGGGGTCTATCTGGTTTAGTGGAAGGAGCTCTGGATGGAGAATGAGATTTTGGTTCGTTCTCGGCTGTCACTATCTGAGTGGCTTTGGACAAGTTTCTACCTTTTTGGTGTGTCACTTCTATAAAGTGTGAGCGAGGACAGTAGTGCTGAATGCTCATGCCTACTGCTGCACTCTGTCCAATACGCTTACCTTCTTTGAGGAGTGCTTTGGGTCAGGCTTGGAGTTGAAGGTGTGGAGGCCGACTCCAGAGAGTTCAGTACTTTCTGTAAGATGTGTTAGGATTGGTGTCGTGTGACAGAATAGTGACTTGTGAGAGCTGGCGTAGCATGACCTTCCTGGGAGGTCGCTTCTTGAGGCTTTCCTCATTCACCTCCACCCTGGTCACTCTGCTGGGGGCACATACATGAGAGCTGAGGACAGGAAAACACTTTGCCCTCTTCACGGAAGGAATTTTGCCAGCTGCTTCCCTTGTCCCTGTTTGCCTTTTCACCTAACTGATGTGAAAAGAGAATTTAACAGATGTGATTGGAGTGTGGAGCAGCTGTGATCACCTGGAGGTCATCAGCAGTTCCCCGCATCTGCGCTGGCACCTTCTTTCCTCCACTCTCGATCTGTAGTTGGGAAGGTGGAGTACCAGCATCAGCCTATCTTTGAAGAGTTTCTAATTGGAACAAATGTGAGAGAAACTGTGTCCCAGAAAGGAATAAGGAAGGTCAGAGAGGGATAATCCTTGGCTGTCTCACTGCTGACTTGAGATCCTTGCTTAGACTTTGTTTAAAGTGAAAAGTCACGCCTTTTCTTTTGTGAACCTTAGTTTTTCTCATCAGGACCAGACTAAGTATGCACATCTAAACAAAAAGAGCCTGTGGGTACACCTGGAGACAGTTACTTATTTTGCGGATCTAGGGTTGTACCTTCTCCCCAGGAAGAAGTGACATCTGAGTAGCTGTGCTGCATCACCCATGCAATTTGTCTTCTCTCTGACTGGTGGTAGATGTTGTTCACAGTGCGGTCTTGGGGATCAGGGCCTGTGTTCTGCCTCAGGAATCCTGGCCCAAGAGCTTTTTTTTCCTGAGCTGCAGCCCTTTACTGTATTAAGTCTTGTATTTTCCCTGACGGAAGAGATGAGTCTGCAGAATTCCAAAGTCCACAGTTCTAATCTTTGGCCTCTGTGAAAAAGAACCTTGTTTCTAAATGCCTTTGTTTATTTTTTTTTATAATTTATTTATTTATTTATTTTTGGCTGCGTTGTGTCTTTGTTGCTGTGCACGGGCTTTCTCTAGTTGCGGCAAGCGGGGGCTACTCTTGGTTGCGGTGCGTGGGCTTCTCATTGCGGTGGCTTCTCTTGTTTTGGAGCACGGGCTCTAGGTGCGTGGGCTTCAGTAGTTGTGGCACGCAGGCTCAGTAGTTGTGGGTCGCGGGCTCTAGAGCGCAGGCTCAGTAGTTGTGGCATACGGGCTTAGTTGCTCCGCGGCGTATGAGATCTTCCCGGACCAGGGCTCGAACCCGTGTCCCCTGCATTGGCAGGCGGATTCTTAACCACTGCGCCACCAGGGAATCCCTAAATGCCTGTGTTTAAACATGATTTCCTAAGCTGCTATATGGGATCTCCTGGGCATTTGGGTGAAAACTGCAGCAAATCCTGAAGAGCCGGTGTTGGTTGAGGAGTCTTTTCCTCTTATGTGAGGAAAGATAAATCTCATTCCGCTGAGAGTCATACTGACATACTGATTAAAACCTAAGCCCTTAATCTTTGGTCTTTTTGTCTGATGGATTGGTAATCAAGGTCTTTTGTACGTTTCAGAGGTGAGCTTTTTCCTTGGGAACATTGGTCAGTTATTGGCCAGTTATCACCACATTAGCCACATTGGTCCGTTATCACCATCTTGAACTCAGGGCCTCTGTGTGGGTTCTCTGTGACCCTCAAGGTGCCCCAGCAAAACCTCCCTGGGTCTCCCTCTGCTGCCTTTCATGGTATCTTTTGCTGGCTTTGAAAGAGGTTGGGGGTGGGGGTTGGTGTTGCCCCTGGGCAGCCATGGAATCTCTGACCCTGACCAGCTCTTTTCCTTCTTCTTTTTTGTTTTTAAATTAATTTTTATTGGAGTGTAGTTGATTTACAATGTTGTGTTAGTTTCTGCTGTACAGCAAAGTGAATCAGTTATACGTATACATATATGCACTCTTTTTTAGCTTCTGTTCCCATATAAGTCATTACAGGGTATTGAATAGAGTTCCCTGTGCTATACAGTAGGTCCTTATTATCTATTTTATATATAGCAGTGTGTATATGTCAACTCCAATCTCCCAACTTATCCCCCCTTTTCCCCCTTGGTTGACCAGATGTTTTCAACCATTAGATTCTACATCCAGCCACCCCACTGCAGCACTTCCAGAACTGAACTCTTCCTACTGCTTCCCAAACCTGTCCCTCCTGCTGCACTCCTGACCTTCTGCCCAGGAGCTGGAGTGAGGGAATGGAGTGTTGTCCTCTCCTCCCTTTCACCCCTATGTCCAGCCTCCAGTCCCTGTCATTTCTCCTGCTGACCTCTCTCCATTCCGCCACCCTGTCTGTGCTGCTACCCTCCTCACTGGCCCTTTCAGTCCACTTTGACCCTCCTCCAGTTCAGCCTTATACTTCTTTCTAAACGCAGAGTCGCCTCTCCTCGTAAACCCTTTGGTAGCTTCCTTTCACCTCCCAGGAAGGTCCTGGCTCCTCGCTGTAACTTGGGCTGCTCTCCACAACCTAGTTCCTGCTGACCTTCCAACACTTCAGCCCCCAGTCCTGTCTTCACATCACCAGACTGCACATTCCCAGGCACGGGGTGCTGCTCTGGGCCTCTGAGCCTTTGAGTGTGTCATTCTCTCTGCCTGAAACAACATTCCCACCTTTCCTCACCTGCCTCATTCTTACTTCAAATTCAGCGTGGGGGTCGCCTCCTCCAGGAAGCTTTCCCTAATCCCTGTGTCATTCTTGTGTCATTCATGTATCTACTATTGTTTCTCAGGCCTAACATTTACTTTGTTATATTAAAATTACCTGTTTTGATGTTTTGCTCTTCATTTAGACTATGAGTTTATTGACCATGTTTTGCCTGTATTGGGTATGTTAAAATATACCTGCACTGGACGTCTTATTCATTCCTGTATCCCAAGTAGATGTTCAGTAAACGCTTGTTCTGAGTTGATCATTTTATCCCCAATTCTGTATATCCTAATTAATAGGAAATTCTCAGCTCTTTTCTTTCACCCCTGGGGCCCTCAGATAGACTTAGAGAAGGGCAGCCGGGATAGAAGTGACCTCTGGAAAGTGGTACTTCAGCACTTCAACTTGTCCAGGGCCCCACCAGCCACAAGGTATTGATAGTTGGAACATCTTTGTCTGGAAAACAAATGGGAAAGTCTCCTGGATCCTCATCCCATGGAAGCAGAGTGCCCCGATCCACAGCCTGAGTCTCATCTGGATGAAGTTGTTAGTGTCCTTTCTGAGCTCAAGGCCCCCTCTGCCTCTTTTTTTTTGGCTGCACTGCTGCTTCTTTACTGCACGGGCTTTCTCTAGTTGCGGCAAGCGGGGACTACTCTTCGATGTGGTGCACGGGATTCTCGTTGTGGTGGCTTCTCTTGGTGTGGAGCATGGGCTCTAGGCACATGGGCTTCAGTAGTTTTGGCACGCAGGCTCAGTAGTTGTGGCACACGGGCTTAGTTGCTCCATGGCATGTGGGATCTTCCCGGACCAGGGCTCGAACCCGTGTCCCCTGCATTGGCAGGTGGATTCTTAAGCACTGTGCCACCAGGGAAGTTCTCCCCTCTGCCTCTTAAATGAAACCCAGGCTAGTTTGTTGGCTCTCTGGTGGCAGTGTGCTAAGGCTTGTGGTTCCTACTTCACTGGAATTGATTTTAGCCATTTCTGAGACTTGTGTGGCATTTTAACCATCTATGTGGTAAACTGGGGAAGTGAGAGACCCTGGAACAGGGTGTTAAACTGCCAGGGTGAAGATGGTGCATTAGAAAAGTAGTGCGAGCCATCCAGGAAAGAGTGAGGTTAGGGCAGCACCCAGAGCAGTGGGTGGTGGTGGGTTGTTGCAGTGGGGGATCAACCCCTGCAGGAGGCCTAGAGGGCCAGGAAGGTATCCATGAGGGAGGAGGCCTTGGGGAAGTGGCTTTCTACACCCTGGTGGGTGATAGTGTTGGAGAACAGGCCTCCAACACTCCACGCCCCCGTTTCAGAAAAGATGAGTCAGAGTAATAAGAGGAATAATTTTAACCTTTAAAAAACATAGGACTTCAACTATGATAAGGGACCCAGGGAGAGTAGGGAGGAGGGTGGAGGCAGTGACAGCTGAGCCTGGTGCATGTTCCTGCCCCTCTTCAGAGTTGAAGAGCAGCATGGAAATTATACCCAGAGAGATGTACATCAAGACCACGGAACTCAGACCCAGTCTTTCATCTGGATCCTTCATGGCATCTGGGCTCCAAGCACTTAGGGACCGAAGCCATTCTCCCTTCCAGGGAACCATACCAGAGTCAGGTCTTCAGGCTGGGTTTATCCAGGGCCAGGGGGGAGGGGATAAGGAGGATGGCTGGGATCCCTCCAGAAGTGTCCCTGGCTATGCTGAGTTCCTTTCTTCTGTCTGTGTAGGTGTAGACGGGGCACTGCCTGCAGAGCAGGTTCTGCCAGCCTCGCTAGAGAGGATGCCCCCGTGTCCGTGATGGGCTGTGGGACAAGCAAGGTCCTTCCCGAGCCGCCCAAGGATGTCCAGCTGGATCTGGTCAAGAAGGTGGAGCCCTTCAGTGGCACTAAGAGCGATGTGTACAAGCACTTCATTACAGAGGTGGACAGTGTTGGCCCTCCCAAAGCTGGGTTCCCAGAAGCCAGTCAGGGTGCAAACCCCTGCCCTGGTGCCCCCACTACCGGCCACACAGAGCCTCCCTCAGAACCGCCACGCAGGGCCAGGGTGGCTAAGTACAGGGCCAAGTTCGACCCACGTGTGACGGCCAAGTACGACATCAAAGCCCTGATTGGCCGAGGCAGCTTCAGCCGAGTGGTGCGTGTGGAGCACCGGGCAACCCGGCAGCCATATGCCATTAAGATGATTGAGACCAAGTACCGGGAGGGGCGGGAGGTGTGTGAGTCGGAGCTGCGTGTGCTGCGCCGGGTGCGCCACGCCAACATCATCCAGCTGGTGGAGGTGTTTGAGACACAGGAGCGCGTGTACATGGTGATGGAGCTGGCCACTGGTGGAGAGCTCTTTGACCGCATCATCGCCAAGGGTTCTTTCACTGAGCGTGACGCCACTCGAGTGCTGCAGATGGTACTGGATGGCGTCCGGTATCTGCACGCACTGGGCATCACACACCGAGACCTCAAGCCTGAGAATCTGCTCTACTACCACCCAGGCACTGACTCCAAGATCATCATCACGGACTTTGGCCTGGCCAGTGCCCGCAAGAAGGGTGATGACTGCCTGATGAAGACCACCTGTGGCACGCCCGAGTACATTGCCCCTGAGGTCCTGGTCCGCAAGCCCTACACCAACTCAGTCGACATGTGGGCGCTGGGCGTCATCGCCTACATCCTGCTCAGTGGCACCATGCCCTTTGAGGATGACAACCGCACCCGGCTGTACCGGCAGATCCTCAGGGGCAAGTACAGTTACTCGGGGGAGGTGAGTCTTCTGTCTCGGGGATGTTGGGAGGCCCCTGGGTGGGTGGGGGCTCCTATCCTACAGCCCTTAATCAGGGGCATGCTCTCAGGGCCATGTTCATGGGGCCAGACAGATGATGTAAAAATGGTAAAGTGAGACTAGTAGGGTATCTTAGCTTGGATTTCCCCAAAAGTGAGCGCTGAGACAAGGACTTGAGAGCAGATAGTTTAATTGGAGTGTGATTCCAGTAAGCACAAGTGAAGGGTGGGGAAAGTGAGGCAGAAAGGGAGTGGAGTGGACTGCCACTGTGGGCCATTGGAACTCAGTTCCACTGGGGACCCTGTGAACAATCATGTGGAATGTGCTCAGAATTGTACCACTGAGGGGCAGGAAAGAGGGTGGGTTTTAATCCACTGACTCTTGTATGAGTCGAGAATTTCTTTGCAGGGGCTTTAAATCCCTGGCACTTACGGGCTGTTCTGAATGCCAACTAGTGGTGGAGAAAGTCCTCAGGCAAAGAAGCAGAGAAATACAGGCACTGGCCATGGGAAGCTGTTAGCACGCACATGAGCACTGTAGCTGTAGGCGAGCCCAGAGGTGGGCTGAGAGGAAGCAGGACAGGGCATCCATAGCATCTGGTCCAGAGGACTAGGGCAAGCTGGTGACCATGCCCTGTCTAAAGGAACAGCTGCTTCTCATCTCAACCCAGTTTTGCCACAGAGCAGGGCGGACTGCATGCACCCAGACATTCCAGTTTTTTAAAGAGAAGCCAGAAAATCTGATCTTAAAGTGTTAAAATATAATTCATATATTTAAGCAGTACCATGTGCTTAACCCAGCAAATGCTTACTTCTGGCCCTAATTCAACCAGCAGGCCATCAGTTTGTGTCTTTGGATCCATTGATAGTCCTGATGCCTGAAAAGCCCTGTAGGGTTTCAGCACTGCTGGGAGCTGAAGGGAGGTTCAGAAAGAGTAAGAACTGGTTGGTTCTCAGACAGGATGCTGACCGGGTAGGAGACAAGGCTCACCACAGGAAACGGTGAGCACAGCAAGCTGGATAGAATGTTATTGGGGAGGTTGTGAAGAAAAGAATGTGTGATGGCTTTATGTGGGAGGTGAGGTAAGCTTTGCAGGATGACAGGATTCTGCCAAGGCAGTGAGGGCCCCTCCCCAAGTGCCCCCTGCAGAGCTCTCCCCACAGTGTTCCTCTCAGGCCTGCACTGCTATCCATGCCTCGTGAACAACCCATGGAGAGGGGAGGGAGCTCTGGGACCAGCTCCCTTCTGCAGCCCAGCTTTCCTTCCAGGAATGTTGGACTGGGCCCTCCCTGGTCTCAACCAATTGGCCCAGAGCAGCATTTCCTACAGGAGTTGCCCCAAAGCCTCATGAAGGCAAAGTGCCTGCAGTGCTTGTGATCCTGTGCTCGATCATCTTCCCTGTCAGCTTCAGGACATGGTCGTGGGGTCAGTCAAGGATTTCCCTCCTGTGAGCATGGGGGCTGGCCTTCTCTAGGGGGTCCCCACATCACGTGCCTCAGGGTGGTGAGAGGAAGGGAGGGAAGCCACCTTCTTCTGGCCAACTCTGTGCTGACCACAGGTGAAGGAGAAACTGGGACATTCTCCAGCTCTCCCCTAAAGTTTTTCATGTTTTCTTCTGTGCTCCAAATGGATTCAACAAAACAAACGCCAACTGGCTGGGAAGCCCAGGCTCTGATGCAGTGCTCACAGCGGACACCGCCCTGCTCACCCTTTGGGCTGGGTTTCATCACCGGTCAGAAGAGCCAGAATCCACCTCACAGAGGCAGTGTTGTGCCAGGGCCCTGCCTGGCTTGCCCTTGGAGCTCTGTGTGGTGTAGCTTAGCTACAGGAGGCAGGGAGGTTTCCCAAGAGTTGCTGACAAAGGAAAGATTCTTTCCAGAAGTCTGTAGGTTTGCCCAAGAGTTCCTGATTCTGGCAGTTGCTGATCAGGCAGTTTATCTATGGGAGCTTACAGAGTCTTGCTAACTGGCTATTGATTATCTGAGGGCGAGAGAATGACAAATAAATAGGGTGGGGAATGAACTCAGGCTTCCTGCTCCTATTGTGGCCACAGACTGGGTCCTGAGACTCTGCTTCCTGCTCTGCTGGAATCACGTGGCACAGGTCTGGGGCTCCCGGTGTGTGTGGGGGCACTGCCCAACGTTTGGCCCCCAGTGCCCTTCATCTGAAGCTGAAAACATCAGTTCCCAGTCCCAGATTCAAATCCCTGGCCAGCATTGATGGCACCTGTTACCAGGAGCTTGGCAGACCCCAAGAGGAGATTCCACCACCATCTGCAGAGAGCTCTGGATTGGGAGGAGTTTGTCTGGGGTATTTCCTGGGTAAGGAGGCCTTATCATTAGATCAGGCCCTCTGAGCTGGAGACCAGGCATCTTTCTCTTTTGCTTGTAATTGCCTACCCGTAAGTGCACTGGGGACGATGCAGAGAGACATGAGGGCCTGTTCCCCATCCCCATGAAACTTGAGATTGCCCGGGAGAAAGGACTAGGAATAGGAAATGGCCACAGAACGAACCCTTGTTGGCAGGCACATGCCAGCACAGGCCTGGGCAGTCTGGAACATGGGCCATGGGGCGCAGGTCAGGTAGTGGATTGGCCCCCCTTCTTAGGACTGGGCCCTGCCCCCATCCTCACCCAACCATCTGTCTTCTACTGTGTGATGGTCATTTGCCCTTATGAAGGCATTCTGAGTAAGTGAGGCCCTGTCTGAGAGCCTCAGGGAGGTGTTTGCATCTAGCTTCTTGTGCAAATAAGGGACTGCCCACTTTGAACTCAGCAGGGTTTGGAGGTGTGCATTCCTCACCTGACAGTAAGTCCCATGGCACTTGGTGCCCCTCTAATAGGCACCCTGCCCCCTTATAGTGGTTTCTCATGTATACCACACTGTCTGGTGTGCTTGCTTCCCAGGGGCTCTATCCATGCAGCCCTCTTTCAGGCTCAGTAGTTTCTGTGGACTTGAATAGAGGACTTCCTTCAGGAGGTGGGCTTTGAGGAGGAGGAAGCTCAGAGAAGGGGATATTGTTCACTGTGCTCCAGAATAAACAGGAGATTGTTTGGGAATAACAGCAGAGGTTGATGAGGCTGGGCCAGGCCTGGTGTTTGTTGCTGGGAGCTCTGGATTGCCAGGGATTATTTGGAGATTCCAAGCATTAGGTGGGAGGGAGCCCTCTGGGTTCTTGACAGTGAAAGGGAAATGTAACAGGAAGTGTTGTGGGAGACTAGCTGGAGGGAAACTAACTGGGGGCTGTTGGAATAATCCCAGTTCGGAATGGGGGAGCCTGGTGTCCTGGGGACGTTTGGGTCAGATCAAGGATTCTAGCGAGTGGGCTCAACATAGTACATGTGAGCCATAGTTTAGAAAGAGAAGGAGTTGGGGGGCAGAGGCCTTCTGCAGCTCTGCAGGAGGAGCATCATCTTACGAGGCAGATTGAGAAAAGACCCCAAGCTGCCCTCTGCCCCGGAGGGTGCGTAGAGCCCTGCTTTGACATCCCCACATGGGACCCAGCAGTGGAGGGATGCACACAAGTGGGGCCTCCTTCAGCACCTGCCCCCCACAATGCTGACACTCTAGCCCCCAGCCCTGGCCCCACGCTCCACCCCATTCCCTACACACCATGGGCCCGAGATGTTTGCTCCTTTCACTCCTCACACTATGCTTTTGCTCAGGATTTTCCCTCTGTTCCCAATGTCAGCCTAAGAAATTTGACTGGCTCTCAATCATCCAATTCAAAGATTGCTTCCATTAAGAGTCATGCCAACCATTGCCATTGTGTAGCCTACTGAGTACCAGGCACAGGTCTGAGGGTTCTACACCCAGCATGTCTAATCTCTACAATAATCTTGTCAGTGGGTATAATCCCCTCATTTTATAGATTAGTAAACTGAGGCTAGTGAGGTTAAGTAGCTTGTCCAGGGTCTCACAGAGGGTGGCAGGCCTGGGATTTGAATCCAGGCCATCTTGGCTTCAGAGTTCTTGGCCTTCCCATGCCCACAGTCTACTTTCCCTGACACATACGCCTCAGCGTGCTGCTGGAGTCTTTGTTTCAGCACTTTCCCAGGCTGTCATCTGTGGACATCTTTTCCCTCCCCGGCCTGTAAGGTTCTTGAGGACAGCATGTGTATCAGTACATATGCTCCCAATACTTTCTCCTGCTTCTCTTGAGGGAAGCACCAGTGGTTGCTGGTGAGGCCCTGGGCAAGGACCCAGAAGTGACTGTCAGGTAGACTAGGCTGCTCCTGCTGGCTGGGAGTGTTCTCTTCTGGGGCTGGGCTCCAGGAAGAAGTGGGGAGCCTGCTGGAGATGCACTTAGGGAGTTGTTGGCCAGACCTGCTTAGAAGCAAATGTAGGAATCTTGGAAGAGGAGAGAGTTCTGGAAAGGAAAGCCTGTAACAGGTGATTTTGAGAGGAGAAATCTGAATTTTTATCCAGTGACTGGAGGTGCTGGAGTGGCGAGGGCCAAGCTAGGGTCATGTTGGAAGTGATCGGGAGATACATGTTGGCCAGATGTGAGGAGGGCCTTTGTGAGTGTGAGAGCAGTTTGAAGACACAAAGAGTCACCTTGAAAGAGGGAGCTTCCTGTCATGGGAGGCCTGGAGCAGCTGCTTTATAAGGAGTGACACAGAAGGTGAGTCACCATCTGTAGACCGTACTAGAGGACTGTTATGGTCCCGCCAACTTGGAGATTCTGTGATTCACCTGACATGAAATGCGACGTTGTGGGCCTAACGTTATTGCTTTTGTCAAGAGTTCTATTCCTAGAGGCAGGATGGATGAAGAGGCTCTTGTGGGAATGATGACAGAGTGATGCCATCAGCAGCTTTGCTGTCTGCCACGTTTAGCAACTTTTAATTGTCACCCTCCTCTGCTTGGGCAGTCTCTGAGCTGTGGGCGAGCCCAGGTGACTGCGCCAGGAACAGGTGGGCTTGGGCAAAGGTTCTCAGAGCCTTGTTCAGGAGAGTGAGTGCTGCCAGGCGGAGGACAGAATCCTGGTGGGAGACGAAGCTCACCCGCAGGACCGATCTGCCACTTCCCGGGGGATTGTGTTGGTGGGAGGTGGCTTTCCAGGGGTGGGTTTCTGGGCTGCAGGCTGACCATCCATCAACTTGGGCCAAGGGGCACTTGCTCAGGGGCTGTGAGTTACACCATGTGGTAGTTCTGATAGCCCTGCAATAGGATGAGTGCCCAGAGCCAGAGCTGACATTTACATTCCCATCCCAGCTGTTTGCCACTTCATAAAGTGACTCTGACACTTGCCATTCTACCCTGGGATGTTGAGGGTAAAATGAAGTGCAGGGCATGTGGTGTGTTCTGGTGCTCTCCACGTGAAGGGCGCCAGCGCCTGTGGGGACTGCTCATGCAGCCTGCTTCATATGCTCTGACAGAGCGGCCAGGTGAGCAGGGATAAGACCTTGCCCCAGAGCCATGGGGTGGACTGCACAGGGGATGTGGGAGAGCTGGAGACTGGACGTGTGTGGGCAGCAGAGCAGAATGCAAGGAGGCAGGTGGTGTATTTCTGGGCTCGTGCTTGGATTCTGCTGGATGCCTTTAATTGCCTCGTGTTCCCATGGCCAGTGTGGACAGGGGCTCATGTGCCACCCCTGGGCCACCGCTTGGCTCCCTGGAGCCCCATCCTCTTGGCATCCCTCTGCTGTTGTTGCCCTGGTAACACACTCACCTCCTGTGGTGGCAGAAACATGCCCATATCCCCACATTGTTGCATTTAGCATTTTTGCCAGAACGCCTTGCTCCGACCACCTACAGCATCTCGTTATCCCAAGGTCCTTTCATTACTGCTGTTTCCCACCCCCCTGCTGAGGTCTCCTCCAACAAAGGGGTATATTGTGGGTTGCGTTCAGAGCAGCTTCTGGTGCCCTATCCATCCCCTCCCTCTCCTGCTCTTCCCATTGTCTGTCTCCACCTCGATAGCTCTGCCCTTTCACAGGCCCTATTGCTTCTAGGCCCTTGAGTTCCTCTGGGACCTCCTGGGGCTCTTGTTTCTCCCACATTCTGACCTCTTTAAATCTGCTTATGACCTCCCACGCTCATCCCCTGCCTGCCCCCACTGAGGTGGTTAAAGGTGACCTGATCCAACCACACCCCACGGCCGTGCCTCTCCAGACTCTCCTTCCTCGTAGGTGTCTCTGTCTCCCAGTGCGATTGTGGTGCCTAGACCTGAGCTTTGCTGCAGCATGGCCCAACCAGCCTGGAGCAGGAGACTGAGTCACCTTCGTCTCTTCACTCATCCTGCCAACCCATGTAGACCTAGTGCCTGCCCTGAGCTGAGTCCTTTGTACCCAGGGTTCCAGGGACACGAACCTCTGGGGACAGAGGCCACAGTACGGGTGATATGCTGACAGCCACCAGGGATCCAAACTGCCTCAGAAATTAGAATGGGAAGAAGTTAAAAAAAAAAAACAACAACAGGTTAGGCCCTGGAAATCACCTCACTTCAGCAGAACCCTTGAGTGGAGATAGAAGAGACCATTATGTAGCTAGCTCTGAAATCCAGAACCTTCTAGGGCTGTTCCAGGACATTGTTTTTTTTTGTTCTTGTTTTTTTTTTTAATTTAATTTAATTTATTTTTTATACCATAGGTTCTTATTAGTTATCTGTTTTATACATATTAGTGTAAATATGTCAATCCCAATCTCCCAATTCATCCCCCCACCACTTTCCCCCGTTGGTGTACGTACATTTGTTCTCTATATCTGTGTCTCTGTTTCTGCCCTGCAAACCAGTTCATCTGTACCATTTTTCTAGCTTCCACATATATGCGTTAATATACGATAATTGTTTTTCTCTTTCTGACTTGCTTCACTCTGTGTGACAGTCTCTAGATCCATCTGCGTCTCTACAAATGACCCAATTTTGTTCCTTTTTATGGCTGAGTAATATTCCATTGTATATATGTAACACATCTGCTTTATCCATTTGTCTGTCGATGGGCATTTATGGGCATTCCATGACCTGGCTATTGTAAATAGTGCTGCAGTGAACATTGGGGTGCATGTGTCTTTTTGAATTATGGTTTTCTCTGGGTATATGCCCAGTAGTGGGATTGCTGGGTCATATGGTAATTCTATTTTTAGTTTTTTAAGGAACCTCCATTCTGTTCTCCATAGTGGCTGTATCAGTTTATTCCTACCAACAGTGCAGGAGGGTTCCGATTTCTCCACACCCTCTCCAGCATTTGGTGTTGTAGATTTTCTGACGATGCCCATTCTGACTGGTGTGAGGTGATACCTCACTGTAGTTTTGATTTACATTTCTCTAATAATTAGTGATGTTGAGCAGCTTTTCATGTGCTTCTTGGCCATCTGTATGTCTTCTTTGGAGAAATGTCTATTTAGGTCTTCTGCCCATTTTTTGATTGGGTTGTTTGTTTTTTAAATATTGAGCTGCATGAGCTATTTATATATTTTGGAGTTTAATCCTTTGTTTCTCATTTGCAAATATTTTCTGCCATTCTGAGCGTTGTCTTTTTGTCTTTTCTCAACTTTGTAAAAAAAATTTATTTATTTAATTTATTTATTTTTGGCTGTGTTGGGTCTTCGTTGCTGCACGCGGGCTTTCTCTAACTGCGGTGAGCGGGGGCTTCTCATTGCAGTGGCTTCTCTTGTTGCGGAGTATGGGCGCTAGGCATGTGGGCTTCAGTTGTGGCACGCAGGCTCTAGAGCGCAGGCTCAGTAGTTGTGGTGCACGGGCTTAGTTGCTCCGCGGCATGTGGGATCTTCCCGGACAGAGCTCGAACCCAGGTCCCCTGCATTGGCAGGCGGATTCTTAACCGCTGCGCCACCAAGGAAGCCCTGTCTTTTCATCTTGATTGTAGTTTCCTTTTAAGTTTCATTAGATTCCATTCGTTTATTTTTGTTTTTATTTCCATTACTGTGGGAGGTGGATCAAAAAAGATCTTGCTGTGATTTATGTCAAAGAATGTTCTTCCTATGTTTTCCTCTAAGAGTTTTATAGTGTCTGGTCTTACATTTAGGTCTCTAATCCATTTTGAGTTATTTTGATTTTATTTTGTGTATGGTGTTAGGGAGTGTTCTAATTTCATTCTTTTACATGTAGCTGTCCGGTTCTCCCAGCACCACTTATTGTAAAAGACTGTCTTTTCTCCATTGTATATCCTTGCCTCCTTTGTCATAGATTAGTTGACCATAGGTGCGTGGGTTTATCTCTGGGCTTTCTATCCTGTTCCATTGATCTGTATTTCTGTTTTTGTGCCAGTACCATATTGTCTTCTTTACTGTAGCTTTGTAGTATAGTCTGAAGTCAGGGAGTCTCATTCCTCCAGCTTCGTTTTTTTCCCTCAAGACTGCTTTGGCTATTCGGGGTCTTTTGTGTCTCCATACAAATTTTAAGATATTTTGTTCTAGTTCTGTAAAAAATGCCACTGGTAATTTGATAGGGTTTGCATTGAATCTGTAGATTGCTTTGGGTAGTGTAGTCATTTTTTTTTTTTTTTTTTGAGGAACAAGAGCCCAGTTTTCTTATTTGATCATTTCTTGCATTTGAAGTACTCCTCGATGACATCCTTGGCCTGAGACTCTTTGCCATAGTCCTTAACCACCACACAGCTGCAGCCAACCACTTTACGGGGTTTTCCCTCTCTGTCAATTTTACAGAGGCCTACCCACTCCCCTAGTTTCTTGTTGTCATCAACCTTAATCAGGTTGATTTGGTGCTCAGCACAAAGGGCCTCCACCACTTGACATACATAGGCTCATCACAGTTGGACGTAAGCACACAGAGATGGGCTTGGCGCTTGTCTAAGGCTTTGGCAGCTTCGCGAATTCCACGTGCTAGGCCATCGTGGATGAGGGCGGTCTTAAGCACCTCTTGCAGAGCGGTATTAACGTCCATTACACCTCCAGCAGCAATGCCTTCCTCGGCCATGGCAGTGGGTTACCAGTGGAGCCGAATCTTGAGTGCACCTGCGCCTCCGCCTCCGCATGGCTCCGCAGCGGCAGGGCAGTATAGTCATCTTTACAATATTGATTCTTCCAATCCAAGAACATGGTATATCTCTCTATCTGTTTGTGTCATCTTTGATTTCTTTCACCAGTGTCTTATAGTTTTCTGAGTACAGGTCTTTTACCTCCTTAAGTAGGTTTATTCCTAGGTATTTTATTCTTTTTGTTGCAGTGGTGAATGGGAGTGTTTCCTTAATTTCTCTTTCTGATCTTTCGTTGTTAGTGTATAGGAATGCAAGAGATTTCTGTGCATTAATTTTGTATCCTGCAACTTTACCAAATTCATTGATGAGCTCTAGTAGTTTTCTGGTGGCATCATTAGGATTCTCTATGTATAGTATCATGTCATCTGCAAACAGTGACAATTTTACTTCTTCTTTTCCAATTTGTATTTCTTTTATTTCTTTTTCTTCTCTGGTTGCTGTGGCTAAGACTTCCAAAACTATGTTGAATAATAGTGGTGAGAGTGGACATCCTTGTCTTGTTCCTGATCTTTGAGGAAATGCTTTCAGTCTTTCACCATTGAGAATGATGTTTGCTGCAGGTTTGTCGTATATGGCCTTTATTATGTTGAGGTAGGTGCCCTCTATGCCCACTTTCTGGAGAGTTTTTATCATAAAAGGGTGTTGAATTTTGTCAAAAGCTTTTTCTGCATCTATTGAGATATCATATGGTTTTTATCCTTCAGTTTGTTAATATGGTGTATCACATTGATTGATTTGCATATATTGAAGAATCCTTGCATCCCTCGGATAAATCCCACTTGATCATGGTGTTTGATCCTTTTAATGTGTTGTTGGATTCTGTTTGCTAGTATTTTGTTGAGGATTTTTGCATCTATATTCATCAGTGATACTGGTCTGTAATTTTCTTCTTTTGTAGTATCTTTGTCTGGTTTAGGTATGAGGGTGATGGTGGCCTCATAGAATGAGTTTGGGAGTGTTCCTTCCTCTGCAATTTTTTGGAAGAGTTTGAGAAGGATGGATGTTAGCTCTTCTCTAAATGTTTGATAGAATTCACCTGTGAAGCAATCTGATCCTAGACTTTTGTTTGTTGGAAGATTTTTAATCACAGTTTCAATTTCACTACTTGTGATTGGTCTGTTCATATTTTCTATTTCTTCCTGGTTCAGTCTTGGAAGTTTATACCTTTCTAAGAATTTGTCCATTTCTTCCAGGTTGTCCATTTTATTGGCATAGAGTTGCTTGTAGTAGTCTCTTATGATGCTTTGTATTTCTGTGGTGTCCATTGTAACTTCTCCTTTTTCATTTCTAATTTTATTGATTTAAGTCCTCTCCCTCTTTTTCTTGATGAATCTGGCTAAAGGTTGATCAATTTTGTTTATCTTTTCAAAGAACCAGCTTTTAGTTTTATTGATCTTTGCTCTTGTTTTCTTTGTTTCTATTTCATTTATTTCTGCTCTGATCTTTATGATTTCTTTCCTTCTGCTAACTTTGGATTTTGTTTGTTCTTCTTTCTCTAGTTCCTTTAGGTGTAAGGTTAGATTGTTTATTTGAGATTTTTCTTGTTTCTTGAGGTAGGCTTGTATTGCTATAAACTTCCCTCTCAGAACTGCTTTTGCTGCATCCCATAGGTTTTGGATCATCGTGTATTCATTGTAATTTGTCTGTAGGTACTTTCTGATTTCCTCTTTGATCTCTTCAGTGATGTCTTGGTTATTTAGTAACGTGTTGTTTAGCCTCCATGTGTTTGTGTTTTTTACGTTTTTTTTTTCCCTGTAATTGATTTCTAATTTCCTAGTGTTTTGGTTGGAAAAGATGCTTGATATGGTTTCAGTTTTCTTAAATTTACCGAGGCTTGATTTGTGACCCAAGATGTGATATATCCTGGAGCATGTTCCGTGTGCACTTGAGAAGAAAGTGTAATCTGCTGTTTTTGGATGGAATGTCCTATAAATATCAATTAAATCTATCTGGTCTATTGTGTCATTTAAAGCTTGTGTTTCCTTATTAATTTTCTGTCTGGATGATATGTCCATTGGTGTAAATCAGGTGTTAAAGTCCCCCACTATTATTGTGTTACTGTCGATTTCCTCTTTTATAGCTGTTAGCAGTTGCCTTATGTATTGAGGTGCTCCTGTGTTGGGTACATATATATTTATAATTGTTATATCCTCTTCTTGGATTGGTCCCTTGATCATTATATAGTGTCCTTCCTTGTCTCTTGTAACATTCTTTATTTTAAAGTCTATTTTATCTGATATGAGTATTGCTACTCCAGCTTTCTTTTGATTTCCATTTGTATGGAATATCTTTTTCCATCCCCTGACTTTCAGTCTGTATGTGTCCCTAGGTCTGAAGTGGGTCTCTTGTAGACAGCATATAGATGGGTCTTGTTTTTGTATCCATTCAGCAAGCCTGTGTCTTTTGGTTGGAGCATTTAATCCATTCATGTTTAAGGTAATTATTGATATGTATGTTCCTATTACCATTTTCTTAATTGTTTTGGGTTTGTTTTTGTAGGTCCTTTTCTTCTCTTGTGTTTCCCACTTAGAGAAGTTCCTTTAGCATTTGTTGTAGAGCTGGTTTTGTGGTGCTGAATTCTCTTAGCTTTTGCTTGTCTGTAGAGCTTTTGATTTCTCCATAGAATCTGATGAGATCCTTGCCGGGCAGAGTAATCATTTTTGTTTTTTTTAACATCTTTATTGGCGTATAATTGCTTTACAATGGTGTGTTAGTTTCTGCTTTATAACAAAGTGAATCAGCTGTACATATACATATATCTCCATGTCTCCTCCCTCTTGTGTCTCCCTCCCATACATATATCTCCATATCTCCTCCCTCTTGTGTCTCCCTCCCATCCTCTCTATCCCACCCCTCTAGGTGGTCACAGAGCACCGAGCTGATCTCCCTGTGCTATGCAGCTGCTTCCCACTAGCTATCTATTTTACATTTGGTAGTGTATATATGTCCATGCCACTCTCTCACTTCGTCCCAGCTTACCCTTCCCCCTCCCTGTGTCCTCAAGTCCATTCTCTACATCTGCATCTTTATTCCTGTCCTGCCCCTAGGTTCTTCAGAACCATTTTTTTTTAAGATTCCATATATATGTGTTAGCATACAGTATTGCCCCCGGGTAGAGTAATTTTGGTTGTAGGTTCTTCCCTTTCATCACTTTATATATATTGTGCCACTCCCTTCTGGCTTGTAGAGTTTCTGCTGAGAAATCAGCTGTTAACCTTATGGGAGTTCCCTTGTATGTTATTTGTTGTTTTTCCCTTGCTGCTTTCAATAATTTTTCTTTGTCTTCCTTTTTTGTCAGTTTGATTACTATGTGTCTCGGCGTGTTTCTCCTTGGGTTTATCCTGCCTGGGACTCTGCACTTCCTGGACTTGGGTGGCTATTTCCTTTCCCATGTTAGGGAAGTTTTCGACTATAATCTCTTCAAATATTTTCTCTGGTCCTTTCTCTCTCTCTTCTCCTTCTGGGACCCCTATAATGCAAATGTTGTTGTGTTTAATGTTGTCCCAGAGGTCTCTTAGGCTGTCTTCATTTCTTTTCATTCTTTTTTCTTTATTCTGTTCTGCAGCAGTGAATTCCACCATTGTGTCTTCCGGGTCCCTTATCCGTTCTTCTGCCTCAGGTATTCTGCTGTTGATTCCTTCTACTGTATTTTTCATTTCAGTTATTGTATTCTTCATCTTTGTTTGTTTGTTCCTTAATTCTTCTAGGTGTTTGTTCTTTAATTCTTCTAGGTCTTTGTTAAACATTTCTTGCATTTTCTCGATCTTTGCCTCCATTCTTTTTCTGAGGTCCTGGATCATCTTTACTATCATTATTCTGAATTATTTTTCTGGCAGGTTGCCTATCTCTACTTCATTTAGTTGTTTTTCTGGAGTTTTATCTTGTTCCTTCTCTGGTACAAAGTCCTCTGCCTTTTCATTTTGTCTGTCTTTCTGTGAATGTGGTTTTCCTTCCACAGGCTGCAGAATTGTAGTTCTTCTTGCTTCTGCTGTCTGCCCTCTGGTGGATGAGGCTATCTAAGAGACTTGTGCAGGCTTTCTGATGGGAGGGACTGGTGGTGGGTAGAGCTGGGTGTTGCTCTGGTGGGCCCAGGACATTGTTAAAAGCAGACATTACTTGGTTGCTGACACAGGTTGCCAACATCCCTGATTACAAAACAGGCACACAGCATCCTTCCTCACTCTTGAGTTGCACTGTGTCTCCCTCCTGTCCCTGTCCTTCACTTTGCAGACTCTGGGCAGGGACAGGTTGGGGAGCAAGATTTCATTTTGTTATTCATCTCAAGTTTTATTTTTTTTATTTATTATTATTATTTTTATGAATTTTATTTATTTTTTATACAGCAGGTTCTTATTAGTTATCTATTTTATACATATTAGTGTATATATGTCAATCCCAATCTCCCAATTCATCCCACCATCCCCAGCCCCCACTTTCCCCACTTGGTGTCCATACGTTTGTTCTGTACATCTGTGTCTCTATTTCTGCCTTGCAGACTGGTTCATCTGTACCATTTTTCTAGATTCCACATATATGCATTAATATACGATATTTGTTTTTCTCTTTCTGACTTGCTTCACTCTGTATGACAGTCTCTGGATCCATCCATGTCTCTACAAATGACCCAGTTTTTTTCCCTTTTTATGGCTGAGTAATATACAGTTGTATATATGTACCACATCTTTATCCATTCGTCTGTCGTTGGGCATTTAGGTTGCTTCCAAGACCTGGCTATTGTAAGTGGTGCTGCAGTGAACATTGGGGTGCATGTGTCTTTTTTTTTTTTTTACATCTTTATTGGAGTATAATTGCTTTACAGTGTTGTGTTAGTTTTTGCTGTATAACAAAGTGAACCTGCTATATGCATACGTATATCCCCATATCCCCTCCCTCCTGCGTCTCCCTCCCACCCTCCTTATCCCATCCCTCTAGGTGGTTGCAAAGCACAGAGCTGATCTCCCTGTGCCATGCAGCTGCTTCCCACTAGCTATCTTATTTTACATTTGATAGTGTATATATGTCAATGCTACTCTCTTACTTGGTCTCAGCTTACCCTTCCCCACTCCGTGTCCTCAAGTCCATTCTCTACGTCTGTGTCTTTATTTCTGTCCTGCCCCTGGGTTCATCAGAACAATTTTTTTTTTAGATTCCATATATATATATGTGTTAGCATACGGTATTTGTTTTTCTCTCTTTGACTTAACTTCACTCTGTATGACACTCTAGGTCCATCCACCTCACTACAAATAACTCAATTTCGTTTCTTTTTATGGCTGAGTAATATTCCATTGTATATATGTGCAACATCTTCTTTATCCATTCATCTGTCAGTGGACACTTAGGTTGCTTCCATGTCCTGGCTATTGTAAATAGTGCTACAGTGAACCTTGGGGTGCATGTGTCTTTTTGAACTGTGGTTTTCTCAGGGTATATGCCCAGTAGTGGGATTGCTAGGTCATATGGTAGTTCTATTTTTAGTTTTTTAAGGAACCTCCATTCTGTTCTCCATAGTGGCTGCATCAATTTACATTCCCACTAACAGTGCAAGAGGGTTCCCTTTTTTCCACACCCTCTCCAGCATTTGTTGTTTGTAGATTTTCTGATCATGCCCATTCTAACCGGTGTGAGGTGATACCTCCTTGTAGTTTTGAGTTGCATTTCTCTAATAATTTAAAATATTTTCTTGGCTGCACTGTACAGCATGTGGGATCTTAGTTCCTCAACCAGGGATTGAACCCACACCCCCTGCATTGGAAGCACAGAGTCTTAACCACTGGACTGCCAGGGAAGTCCCCATCTCAAGTTTTAGAACGCAGCTTTACCATCCTTTAAGTTGTCACGCCTTTTCTCATTTATTTTTATCTTCAAGATTCTCCACCTCTTTTTTTTATATATATATAAATTTATTTATTTATTTATATTTGGCTGCGTTGGGTCTTCATTGCTGTGCGCGGTCTTTCTTTAGTTGTGTCGAGCAGGGCTACTCTTCATTGCGGTGCATGGGCTTCTCATTTCGGCGGCTTCTCTTGTTGAGGAGCATGGGCTTGAGGCGCGCAGGCTTCAGTAGTTGTGGCACGCGGGCTCTAGCGTGCAGGCTCAGTAGTTGCAGCACGTGGGCTCAGTAGTTGTGGCTCGTGGGCTCTAGAGTGCAGGCTCAGTAGTTGTGGCGCACAGGCTTAGTTGCTCCGCAGCATGTGGGATCTTCCTGGGCCAGGGCTCGAACCCGTGTCCCCTTCATTGGCAGGTGAATTCTTAACCACTGTGCCACCAGGGAAGCTCCTCTGCCTCTTTTTAAACCTCTATTATCTTCCTCCTTTCTCTCCTGTCAGCCTCTCTCCCTCAATATCTTTCTCTTTTCTGCTGCTCAGGTCCCCCCACCCACAGCGTGGTCTCAGCGTGTTGGATACTGTCTGTTCTGGAAGTCCAGACACCAGGATGGTGAGTGTCTTGACCAGAGGAGGAGATGCTGGCTCTACAGCCCCACAGTGTCTAATTGTGCTGATTTTTTCAAAACACTTTTCTTCATGGTTAACATCAAAGTGTGCTGTTCTTATCACACTAATAGTTCTGCTCTCCTGAGTAAACCTGAAGCTCCATTTCCCAGAATTTCCTCTGTGCCTTTCTCTCTGCTCTCATTCAGGCCCATGTCAGTATAGGAAGGAGGGCTGTGAATGTGGGAATGCTGGATCTGAAGACACATGTTGAGACAAAGTTGAGGGAAGAATTGAGTCATGGGAGCAAAACCCAGGCTTCTTTCTCCCCCTTCTTCCCCTAGCATCTCTTTGCCTGGGCTTCCTTCTCTGCCAGGGAACCTTCCTCAGTGTCATCATGGGCTGGAAGAGAACGCATAAAGGTCAAGACATCAAGTCAGCTTAAACGTTAGATGCTCTAGTTCTCTTCCTCACATGCGGCCAAGTGGTTAAAAAAGATGGGGAGCCATCTTCTTACAACCCAGGACTTTATAAACTGGAAGAGATTTAGAATTCATTGTATTCAGCTCCTTCATATTAACAGTGAGGAGGCTGTGATTTCTTTACGGTCAGCTGAGACGGTAGACCTAGAACGCAGGTCACTGGGCTTCCAGCCCAACACTTCAATCTGTCACTCAGATGCCATCCCAAAGAGACGCTAGGCCTTTTTCTCCCCTTACTTGAGAGCCATCAGACCTGCTTACCAGAGAGAGTCTAGGGTAAGCCCCGTGAGCTGGGTTTGCTGCTGGAAGGAAGCAGCTTCCTCCTCCCTCTGCAGCCTAGGCCTCGAGAGCTGGTTCCAGCCCTTGTTCCCTTAGCCCTGGGGCTCAAGGCAGGACCATGGAAGTAGCTTGGGTAACATTCTTGCCAGGCCCTTGTGACATTAGAGCTAGAGCAAGTGAATGAGACTGGGACGGGAGGAAGTATGTCCTCTGAGCTGGAGTGGCAAACCCTTTCTGGTCTGGTGCCTCCCTCTGAAGGTAGAGTTGGATTCAGCTGCTGAGTGTCACCAGGAGTGACTGGTCCCACAGAAGCAGGGCGATGAGGAGGGTGAAGTTGGTTAGGAAGCGCTTATTGGGGAGATCCTTCTACCCGATTGGTTTCTCTGCTGTTACAGCATCAGGAGTAGGTATCCGAACTGCAAGGACTCTGGGGGTTACAGGGTAGGCAGAAGGGCGGCCAGCTCGATGGTCAGAAACAGGGTGGAGGTGACACCCTTCCTCCTACAGCCTCTTCTTGTCCTCCTCTTGGGGCAGGACCCCTCACCCACACAGCTCATGAAAGACTGACTTGTGGACAGGAGGGTGCGGGCTGTCACCGAGTATTGCAGCTGTCCTCTGCACACTCGGGTCTCAGGGAGGCCTGAGTGTCTGGAGGCAAGGCCGACTGACATTTTGATGTTCCCTTTCATGCCCCATGCCCTTTGCCAGCCCAAAAATGGGTGGAAGCCTCTAGGAGACTGGCCAGGTGGTACCTGGGGCCTGTCCCTTCTGCCACCCACCTGAGGCTTACGTGTGTCCCTGATCTGGCCCCAAGTATACTGAGGCAAACCTTCTGTCCTCTACCCACAGCTGGCAGTTAGAGCTGTGGAAACTGAAGAGCATGACAGTTTATCATTTTCCTTTTTCCTCATGCCGATTTTTCTTTTTCTTTCTTTTGGCTCCACCGTTCAGCATGTGGGATCTTAGTTCCCTGACCAGGGGTCAAACCCATGCCCCCTGCAGTGGAAGAGTGGAATCCTAACCACTGGACTGCCAGGGAATTTCCCATTTTTCTTTTCCTCACTTGGCTGCATATGAGGAACAGAATGTTACCTGGCCAGTCAGTCAGAGGCTGCCAGACATACTCATGTGACTCCAGAGGCCCGAGCATGTTGGGGAAGTAGGTGGGTTGGCCTGCATGTGTTGATCGCTTTCTTTTTTTTTTAATTTGGTTGTGCTGGGTCTTAGTTGCGGCAGGTGGGCTCCTTATTTGCGGCTTGTGGGCTCCTTAGTTGCAGCAGGCAGGCTCCTTAGTTGCAGCTCGAGGGCGCCTTAGTTGCTGCTTGAGGGCTCTTTAGTTGCATCTTGCCGGCTCCTTAGTTGTGGCTCGCTGGCTCCTTAGTTGCAGCATGTGAACTCTTAGTTGCGGCATGCATGTGGGATCTAGTTTCCTGACCAGGGATCGAACCCGGGCCCCTTGCACTGGGAGCACGGAGTCTTAACCACATTGCCACCAAGGAGGTCCCGATCGCTTTCTCAGGAGGTGCTGAATTGGACTTGGCCAGAAGTGTGGCCATGGGTGAGTGTGGAAGGCCTTGCTTCTCCTTTATGAGACCTGTTGGAGACCTCCAAGGGGCCACTATTCTGGAGGTCAGCATAAGCCCCTGCCCCGCTGTCAGTGGGCTGGCTCGAGGACCACCTTCCCGTGTTTGTCCTGTTTAACTTCCCGCTGCAGGTCCCTCAGTGTGTGAGGGTTAGGCTGGGTGCCATTGCACAGCCCGGTTCTCATGTCAGGACACCTCGAGTCACATTGTCTTAGGGGACCCACCTGTGCACAGTTCTTCAAAGATGGGGAGAGCTGGGGCTTACCAGAGAGGGTGGGCAGGCCCTCAGACTAATGAGCCCATCAGCATTCCTCACACTGCTGCCTGTACAAGGTAATTGGAGAGGCGAGCGCCTGGGGGAGGAGGAGGGGCAGATCAATCCGGCTCACTTTGGCGATCATGGCAACAAGCAGCAGGGGTTGACAGCTGGTGTGAGCCTGTGTCACTGGAGGTGGAGATGCTTAAGCGTGTCTAGTGAGAGGCCCATCTGAGACTGCACTGGACTGGTTTGGAGCTGCAGGGGGCCTTGGTTTGTTTGGCTGGGTATGGATATGAAGTGGGGATGCCTCCGATCCATCCGTATTCAGGTTCCTGACTTGTGAGTCCAGGTTCGCCACTTTTTATTCTGTCATTTGCAGAGGAGTTGCCTCTCTTCTGGCTTGACTGGACCAAGGGCCAGGGGCAGAATCCATGTCCCAGCCCTGTTTGGCTGGCCTGGCCTGGCAGCTCTGTCTTGGAGCTGTCCCACCAACAGGCCAGGCTGAGCTGCAGTGTGTTCCCCAGTGATTTCTCCTTTTCTTGGAGACCATAAAAGCCGCAGTGCAGCACAAGCACAGGTGTTCCCATGACCTGTTGCAGCTCTAGGTTTGCTTTGTCCGTCAGTGGCCCCATTATGCCTGTGCCTTTCCATTTCTCACATGAGTGACGGGGGCCACACTGTGCCTGTGGTCCAGCTTGGCCGGCCCCTCACAGTGGCTCTGTGTGTTCAGGTGGCAGCAGCAAGCCATGGAGCCTTCGTGAACCGAGAGCCCACAGCTACCGTGGCAACTGTCCAGTCCAGTCACCCTGCGTGTCAGCCTCAGTATCAGAGCCCTGAGTTACACAGGCCTGCAGGGGAATGTGGATCAGGCTTCCTGCGTGGGAGGGCTGTTGCTCCTTGCTCTCCCTCACTGCTCTCAGACAGCACGGGATCTATGGGCCCTAACTGCCCTCCTCCTGGAGGCCAGTCGCTTGCCAGGAATCACTGGGAGCTGACCCATTGGTGAGGAGGACCCTGTTAGGTGGCTATTTAGAAATCTAGGCTTTCTGTGACTTTCTTCCAGTTCAGCTCAGTAACAGTTGAGATTTGCCTTCCAAAGGGCAAGTAAGGATAACAACTACAGGTAGCTCCACCCCTTCTCCAGGACTCCAGATGAGTCTTTTCCTTGTTTCCTACCCCACCCACTGCCTCCCGGTACATCGACATCAGTGGGGAAAGGCATGGGGGAAGAGTTGGGGGTCAAGGAAGCCTGACTGGGGGTGGCGATAACTGTGTTAGTGTGTCTGCTGAGTGGGCATGCAGCTACCCCAAATGTGGGCTCTCACACTTTCCTGAGCCCCTTGGAGAGTGTGTTCAGGGGCTCCTCAAGGTGAAGGGCACCATGGGGTAGAACAGTCAGACCTCTCACCAGACAGGAAGGAGGGTGATAGTACCCCTGGCATCCCAGCCGAACCACCTGGAGCAGGCTCAGCTGAAGTCCTAGCCACCCACCCTTTGGAGAGTGTCAGAGCCCGTGCCAGAGTGCTCCTAAGAGACGCAGGGACTCGGAGAAGTGCTGCATCTGCCCTCCTTCAGCAGAATAAGTCAAGGGCCCGGGCACCTGAGCCCCACATCCTGGAAGCAGCTGCAGGAGAGGACACCCATCAGGTGCCATGCATGGGTTGTTTACTCGCTGAGCCTCTATCTACTGAGTGCCTCCTGTATGCCCGGCACCAGGCACTGGTGAATAGCTAAGCATGCTCTAATGGGAACAATAAACTTGAAATTATTCGAATAGTTGCTTAGCACTGGGGGCTAAGAGAGCGAGTGTGAGCAAGTGTCCTTTAACCTGAGAACCTGAGGATTCAGCCAGGTGAAGACAGTTTGTGCAGGCTGAGGCCCTGAGACAGACGGCTGTTCGGTGTGTGGCTGAGATGAGGCAGCCGTGGGTGCATGTAGCAGAGCAGGCTTTGTGCTGAGGAAAGAATGTACTAAAACGAGGCTGGCACAGGGTACTGCCAGGAGCCCCTGTGTGGCTTAGAGAGGTCATGCAGACATGAGAAGCACCCCTGAGAAGAGTCCTGATCCCTGCTGGGCTCCCAGGATCCCCCTGCCATCCCAGCAGATGGAGAAATCTAGTTGCCTTGAATTGTTTTCTTTTCTCCTCATGGCTGAGAGGCTGAGGCTGAGGCTGATGCAGAGAATGCAGTGATTACTTTGGCCACTTTTTCAGTTGGAAGGGAGGGCGAACCCTGTTTTTAAGGACTAGGAAGTGGCCCGGTATGGGCATCCAGTGATGGGAGCTTAAGTCCGGCTCAAGATATGGTGGAAGGTTTGGGTCGTTCTCATTAAATCGCCCTGAGTTATGGTGGTCCTAGGGTAGGTTGGGTGGTCTTGACGGGGGCCACCTCCTTGAACCAGGCTTTGAGTCCAGGGCACCTTTGAAGTTTGCTCCTCAGGGAGGGGGTGGATCCTTCTCCTCCTATCACACTCCTTGTCACTCAGAGAACAGCCTCTGCTCAGTGGCCTGGGTCAGCACTGGGTGGGAAGGGGAGGCCCGGAATGCTCTACATGGGAGGAGCCGGGCAGTTCCTCTCTCTAGGGGGAGAGTGCAGGGCTACTGGACAGGTCTGAGTGTTGTGTAGGTGACATCATCAGGATGCTGAGGGCAATGTTGAGTGTGCTCGCTCTAATGCTTGTCCTTGGCTTCTAGCCCTGGCCCAGTGTGTCCAACCTGGCCAAGGACTTCATTGACCGCCTGCTGACGGTGGACCCCGGCGCCCGTATGACGGCACTGCAGGCCCTGAGGCATCCGTGGGTGGTGAGCATGGCAGCCTCTTCGTCTATGAAGAATCTGCACCGCTCCATCTCCCAGAACCTCCTCAAACGCGCCTCCTCGCGCTGCCAGAGCACCAAATCTGCCCAGTCCACGCGTTCCAGCCGCTCTACACGATCCAACAAGTCTCGCCGAGTGCGGGAGCGAGAGCTGCGGGAGCTCAACCTGCGCTACCAGCAGCAGTACAATGGCTGAGCTGCCAGGCTGGGGTGCTGACATGGCATGGCCCCAGCCTGGCCACACATTGCTGTGCCATCTGGGCCCACCGCCCTCTCTAGAGATAGGTCTGTATGTTCAGTGGTAGGTGAATGGCCCCAGCCCCTTCTCTGTGCGTTCAGCAGTCCCCATCTTCACCCTGGGCCTGAGTCTGGTGCGACAGAGTGGAGGGAGCCCTGGGGCATACGAGCCCCCTGAACAAGGAGCCTGGTCTGGCACTAATGCTCCTTTTGCTGGACAACTGCTCTGGTACATACTGGGGGAAGGGCAGGACCTGGCCTTCAGTCTCCTCACCTCTTGGCTCTTCCCTAGACCAAAGGAGCATGCAGTGCCAGGTAGAGGGTGTCCTGTGGTCCCAGGACTCTTTGGGACAGTTACTTCTGGAATCCCCCCTTTCCTCTACCAAGCCTTCCTGTCTGCCCTCCCCCGGCCCCACATTCCATGGCATCCTGATCCTCATGATTATGCTCCAGTGAGAGGCCCAGGTAGGCCCACAGCTTGTGCCTTGGCTGGACTCTCAGCCCCTGGCTAAGTCTAAACAGCCTCCCACCTCCCAGCCAAGATCTGTCTTCCTTCATGGTGCCCCCAGGGACCCCTCCCGGCCCCAGGACTTGCCAGGATCTCTGGTGGTAGGACCATGGAATGGTCCTTGGCCCTCTGGACTGTGTGGCCATGTTGGTAGCAGGCTTGCTCCAGGCTTCAGCCTCTCTCTGACTATGAGAGTTCCTGCCCACCAGCCTACTGCACTCAGTGCCTTCTTTACAGAGCCTGTTATCACCTCCCTCTCCCCCTCGGATGCCCATTCTATTCCCCAGGTGCCTCCTTCCCAACTGTGCGGGGTTAAAAGGAGCCCCACTGCTGCTACCTGGGGGATGGGGGCACCTGGGCCAAAGCAAAGGGCAGGGGCTTCTGAGGGAGAAGCCCCATCAGGATTCCAGTGTCAGCCTTGGTTCCACCCTTGGTGTTGCCTCTCCCTTCAGGTGCTGCTGTTCCCTCCTCTGCAGCTGCATGAAGGAGCCATCTAGTGTCTGGCATGCGTATGGGCGGCCTAGGAATGAGCACCATGCTCTCCCTTTATCCTCCAAGAGGAAGTCGGAAGGAAGGAGCTGCTGCATTGAGGGAGGGTCCCCGGGGTGCTCAACCCTATCTCTTTCTGCTGAGCTTCTGCACAGCTCCCCTTGGAACTTAGCCATACTGTGTGACCTGCCTCTGAACCCTGAGTGCCTGGGGCACTGACCTTCTCACGGTGGCCTTGCTCAGTCCAGCCTGTCCCTGCTTCTTTTCACAGCATTACCCTTCCATTCTGGGCCCCGCTGAATCTCCGTCTGGAGGGAGCACCTGCGAGAGGTGGGTGGAATTGGGTGGCTGCTTTCCCAGAGGTCTGAGCCAGACCATCCTGCTGTCAGTCATGGTGCCTCCCCACCACCACAGACGGGGCTGGAACCCAAGCCCTGTCCCTCCACAGCTGCTTTCAGTGGGTGGGAAGGAGCCAGGGCCCAGCTTCAGCCTTAGCTGGACTGCAGGTCCCCTGCCAGCAGGGAGGGGTTTGGCTCTCAGTTCCTCCCAGTGGGTTCCCTTGGGCTAGGCCCTCCTCTTTTTGCATGTGCCACCTCCAGTGGGAAACCAAGCCAAAAGAGACCACTCTGGGCCAAGTCATTCGTGCCTTGTACACCTCCTCCTCCTGTCTCTAGTTCTCCTAGCACAAGGCAGTGGAAAGCCCAAGCCCCATGGCCTCAGAATTCCCCCTACTTCCCCAAGTGCCTCTGGGGATTTATTTCCTCTTTTGGCCAGGATGGGCCTGGTCCTGAAGGTAGGACAGAGGGAGTTTGGAGACTTGGGCCTTTATGCCATGGACTGTGGATGGAGAATGTGCAGTTATTTATTTTGTGTACTCAAGTTTGTAAATGTATCCTTCGTACTCAATAAACAGGCTGCCTTCCCCAGGGAAAGCTGCCCATTCATTCCGACAGCCCAGTCTCTTGCTGTGGACAAGAGGTTGCCCAGGAGGCGGTGGGGAGGTGGGGAGAGCCCAGCCTGGTCACGGCTAGTCTAGGAGGATCCTGACTCCTCAACACCTGCCGTGCCAGAAGACAAAGTCCGCTTGGGAAATGGGGCCCCCAAGAGCCTCTCCTTTTCCCTGAACCAGGAAGACAGACAGGCATACACAAAAGGACAGAGCCTGGGGTCTTTATTGGACTGAGATGGGGAGAGGGCCTGTGGTGGGCTTGGCTGTAGGCTATGATTGATCCAGGTACCGAACTTGCTAACCCGAGTGTACGTGGCAGGCGTGCGCACGTTGCAGTCATTGGTGCCCCAGGAGACAATACCAGTGAGCACCCACGTGTCCCCCTTCTGGCAGACAAGCGGGCCTCCAGTCACCCTGACGGAAGGAGAGGGGAGAAGTCAGTGTGGGGGGTGGGAGTGCCACAGGACAGTGCAGAGGACAGGACAGGGTGCCAGTGCTCACCTGGCACAAGGAGGCCCCGAGGCCCCTGCACAGATCATAGAGTTGGTGATGCGTGAGCCCCAGTATTGCTGGCACCGACTCACGGTGACCAGGGGCAGAACCACCTGCTGCAGGTGTGCAGGAGTCACACTGCCTGTGGGCCGGGAGTGGGTGGTTAGGTTCCAGATGACTTGTCCCCATCCTGCCCTCCCACCCAGAGTTTTGGCCCGAGTTCCTACCCACACCGCTGAGGCGGCCGCAGCCAGTGGTGACACGTGAGGCCTTAAGGCAGCACGTCATTTGAGGAAGCCAGGCGAACTGGTGAGATGCGTGTTGTGTACTGGGCTGGGGAGGTGAGCTTTAGTAGCATCAGATCGTTGTTCATGGTGGTGGGGTTCCAGAAAGGGTGCGTGATGGCCTGCGGAGCCAGAAAGGGGCCATGCAGGATGGGGGTGGACACAGGCCCTCAGGGTGATGGGTGCTGAGGGGACTAGGCCAGGGCGTGCTCTGAATTCCTCACCCCCAGAGCCCACACACCTACACTGCTCACTCTTCCTTCCCCACCTGCAGCCCAAGCACTGACCCACAAGATGGACAGAACCTGCAAAGGCTCAGTGCTGGATGATAGGTCGTACTCGCCCAGGATGGCAAAGTGGCAGCCAGGGCTGCAGTGAGAGTGGGGTTGGGCAGCCACAAGGAAGGCCGAGTGACAAGAGAGGGGCCTCCAGGGCAAGGAGGCAGGGAGGTGGGGGCTGGGGGGGTGCAGGTAGAAGGGAAGCACTCACACAACATTGCAGTGGGCAGCAGTGACCACCCAGGACTGATGAGGCAACCACCGCAGAAGTGGAAGCCGTTGCTGTCCTGGCATCAGGGGTCAGAAGTGGGGGTGGGCCCAGGCTACACCCAGGCATGAAACATCTGAAACCCTGCCCCACCCCCAGGGTGCATGTACCTGCAGTGACACCTGCCAGGGCCACAAGCCCAGCACTGCGTTCTCCCCATCGACAATCCTCTGGCTGAAGCTCAGCACCGGTCTGATGGCAGGAACGCCGTAACCTGACCATTGGGCTGGTGAGGACCTGCTTCCCATGTCCCAGCACACCTCTCCTCTCCTCCTCCTGGGTGCCCCCAGGCTGTGCCCCCCAGAGGGGTCCAGATCAAGAGGGCTCATCACTACCCCTTCTCACCCTGAGCACCTCTGGGCCTCTATAGCTATCTCAGTTGGCCCCATCCACCCAGCCCCCAAGTTCTGTCCATTCTTCCTCATCTCTCCCCAACCTACTCCCCACCATTCCCCAACTCCACCCCACCCCCAATCCCAGGCCATTTTTCTCCCTGTCCCCAGGAATATTCCTGTCTCCTTCCTAGCCTCTGCACTCCCTCCAGACCTCAACGGTCCATACCCCACATGCAACCAGAAGGCTCTTCCTAAACTACACGTCCAACCTTTGCTTCTCAGCTTCCTAAACCCTCCCCGGCTCTTGGGCCCAGCCCAAGCTCCTGTCCCATTTGGGAGACTGGCCCCTGACCCCTTCTTGCCTCCTCCCAGCCTTGCCACATCCTTTCTCCTTTGCCCACTCTGTCCACCTGCTTCCCTTCTAGCCAGCCTGGCCCCTGCCCTGAGCCCCTGAGCAGGAAGCCTGGGCTGCTTCTGGGAGCTGGGTTGCCCTAAGGCTGTTCAGTCAGGGCTGGGCCAGGCCCACTCACCCGAGGAGGAGCCATGGAGGACCACGGTAAGGATGAGGCTGAGCAGCAACACTGTGGCAGGCATGAGGTTGAGAACTGGGCCTGGCTCTATGGTTCTCTTCATCCTTGAGCCAAAGTCCCAGGACTGAGGCCAGGCAGCTGTGGAGGTTCAGCTCCCTGCCATGCTCTAGGCAGGAGGAGGGTCTCTTTAGGTCAAAGTCCTCCACCCACGCCTTGACTTACCAGAGCCCAGGTGTGAGGCTCTCACCTCCTCCACCCCCCAAAGCCTGGCCCCTGACTGGATCCCTGAACCACCTCACATCCCACATGTTAAGCACCAGGTGCCAAGGACTTGTGGTTAGACTTAACGGTAACCACCTGGTGGCTGGGATCAGGGAAGTCTCCCAGGGCTATCAGGAGCACCAAACTCACAGAAGCCTGCTCAGCACCCAGGGGTGTTCCTGACTGGTAGAGGGAATGTCCACCTGCACCAGCTCTGCTGTGGAAGGGCCAGGACGGGGGTGCTGGCGGGTTGCAAATCCTATCACCTCAGTGATCAACTTGGAATGGGTGTCACGGTTTGCTCATCAACTTGGAATGGGTGTCCCGGTTTGCTCAGGGAGATGCTGACTCTCCTGCCACATGGTGTGTTTGGACCCATACCTTCATCTGTCTGGCTCCAAAGCCCACACTGTTCGTGATGAGATGATACACCTAGGAGGGGCCTTGTGCACAGGAGGGCAAGGTATGAGCCCTTGGTGACTGGCTGATCCTGGATGGAGATCAGGGGTGGAAGGATGACAGCCATCAAATCTCTGACAGCCTCCAGGCCTTGGGGCTCCCATGGACAAGCCCCTGGTATCTACAGTCCATTCACTGTAGAGCCCCAAGCTGAGCCTGAACCGAGGGAGAGAAGACACCCCTGTGTGCAAAGTTGCAACAGGTAAGTTGGCTTGCCTCCTTCTAGGGGTGTGAGGGCTTTGGCTGATTCAAGAACACATCAGTCAAAAAAATAAGATGAGTTAATTGCTGACTAGAGGGAAGGATAGATAGATACATGGTAAAGCAAATATAACAAAATACTAATTGTCAAGTCTGCAGTGGGTATATAGGTGTTCAACTTTTTTCCAGATTTTATGTTTTAAGATTTTCATAATAAAATACTGAGGGAAAAAGCATAATCAGGGACCCAGGGATGTCCAGCCTGGAGTAGACACTCCCCAGGGGTTGGGCAGACTCTCTCTAACAGTTCCAAAGCTCCAGGGGAGCTCAGCCATTCTCTCTCAAGGCAGGATGCTCCCACTAGCACCCTGCTCTTGGGCTGACACTCAGTGGGTGCTCAGCAAAAGTCTGCTGGATAAATGTGTCATGTCATCTCTCCCCACGGGTCCTGTGACCCCTGGCACCCAGAAAACTTGGAGCCAATCCCCTTAGTCACAGCCCAACACGTGCAAACAGAAGCTCAGCATCATGTCAGCACCTCAGGTATGCCTGGTCATCAGAGGGGTTTCACAGATAAAGGCGTTGCAGCGGTGAGGAGTGCGCTTGTGAGAACTTGCCCTTGGAATCAGGGAGCAGCTCCCCCACCAGCATTTTAGCCATCAATGGGGATGGGGGGGTATGACTGAGAGCTGTAGGCTGTGTCCTTGGCCACTGTTGAGCCAGGTAAAGGCTCTATGTGGGGGCAGTACATAGGACCTTCTGGGTTGTACAACAGCCCTCAGTGGACTACAAGGCAAGAGCAAGGCATGGGAGTGGTAGGGGGAGCCTCTGTGGTGTGCAGAGTCAGGAGGGGGGGCTTTCCACTTTGAGCCTGTGATACTTGCCAGGGCTGGGGTTCTGGAGGGGTAGATGCCTAAGGTGATGGGTAAAGTGCACCCCTTAGGCTAGGCACTGAAGCCATGGGAGGAAGTGGCCCCTGCAGGGATACCTTAGGCACAGAGCCCTGCTGGCTGCTTGTCCCCCTCCACCCAAGAAGACACAGCCATCTGTCTAGGTAGTGGTGTTTTCTGGGTTTATTCCTCCTTGTTCCAAGCTCTAAGCCTCAGCCTACTTCACTCCACATCCATGGCCTGCACAGTTTCCTCCAGCAGCTCCAGGGTCAGCGGCATCACTGTCTCCGACAGGACAGCTGTGGTCCCAGGGGCAAAGCGGTACCGGCTGGACCTGGGAAGGAGAAAGGATGACCTCATCAAGTGGCCCGTCCTCTCTGCAGCCCCCTATTTCCCTTGCTACCACCCCATCCTCCCCTGTGATTCCCCCATCTCCCATGCTCCTACCTCTCTATAGGCTCTGTGGGAGAGCTCAGTGTTCGCAGCAGCTTGGCGCTGGTCCCAGTGATCACACATGCATCCACACTGCCCCCAGAGCCCAAGTCACCCAGGATCCCTGCAGTGATGGCTTCCACCAGCAGCTCCTGCGCTGCCTCCAGCTGTAAAGATGTGTGTGTGAGTCCTGATGGACCCTTTAATATCACCCTCAGGCTACAGCCTGGAGACGGTTAATCTTGAAGGCTGGACTATTTACCATTTGCTCACACCCAAACTCCTCTCTCTCCCTACACCCCCATCTCCACCCCAGGCTCCTCTACCCTGGTTTCAGTATCCCTCTCTCCAGAGACCCCAGTGTTCCCACTGCCCCCATCTTCACAAACTTCTCTGAGTCACACTTGTGGCTCTGCTTCCAGTGGCCTGTTCACCCACCCCCAATCCCTGGCTCACTGCTTTTTTCTTTCTGGGCCATAAACACCTATAAAGTGACATATGCCTCCTGCTTCCATCCACCCCAAACAAAATCCAGACTCCAGACTCCACCTGCTGTTCCCTTCTCCCTAAACACCAAATGGCCCTCTCTGAGTTCTGACTTCTGGGAAAGTCCAAGCTTTGGCACTGTTGGAATAGCACTTCACCCTCACTCCACTGGCCCCTCAGTCTCCACTCAGTCGTCACCTCCGAGAAGCCTAGCTCTAGAGTAGGCCAGGGTACCTCTGCGTTTCCCCAGCTCCCGGGTGTGCACTTCCCACCAATGCACGCGGGGGTGGGGGTGGGGGTGGGGGCGGGGGAGATGTCGCTCACCGTCATGTTCGGCTGGAACCGGTCCTCTAGCACTGCCAGGGCCGCATCCTGGCCGGAGCCTGCAGGCAGGAAGGGCATCTGAGGTCAGCCGCGGCCTCCCAGTCGCGGGATAAACGTTGAGGTCCCACGGGCGGGGTTCGCGGGAAGGGGGCGGAAGCGCTCACCCATGGCCGTGAAGGGCAGACGGCTGTAGGAGCCGTGGGGGTGCACGCAGTAGAGCTGCGGTCCGGTGAAGTCTACGCCGCCCACAATCAGCGAGGCACCCACGTACCCCCGGTACCTTTTCGCGGAGTGGGTGCGGTCAGTCGAACGCACAGGAATCCAGGTCCCGCCCCTCCGCGATACCGCCCCTGCACCCGAGCCCCGTCCCTTCCCGTGGTCTGGCGCCCCGTGACCAACAGCGTTCCTTCCTGCCACTCTCTTAGCTTCTCTTAGGCCAGCCTCTTCCGGTCTCTCGGACCTCGCGGCCCCGCCCTTTCTCCTATCAAGCCTCTTCTCAGCCCGGCCCTCCCCGCAACTGCCCCACCCCAGGATCATTTTAGCCCCGCCCCAGCACCGGAAGAGCGTCTGGCGCAACGCGCGGGTGACCGTGGCCACGCGGGGCTCGCGGCCTGTGGACAGCGCGTGTAGCTCCATGTTGGACGCCGCCATCCGCGTGGTCATCTCTGCGTCCGCGGCTACTCCAGCCCCACAGCAGCTGAAGGCGAAGGGAGGGTTCGTGTGGGCGGGACTAGGATGTGCTGGGACCCGGGATGGGAACGAGGGGGCGGTTCTTGAGGGGGGAACTGGGCGGGGGAATGCTCACTAGATTTTAGGGGCGATGAAGTGGATCTTTTCGCAGCTCTGGTACGCCACGATCGAATCGTTAGTGGCCCGTGTATCCGCGCCCAGGATGACCCCGTCCTGCGGGGGGGGGGGGAGGAGCCTTTGGCTCAGTGCCCACCTCCCATTCCCGGCCGCTCCTCTGAGGGTTACAATCCCAACGCCCTACTCACTCGGAACACAAGGCCTGCGATGGTGGTTCCGGTCTTGCGTGCATGAGGGACACGGAGCCCCGGGAGGGAGCGTTCCAAGGCTGCGTTTCTGGAAACGGAGGGGAGAAACCCAGGTTTCAGTTATTCTGGGACCGTCATCACATCCCCTAACTCCGTCCCGGTTTCCCTCACCTTTCGGGTAAGCCTGGGAACCCAAGTCGTTCCACACACGTACCTTCCCCCACCCTCGCCCCCAGGAATGTTAAACACCCTGGGGCTCCCACTCCCGGAAGCCCCCACTGAGGGCGTAGGCAGCTGGGGAACCAACCATTCCCCCACTCACCTCTCGCAGTTTTCGAAGGAGAAGCCCTTTTGGGGATCTAGCGCTGTCTTCTGCATCTCCAGGTGGGCAGGGGGTCAGAGGAGTGGGATCAACACGGAGGGAGGAAGGCCAAAGCCTTGACCTCTCTCGGGCTGCACTACTGAGCTTTCTCCTTTCGCTTTCACCTTCCCTCAGAGCATGCCAGCCCCTTTTTTCTGCATCTTCTCTTTCACTTTCACCTTCAGCTCTGGTCCTAGGCAGCTTGGGAAGGGGGAGATGCCCCTTGCCTGGCTCTCCATGCTGCTCCTGGGCCCTCTGAACAGAGGGACAGATCCCTCCTCTCTGGCCACTGTCCAGCCTGAGCCCCGAGCTCTGCCTACCCTGACCCCAACCCTAACCTCAGGTCCCAATGCCCTGAGGCTGTCACATTGACCAGGTCTCTGTTCTCATTGTTAGTGGCCTTCCAACAGCATCAGTCATGGCTGCCATTTGTCATTCTCCCAACTCCTGCCTCTTTTGCTACCTTTGCCTTCTTCCTAAAACCTCAAACACCGAGGCTCAGTCCTTGGCCTAGGTGATGCTGATCCTTCCGTCTTCCATGTCTCGGATGCTGTCTTCCCTCTGTCAAGAGGGGCACCGTAGGTGTCCATCTGGTGGCTCATAGGCATGCTGGGCTCTACCCATGGCTAAGCCTTATTTCACATCCCAAATGACCCTTTATCCACTTCTTTCTCCCAATTACTGCTTGTTTCAGCTAGCATCCTCTCTCCCCTGGACACTGCACTGGCCTCTCTGGTTTCCCCACACTTCCTGCCCCTCACCCTCCACCCCAGGCTACACTCTGCCCTGCAGAGAGGGGGCTCTTTTCTAGATTGGAGATCTGGTCACACTCTTTCCCTGGTTAAACCCTGTATCAGCTGCATGCTGCTCTTAGGTTGAAACCAGTCTTTACAGTTACCCTTCTCATTCCATCTGATCTCAGCACAGGCACCACCTCCTCTGGGAAGCCTTCCCTGACCCAAAAGAATCCCCACCTTGTTCCTCCCTAAACTTTTCTCTCAGATCACTTAGCTCCATCAATTAAATCTTCAGTATTGAAATGACCTATTTAGTGGCTTTCACTCTCCTAGATGCTAAACTCTGGTGCCTCTGTCACCCACCTAGCACTCAAAAGTCTCTGTCTAGAGGTGGGTTCTCACCTGCCCTTTTGGGAGCTAGGAGGGGCAGCTCAGATCTTCTCCATCCTGCACCCTAGGCTCCACGTACCCCCATTCTACAGCTGTGTGTGCAGCTCCCTCCAGTCCCCATGCCCAGAGCAGAGGCAGGCACAGAGAGGCTGCTTAAATAGCTCAACCAGAAGAGTGGGAAGCTGTACATCTCAAGGTGCCCAATTCAATCCCAGGCTCTAGCAAAGCTCTTCTTGCCCTATGCTCCACAAAGCACCAGGTCTGCAGGTGAATGAATCCTGGTGTGAGGACCTTAGTGCCTTTCCCTGAACCCATAACACACGTCAGGGCTTATAGCAGCAAAGGAAGGTCTTTATTCAGGGGGCATGGGCCTTGGGCTGGCAGTTGGGGGTACGGCAGTGCTATTTCGGTAGGTACCCAGCAGGATGGCATTGATGTGCTCCAGTGTCTGGTTGCTGAAGACCATATTGAGGTGCTGTATCCCAGGCAGAGGCAGCAGGTGCACAGGCTGCTGTTGGCGGCCCTGCCACTGGGCACAGAGCTCGGTGCTGCGCGTGGCCACGGTGTCATCCCCGTCCTCATAGAGCACACCCACAGGGTCCGTGTAGGGGAAGCCATGGTCGAAGATGTAGGTGCTGGGTGTGGGCAGGCCCACGCCATACAGACAGTATACTTCCACGCCAGGTGCTGGGAGCCCTGCCAGCAGGTCACGTGACTGTAACCACATGTACCAGCCTTCCTCAAAGTGCAGGTCTGTAAAGAAGCGCTGCAAGTCACGGCTTGTGTAGTTGAAGGTGGGGGTGGAAATGAACACGTGGTCCTCGGGCCATGCCTGGCTGGAGGGAAACATCCAGGGGGACGCTGTTGTCATGCGCTGCTCCTCTTTCAGCTTGATGCTGGACATGATTGGGATGCCCTGGTTGTCACCTGTGGACACAGAGCAAGGTGGGGCAGGGAGCCAGTCCTGGCTACCCCCGGCCCACAACTTGCCCCCCAGCCCAAGCTCAGCTGGATGCTCAACCTTGTCTTGCCCACTCCAAACATCGACTCCAAGTCATGGACTAGAACTGGCCCGGCGTTCAGGAGGTGCTCCGTGTGTACTTGTTAAGTGAGAAGCCCTAGTGGCACCTCTGTGAGGGAGAGCTGCAGAGCTTCAGCAGGCGGGCAGGGAGGGGGTTCCTGTGTGTGTGAACAGTGGGGGATGGTGCCGGCAGTTCTCCCTCAGGCAAGTGTCTGTTGGCCCCTGTGGCCTGTGCTGCACAGGGCTCAGAGCTGTGTTCTGGGAAGAATGAAATGAGACCAATCTCTGTTTGACACTCATTGATATAGTCTGGGGAGTGTTTCCTTCACTTAAGCTCCTAGGGGTAAGGCCATGTCTGGCTGTGCTCAGAATACAGTGGGTGCTCCGCAGGTGGTAGCGATGCCACTCCTTGGGGAAGGGCACGAGGGGCTCCCGGGGTCTGGCCCTGGCTTAGGGCAGATCCCTGGGCAGAGGGGCTCCTGGGAGCAGAAGGCAGCCAAAAGTTGGCTGGGTAGGACCTGAAGCTACAAGGAACAGACCTCAGCAATGAGTCAGATTGCTGGGGTTAACTTCCTCTTTGTTTACTTCCCCTTTGTCATCGCTGAGACACTGTCAGGAGACACTCTAATGGTCCAGGCCAGGCTCACTGCTCTCAGAGGGCCAATGGAAGGGGCTGTGCCCCAGAGGTGGTAGACAACACCCCCAGCCTGGCATTGTGAGAAGAAACGGGAGTGAGGGCAGGCCCACGGTCAGCTTCATTCCACCCCCCATCCCTCCCCATGGGACACAAGTGATCAGAGGCCCTCTCACCTGAGGCCAAGATTATCATGGGCTTGATGGAGCCACCCCAGGGAGCCCCAAGAGAGATGAAACCATCGATGAAGCGGTCCTTCCAGGCCTGGGGCTGGCGCAGTAAGAAATAGAGCAAGTGCAGGCAGCCGAGGCTGTGCCCAATGAGGAAGACAGGCCTTCTGTAGGTAGCGTGCATTTCCTCCACTAGCCCAGCAAGCTTCAGGTAGTACTCCTCCTGCTGGCCTGCAGGGGGGGGTGGATGGGTCAGCACAGCTGGGACTAGGGGCCACCTGCCCTGCCCCAAGCCCCCTAGGCACAGAGACACTCACTGGGCTCCAGCCGCCAGTCGTAGGGGGCGGCCCGCACCGTCTCATCCCGCACATACCCATTGTTGACCAGGTTCTGAACCAGTGTGTGCATGTAACCTGTGGGCGAAGCAGCGGCACTGGGGGTTCTGGCCGTGGCTCCGGCAAGCCCACCAAGCCTAGAGCCCCCCCGTTTCCTGCAACACACACACCTGCCAACTTGCTGTTGTCCAGATACTCAACAGAGTAGGTCTTGCCAAAGCCGGGAACACGGATCTGTACACCGGGGGCATTGGATACTCGCCCAGAGCTGCGGTTGTAGACAACCCTGGGGGCAGCGGGACAGTCAGCGGAGCGGCAACCAAGGAGCAGGGTGGGGGGCTAGGCCAGAGGGAATGGCACGAACCTGGTGTTATCAATCCAGCAGTCTACGCCAACGGGTAGGAACATATTGAGATCCAGCCAGATGGTGAAAAAGTCGTCTGTCTTGCGGTAGCACATCCAGTTCACCACATTTGGTTTATCCAGCTTGGCTTCCAGCTGATTCCCCAGGCAGCCAGGCACTGCGGGCACCAGCCTTCACTCTGGATCCCTCCCATTTCCCTGCAGTGGACCCCACCCCGGTCTCACCTCCCCGACACTACAGTGACCAGCCCCACCCTTTCACCTCCCACACCCTCCACCCCCAGGGACGAAGGACAAGATCCTCTATTTCTGATCACATCCCCCACCCCGTCCCCCGAAAGCCCAGGCTCCCCTCAGTCAGGGAAGGTACAGGGGCCAAGGCCACTGACCCCTGCCCCCACCAAGCAAACATGTAGCGTGGCTCTCCATCACTGCCAAAGTCCAAGGGGAGAACAAATAGTACGAGGGAGTGGGGCCGGGCCTAGGAGCAGGGGCAGGACCTGATGAGCCTCTCCTGCTCTCCTGGGCTGGGCACCTTGTCCTTGCCGGGGTGGGGGTTGAGGAAGGAGTGGTGGGGCTTGGACCGGGGTCCAGTGGCTACAGCTGACCACAGCTTGTAATGCCCAGGCCAAGCCCTCAGGCACACCCACCCTCTACTCCACCCACCTCCGGGAGACAACTCTGAGACACGAGAACTGTGGTGCGAGAAGGGGTTGATTTCTCTGCAGGACAAGCCTTTGGCCCCTCCAGACGCTGAGGCAGGGATCAGGGCTCATGCAAGGGCCGAAGGGCCTCGGCAGGCTCTGCTACCAGGGGCTGGGGCCCAGGTTCCCCAAGGTCTGCCCTGGTGTGTCAGGGGCCTGGTGGGGGCTTACCGAGGATGACGGGCCGTGTGTGGTTACTGAGCTCAGCCTTGGGCGTGGTGTGCGGGGGGAAGAGCACATTGAAGAGCCAGAAGGGGGCGGCGGGGGGAAGCAGCAGCCCCAGCAGCAGCAGGACCCACTGCCGTGGGGAGCCAGGCGGCCCCATTCCAGCCCTTGTGCCTAGTGCCCAGTGAAGCAGTCCTGGGCTGGCCTTATCTGGAGTGGGGGTGGGAGGGGCCCCAGGGTCAGTGGGAGGGACAGCCTGGCCAGTGGGGGTGGCCAGAGATTTCCGGAAAGGGGCACAGGCCCAGGGAGCCGGCTCTGGGCCTGGGTTCAATTCCGCCTTCTTCCCTCGGTGCCAGGGGAAACAGAGCCGGGGCAGCGGGAGGCCCAGAAGTACACAATGTTTTATTGAAAAAAGTCAGGCTTCAGCTGGCTGGTTCCATTCAGCTCGGCTTGGTGGGAGTCCCTGCCCACAGTAGCCTGAGTCAGATCTCCCTGCAGGCCGGCTGGGCCAGACCCCTCCCTGGTCGCCCTTTCCCTCCTCTCTGATGGTGACATTCAAACAATAAATATGCAATAAATAGCGCTCCTGGGCCAGCTGCCTTCAAACCCCACATCAGCCCCCACCAGTCTTCTGAGTCAGGACAGGTGTCCTGGGGTGCTGGACAGGAAGTCCCCAAACCTCTCAGGGTCTTGCAGGACCTCAGATCCACCTCCATTGCCAGGTCTGGGCCCAGTCTCCAAGGAGACCTAGCAAAGCTGGGTCCAGGGCAGGGCTGGGCAAAGCAGGGCTGGCGGGCGGGTGCTGGGAGGGGGCTGTTTGTTACCCTGGACACCTCCACTCTAGGCCACAAGTCTGTACTGGCTCAGGAGTAGATGGTGATGACTTCACGGCCACCGCCACGGACCAACAGCACCCGTTCGAGGCCCTCAGTCAGCACCTCCAGGAACTCCATGTCTGTAGGGCATCGGGTCAAGGAGGCAGCACTCAGGGAAGCACCAAGGGGCACCCAGGGAAGTTTGGCCCGTCAGTCAGAGCTGGGTGCCCTGGCACCCCCAGGGTACCCAGGGAGACGAGCTCCTGGCCTGACCTCACACACTGTCCACCTCCCCACTGCCCGCCTCTTTACAAAGGGATACAGTTCTCATCGCCCTCGCTGTTCTTGGGTGGGCCGGGCATGTTCAGTAGGACCAGGCGGGCGTCATGGGAGCGTGTGACAATGACTTCATTGAGCTTCACAGCCGTGTGCATGCGCCGCACATTGGATTGGTCCCTGCAGAGAATGCAGCTGATCATGGGCCCCGCCCCTGGCCCACCCACAGGGCTTGTCTGCCCCCATCCCATCTCCAACCCCAGACCCTAATGTGGCTGGGTCCACCTCTGCTGCACTCACGGCTTAATATGTACCAGCTCCCGGAAGTTGTCGGGGGCATGGCTGGGGTCCCAGGGCTCTGCTGCCATATATTTGTCCCGTGTCCATGTCATCTGGATCTTGTCAGTCCCAGCTGCAGACTCTTCCTCCTCGTCTGAGTACAGGCTCTCCAGCCGCAGGGCTGAGTGCCGGTCCTTGACCAGCTGGGCCTGAGGACAATCAGAGGAAGTCGCCTCGGTGCCATGGGAAAGGGTGGGCCTGGCTGGCCCAGCGTGATCACCCAGCCTTAGGGAAATGGGTGGGGCTGGGGTGAATCATTCTGATGCCCCCACCTGATGGTGTCTCCCAAGGCTTGACCCTGCCCTGGACCGAGAAGGCCACTGACCTCTCGCTCCCGCTCGGTCTTGGTCAGCCTCATCTGCCGCAGCATCTGGGAGCGCTGCTCCATCATCAGTGTCCGCTCGTAGGTATATGCAGAGATGTCACTGTTATGCTGGGGAGAGGGTGAGCCATGAGGACCGCGCTATGTGGGGCAGGGTATCCACAGGGCTACGTCGGGCAGGTGGCTTACCATCTCCACCACTTCCACCTCTGCCTCGAGGCGCAGGTGGTACAGGAAGACAGCCAGATCCTTCTTCATCTGGATGCTGTTGTCATCCATCTGGGCCACCGTGAAGATGCGCATCCGGCACTTCCTCCAGACCTGTGGCAACAGAAGGTGGTGGTTCAATCACACCCCACCCCTTCAAGGGCCCAGCCCCTCTCACCGGGGCCCAACCGCCTGGCCCACCTTGTGCTGGCGTAACAGGAAGGGCAAGAGCATGAGCATGCCGCCGTCGTGGACAATCCACCACACATCGATGTGGCCCTCCAGGTAGCGCTCGTGGTTGCTGGGGTAGAAGGCTATGTTCTTGGGCACGAGCAGGGCCAGGTGGGCGGCCGTGGTGCAGCGCACGGTGTCTGGGGAGGAGGGGCACTACTGATCGTCAGCCTGTGACCCTCTGGCCTCTGTCCCCACTTGACCCCTGCCCCTGTCCTATGTGGTCGAGCCCAGGCCCTGACCCTCACGCACCAATAAAGGTCTTCCAGGCACGTGGGTCCTCACTCTGTCGCCAGCCGTAGGGCCAGCCCAGCACCACGGAGTTATGCCTCATGCCACCCAGGCCGCAAGACTGGATGAGGTGGGCCAGCCCCTCACGCACCTTGCTGGCCACCACCACCTGGCAGAAGCCCTTCACCTTCTCAATCTCCATCATGTTCTTGATTGTCTGTGGGGAACACAGCAGGGTCAGAAAGCAAGGCCATCAGCGTCCCCTCTGCTGGGCTCCCCACCAAGGCCCCTAGGGCGCAGAGGGTGGGGGTGGGGGAGGAGACGGGGGCAAGCTGCCCACCCAGATGCCATGTTTTCAAGATGGGACAGTTATAACCCCCTTGCTCCAGCTCTCAGCTGGCAGCAGTGCTGTCCACCTGGCTGGCCAGCACTGGTCCCCTCCCCTGTGCACCAGCTGCAGCCCGGACATCTCTAGTCCAGCTCAGTGTCCTCCCAACACCACCCCCTTACAGCAGGCACCTGCTCAGCGGCCTGGGCCTCGCCATAGCTCTCCAAGAAGCTGCCCTGGATGACAGAACCAACAATGGTCAGGCCCTTGCCGGCCTTAAGCTGGGAGGCGAAAGTGAGGAGCCGTGGGTACTTCACATGAAGGTCCTCATCTAGCTTCAGCAGCACCAGCAGCTGAGGCCTGTGGTGGCCAAATGGAGAGAGAGCCTGAGACCAGGGCCAGAGGTTTCCAGGGAGCCCAGCCCCTTCCCTTCCTGGCTCACAGGCCCCTACAGGTAGCAGTGATCCAAGGGCCAAACAAGCAGGATGGCGCCCCTGGCAACTCAGGACAGGGAGCACGGACTAGGGAGGGGGAGCCAGCACCTCTCGACTCTCCCACCCTCACAGTGCCCCCTGAGAACCTGGACTGGGCCCCGCCAGGCCGGGCGTGACTCACCGCCAGTTCTTGGTGTGAGGAGGTCCCTCCTCTAGCCGCAACAGTGCATAGCGGGCAGCACTCAGGGACAGGCCTCGGATCCCGTCGCCCCACTCCTTCTCAGCCCTGCAGAAGCCCCCACAAGCTGGTGAGCCCCTGGTCCCACCCAGGCGTTGTGTCCATGTGTAGGTGAGATGAAGGGGCCAGGCCCGAGTCACAGTCCCCCAGCCCCAGCACCATGGTGGCTAACAAAGGACGGCTCAGCTCCCCACAACCCAATGAAGAGTGGCCCAATGGCCCCAAGCAGGCGGCAGCCCTCACTCACCCTTGGTACTCAATGTACTTGTAGATCATGCCGGCAATGAGCATGGCGACCAGGGCATAGTACCAGGACGAGACAAACATAAGAGCCAGGCAGAGGCTCATGCCCAAGAAGGACAGCGCCCTGGGCCAGAGAGTGGGAAAGGGCCAGAATCAGGGAGAGACCAATAGGGCCCCAGGCCCAGAGCCCCAATCTCTCACCAATACCAACTGCTGCCCAGAAAATTCAAACCCCATCCAGAATGGGGCTCCTGGCTTCCCCAATAGCTCTTGTGTCAGAGGACCTGGCTCAGGGGCCCAGCTGGCACTTACCAGTGATAGTACTTGAACCGAGGCCGCCAGTTGGGGGTCCTTAGGAGCGTCTGCACAGCACAGGCCAGGTTCACAAACAGGTAACACATCAGGAAGAACCTGCAGCACAGGGAGTGGCTGGTACAGAGTGGCCTCCTTGGCAGCCAGGTACCTGATGTCCCTGCCCTTCCAGGCTGGGCCTGGATGAGGAACCAGGACATGTCATGGCCCTGCCCTGCACAGGCTCAGGCAGGTCTTCTCAGCCTCACCATGCCCAGTCCCACAGCCTGATGCAGATGGAATACTGCAGCAGTGTCCGCAGAACCAGGTCTTAGAGGATGGGGAAGTGTTCGCAGGCAGAGGAGGGGAGGGGGCTGCAGGCAGCGGGGGACAGCTGTGGAAGAGGATGGTGTCAAGGAGGGCTCAGCATCTGGAGACGGCTAGACAACAGGCCTCTGGCCTGGGTGACCAGTTGGATGAGGGGCTGTCATGAATGTGGGGAGAGTGGGTCAGGGGAAGACAAGGGCCATTTTGAATCACTGAGTTAGACACTGCGGTGGGTGTGGGAGACTGGGACGGGGGAGGCCTACTGCATGAGCCCTCCAGGAATGACAGCCGAGGGGCAGAGGGCTGAGTGGAGGGGACGCCAACCTCCACCCTCAGCTGGTACGAGAGGAAGGACAGACAAGAAGGCAGCAGGGCTTACGAAAGAGGGAGTGCCAGGGGGCAGGGACTCCCATGAGGTGTCCCATTAGGGCTGCCAGGAGGAGCCACGTGATAAAGGCTGAGATACATCCTCTGACTTGGGCAGTAAGGGGCCACCACCCAAGAAGACTGTGGCAAGAACGGTTTCAGGTGTGCGCTGACGTGTGGGTGGAGCTGGG